>NC_087227.1:2995651-3305484 GCF_034640455.1 Diachasmimorpha longicaudata | reverse complement strand
AAAATTCCCGGACCCCTAGAAAAATCGGATATAATCTCACGAATCCAATGGCGCGAGCCCAATTGTTCTAGCTATGCTATTTCCAAAGATATGGGCAAAAAAGGGGTTGATACCAAATCCGGGCCTGTTTTGCTCTAGGAGGCCCAGGTGCCGAGAAAAATGCGAAAAACGAAAAAATCGACTTTAGAAAATTCCCGGACCCCTAGAAAAATCGGAAATCGTCTCTCGAATCCAATGACGCCAGCCAAATTGTCCTAGCCATGATATTTCCAAAGATATGGGCGAAAAACGGTATGAGCCCAAATCCCGGCCCGTTTTGCTCTGGGAGGCCCAGGAGCCGAGAAAAAAGCGAAAAACGAAAAAATCGAGTTTAGAAAATTCCCGGATCCCTAGAAAAATCGGAAATCGTCTCTCGAATCCAATGACGCCAGCCAAATTGTCCTAGCCATGATATTTCCAAAGATTTGGGCGAAAAACGGTATGAGCCCAAATCCCGGCCCGTTTTGCTCTGGGAGGCCCAGGAGCCGAGAAAAAAGCGAAAAACGAAAAAATCGAGTTTAGAAAATTCCCGGACCCCTAGAAAAATCGGAAATCGTCTCACGAATCCAATGGCGCGAGCCAAATTGTCCTAGCTATGATATTTCCAAAGATATGGCCGAAAAACGGTATGAGCCCAAATCCCGGCCCCTTTTGCTCTGGGAGACCCAGGAGCCGAGAAAAACGCGAAAAACGAAAAAATCGAGTTTAGAAAATTCCCGGAACCCTAGAAAAATCGGAAATCGTCTCACGAATCCAATGGCGCCAGCCCAATTGTCCTAGCTATGATATTCCCAACGATATGGGCACAAAAAGGGTTGATAACAAATCCGGGCCCGTTTTGCTCTAGGAGGCCCAGGAGCCGAGAAAAACGCGAAAAACGAAAAAATCGAGTTTAGAAAATTCCCAGACCCCTAGAAAAATCGGAAATCGTCTCACGAATCCAATGGCGCCAGCCAAATTGTCCTAAGTATGATATTTCCAAAGATATGGGCAAAAAACGGTATGAGCCCAAATCCCGGCCCGTTTTGCTCTGGGAGGCCCAGGAGCCGAGAAAAACGCGAAAAACGGAAAAATCGACTTTAGAAAATTCCCGGACCCCTAGAAAAATCGGAAATCGTCTCACGAATCCAATGGGGCCAACCAAATTGTCCTAGCTATGCTATTTCCAACGATATAGGCGAAAAACGGTAAGAGCCCAAATCCGGGCCCGTTTTGCTCTAGGAGGCCCAGGAACCGAGAAAAACGCGAAAAAGGAAAAAATCGAGTTTAGAAAATTCCCGGACCCCTAGAAAAATCGGAAATCGTCTCACGAATCCAATGGCGCGAGCCAAATTGTCCTAGCTATGATATTTCCAAAGATATGGCCGAAAAACGGTATGAGCCCAAATCCCGGCCCCTTTTGCTCTGGGAGACCCAGGAGCCGAGAAAAACGCGAAAAACGAAAAAATCGAGTTTAGAAAATTCCCGGAACCCTAGAAAAATCGGAAATCGTCTCACGAATCCAATGGCGCCAGCCCAATTGTCCTAGCTATGATATTCCCAACGATATGGGCACAAAAAGGGTTGATAACAAATCCGGGCCCGTTTTGCTCTAGGAGGCCCAGGAGCCGAGAAAAACGCGAAAAACGAAAAAATCGAGTTTAGAAAATTCCCGGACCCCTAGAAAAATCGGAAATCGTCTCACGAAGCCAATGGCGCCAGCCAAGTTGTCCTAGCTATAATATTTCCAAAGATATGGCCAAAAAAAGGGTTGATACCAAATCCGGGCCCGTTTTGCTCTAGGAGGCCCAGGAGCCGAGAAAAACGCGAAAAACGAAAAAATCGAGTTTAGAAAATTCCCGGACCCCTAGAAAAATCGGAAATCGTCCCATGAATCCAATGGCGCGAGCCCAATTGTTCTAGCTATGCTATTTCCAAAGATATGGGCAAAAAAGGGGTTGATACCAAATCCGGGCCCGTTTTGCTCTAGGAGGCCCAGGAGCCGAGAAAAACGCGAAAAACGAAAAAATCGAATTTAGAAAATTCCCGGACCCCTAGAAAAATCGGAAATCGTCTCACGAATCCAATGGGGCCAACCAAATTGTCCTAGCTATGCTATTTCCAAAGATATAGGCGAAAAACGGTATGGGCCCAAATCCGGCCCCGTTTTGCTCTAGGAGGCCCAGGTGCCGAGAAAAATGCGAAAAACGAAAAAATCGACTTTAGAAAATTCCCGGACCCCTAGAAAAATCGGAAATCGTCTCTCGAATCCAATGACGCCAGCCAAATTGTCCTAGCCATGATATTTCCAAAGATATGGGCGAAAAACGGTATGAGCCCAAATCCCGGCCCGTTTTGCTCTGGGAGGCCCAGGAGCCGAGAAAAAAGCGAAAAACGAAAAAATCGAGTTTAGAAAATTCCCGGACCCCTAGAAAAATCGGAAATCGTCTCACGAATCCAATGACGCCAGCCAAATTGTCCTAGCTATGATATTTCCAAAGATATGGGCGAAAAACGGTATGAGCCCAAATCCCGGCCTGTTTTGCTCTGGGAGGCCGAGGAGCCGAGAAAAACGCGAAAAACGAAAAAATCGAGTTTAGAAAATTCCCGGACCCCTAGAAAAATCGGAAATCGTCTCACGAAGCCAATGGCGCCAGCCAAGTTGTCCTAGCTATAATATTTCCAAAGATATGGCCAAAAAAAGGGTTGATACCAAATCCGGGCCCGTTTTGCTCTAGGAGGCCCAGGAGCCGAGAAAAACGCGAAAAACGAAAAAATCGAGTTTAGAAAATTCCCGGACCCCTAGAAAAATCGGAAATCGTCCCATGAATCCAATGGCGCGAGCCCAATTGTTCTAGCTATGATATTTTCAACGTTATGGGCGAAAAACGGTTTGAGCCCAAATCCCGGCCCGCTTTGCTCTGGGAGGCCCAGGAGGCGAGAAAAACGCGAAAATCGAAAAAATCGAGTCTAGAAAATTCCCGGAGCCCCAGAAAAATCGGAAATCGTCTCACGAATCCAATGGCGCTAGCCAAATTGTCCTAGCCATGATATTTCCAAAGATATGGCCGAAAAAGGGTATGAGCCCAAATCCCGGCCCGTTTTGCTCTGGGAGGCCCAGGAGCCGAGAAAAATGCGAAAAACGAAAAAATCGACTTTAGAAAATTCCCGGACCCCTAGAAAAATCGGATATAGTCTCACGAATCCAATGGCGCGAGCCCAATTGTTCTAGCTATGCTATTTCCAAAGATATGGGCAAAAAAGGGGTTGATACCAAATCCGGGCCCGTTTTGCTCTGGGAGGCCCAGGAGCCGAGAAAAAAGCGAAAAACGAAAAAATCGAGTTTAGAAAATTCCCGGATCCCTAGAAAAATCGGAAATCGTCTCTCGAATCCAATGACGCCAGCCAAATTGTCCTAGCCATGATATTTCCAAAGATATGGGCGAAAAACGGTATGAGCCCAAATCCCGGCCCGTTTTGCTCTGGGAGGCCCAGGAGCCGAGAAAAAAGCGAAAAACGAAAAAATCGAGTTTAGAAAATTCCCGGACCCCTAGAAAAATCGGAAATCGTCTCACGAATCCAATGGCGCGAGCCAAATTGTCCTAGCTATGATATTTCCAAAGATATGGCCGAAAAACGGTATGAGCCCAAATCCCGGCCCCTTTTGCTCTGGGAGACCCAGGAGCCGAGAAAAACGCGAAAAACGAAAAAATCGACTTTAGAAAATTCCCGGACCCCTAGAAAAATCGGATGTAGTCTCACGAATCCAATGGCGCGAGCCCAATTGTTCTAGCTATGCTATTTCCAAAGATATGGGCGAAAAACGGTATGAGCCCAAATCCGTTCCCGTTTTGCTTTAGGAGGCCCAGGAGCCGAGAAAAACGCGAAAAACGAAAAAATCGAGTTTAGAAAATTCCCGGACCCCTAGAAAAATCGGAAATCGTCTCACGAATCCAATGGCGCCGGCCCAATTGTCCTAGCTATGACATTCCCAACGATATGGGCAAAAAAAGGGTTGATACCAAATCCGGGCCCGTTTTGCTCTAGGAGGCCCAGGAGCCGAGAAAAACGCGAAAAACGAAAAAATCGAGTTTAGAAAATTCCCGGACCCCTAGAAAAATCGGAAATCGTCTCACGAATCCAATGGGGCCAACCAAATTGTCCTAGCTATGCTATTTCCAAAGATATAGGCGAAAAACGGTAAGAGCCCAAATCCGGGCCCGTTTTGCTCTAGGAGGCCCAGGAACCGAGAAAAACGCGAAAAACGAAATAATCGAGTTTAGAAAATTCCCGGACCCCTAGAAAAATCGAAAATCTTCCCATGAATCCAATGGCGCGAGCCCAATTGTTCTAGCTATGATATTTTCAACGTTATGGGCGAAAAACGGTTTGAGCCCAAATCCCGGCCCGCTTTGCTCTGGGAGGCCCAGGAGGCGAGAAAAACGCGAAAATCGAAAAAATCGAGTCTAGAAAATTCCCGGAGCCCCAGAAAAATCGGAAATCGTCTCACGAATCCAATGGCGCTAGCCAAATTGTCCTAGCTATGATATTTCCAAAGATATGGGCGAAAAACGGTATGAGCCCAAATCCCGGCCTGTTTTGCTCTGGGAGGCCCAGGAGCCGAGAAAAACGAAAAAATCGACTTTAGAAAATTCCCGGACCCCTAGAAAAATCGGATATAGTCTCACGAATCCAATGGCGCGAGCCCAATTGTTCTAGCTATGCTATTTCCAAAGATATGGGCAAAAAAGGGGTTGATACCAAATCCGGGCCTGTTTTGCTCTAGGAGGCCCAGGAGCCGAGAAAAACGCGAAAAACGAAAAAATCGAATTTAGAAAATTCCCGGACCCCTAGAAAAATCGGAAATCGTCTCACGAATCCAATGGGGCCAACCAAATTGTCCTAGCTATGCTATTTCCAAAGATATAGGCGAAAAACGGTATGGGCCCAAATCCGGCCCCGTTTTGCTCTAGGAGGCCCAGGTGCCGAGAAAAATGCGAAAAACGAAAAAATCGACTTTAGAAAATTCCCGGACCCCTAGAAAAATCGGAAATCGTCTCTCGAATCCAATGACGCCAGCCAAATTGTCCTAGCCATGATATTTCCAAAGATATGGGCGAAAAACGGTATGAGCCCAAATCCCGGCCCGTTTTGCTCTGGGAGGCCCAGGAGCCGAGAAAAAAGCGAAAAACGAAAAAATCGAGTTTAGAAAATTCCCGGATCCCTAGAAAAATCGGAAATCGTCTCTCGAATCCAATGACGCCAGCCAAATTGTCCTAGCCATGATATTTCCAAAGATTTGGGCGAAAAACGGTATGAGCCCAAATCCCGGCCCGTTTTGCTCTGGGAGGCCCAGGAGCCGAGAAAAAAGCGAAAAACGAAAAAATCGAGTTCAGAAAATTCCCGGACCCCTAGAAAAATCGGAAATCGTCTCACGAATCCAATGGCGCCAACCAAATTGTCCTAGCTATACTATTTCCAAAGATATGGACAAAAAAAGGGTTGATACCAAATCCGGGCCCGTTTTGCTCTAGGAGGCCCAGGAGCCGAGAAAGACGCGAAAAACGAAAAAATCTAGTTTAGAAAATTCCCGGACCCCTAGAAAAATCGGAAATCGTCTCACGAATCCAATGGCGCCAGCCAAATTGTCCTAGCTATGATACTTCCAAAGATATGGCCGAAAAACGGTATGAGCCCAAATCCCGACCCGTTTTGCTCTGGGAGGCCCAGAAGCCGAGAAAAACGCGAAAAACGGAAAAATCGACTTTAGAAAATTCCCGGACCCCTAGAAAAATCGGAAATCGTCCCATGAATCCAATGGCGCGCGCCCAATTGTTCTAGCTATGCTATCTCCAAAGATATGGGCAAAAAAGGGGTTGATACCAAATCCGGGCCCGTTTTGCTCTAGGAGGCCCAGGAGCCGAGAAAAACGCGAAAAACGAAAAAATCGAGTTTAGAAAATTCCCGGACCCCTAGAAAAATTGGAAATCGTCTCACGAATCCAATGGCGCCAGCCAAATTGTCCTAGCTATGAT
The DNA here is from genome assembly GCF_034640455.1 of Diachasmimorpha longicaudata. Lineage (NCBI taxonomy): Eukaryota > Metazoa > Arthropoda > Insecta > Hymenoptera > Braconidae > Diachasmimorpha > Diachasmimorpha longicaudata. Next base: position 3,299,431 of record NC_087227.1, on the reverse strand, counting down.
ATTTCCAAAGATATGGGCGAAAAACGGTATGAGCCCAAATCCCGGCCTGTTTTGCTCTGGGAGGCCGAGGAGCCGAGAAAAACGCGAAAAACGAAAAAATCGAGTTTAGAAAATTCCCGGACCCCTAGAAAAATCGGAAATCGTCTCACGAAGCCAATGGCGCCAGCCAAGTTGTCCTAGCTATAATGTTTCCAAAGATATGGCCAAAAAAAGGGTTGATACCAAATCCGGGCCCGTTTTGCTCTAGGAGGCCCAGGAGCCGAGAAAAACGCGAAAAACGAAAAAATCGAGTTTAGAAAATTCCCGGACCCCTAGAAAAATCGGAAATCGTCCCATGAATCCAATGGCGCGAGCCCAATTGTTCTAGCTATGCTATTTCCAAAGATATGGGCAAAAAAGGGGTTGATACCAAATCCGGGCCCGTTTTGCTCTAGGAGGCCCAGGAGCCGAGAAAAACGCGAAAAACGAAAAAATCGAGTTTAGAAAATTCTCGGACCCCTAGAAAAATCGGAAATCGTCTCACGAATCCAATGGGGCCAACCAAATTGTACTAGCTATGCTATTTCCAAAGATATAGGCGAAAAACGGTAAGAGCCCAAATCCGGGCCCGTTTTGCTCTAGGAGGCCCAGGAACCGAGAAAAACGCGAAAAACGAAAAAATCGAGTTTAGAAAATTCTCGGACCCCTAGAAAAATCGAAAATCTTCCCATGAATCCAATGGCGCTAGCCAAATTGTCCTTGCCATGATATTTCCAAAGATATGGCCGAAAAAGGGTTTGAGCCCAAATCCCGGCCCGCTTCGCTCTGGGAGGCCCAGGAGGCGAGAAAAACGCGAAAATCGAAAAAATCGAGTCTAGAAAATTTCCGGAGCCCCAGAAAAATCGGAAATCGTCTCACGAATCCAATGGCGCTAGCCAAATTGTCCTAGCTATGATATTTCCAAAGATATGGGCGAAAAACGGTATGAGCCCAAATCCCGGCCTGTTTTGCTCTGGGAGGCCCAGGAGCCGAGAAAAACGAAAAAATCGACTTTAGAAAATTCCCGGACCCCTAGAAAAATCGGATATAGTCTCACGAATCCAATGGCGCGAGCCCAATTGTTCTAGCTATGCTATTTCCAAAGATATGGGCAAAAAAGGGGTTGATACCAAATCCGGGCCTGTTTTGCTCTAGGAGGCCCAGGAGCCGAGAAAAACGCGAAAAACGAAAAAATCGAATTTAGAAAATTCCCGGACCCCTAGAAAAATCGGAAATCGTCTCACGAATCCAATGGGGCCAACCAAATTGTCCTAGCTATGCTATTTCCAAAGATATAGGCGAAAAACGGTATGGGCCCAAATCCGGCCCCGTTTTGCTCTAGGAGGCCCAGGTGCCGAGAAAAATGCGAAAAACGAAAAAATCGACTTTAGAAAATTCCCGGACCCCTAGAAAAATCGGAAATCGTCTCTCGAATCCAATGACGCCAGCCAAATTGTCCTAGCCATGATATTTCCAAAGATATGGGCGAAAAACGGTATGAGCCCAAATCCCGGCCCGTTTTGCTCTGGGAGGCCCAGGAGCCGAGAAAAAAGCGAAAAACGAAAAAATCGAGTTTAGAAAATTCCCGGATCCCTAGAAAAATCGGAAATCGTCTCTCGAATCCAATGACGCCAGCCAAATTGTCCTAGCCATGATATTTCCAAAGATTTGGGCGAAAAACGGTATGAGCCCAAATCCCGGCCCGTTTTGCTCTGGGAGGCCCAGGAGCCGAGAAAAAAGCGAAAAACGAAAAAATCGAGTTCAGAAAATTCCCGGACCCCTAGAAAAATCGGAAATCGTCTCACGAATCCAATGGCGCGAGCCAAATTGTCCTAGCTATGATATTTCCAAAGATATGGCCGAAAAACGGTATGAGCCCAAATCCCGGCCCCTTTTGCTCTGGGAGACCCAGGAGCCGAGAAAAACGCGAAAAACGAAAAAATCGAGTTTAGAAAATTCCCGGACCCCTAGAAAGATCGGAAATCGTCTCACGAATCCAATGGCGCCGGCCCAATTGTCCTAGCTATGATATTCCCAACGATATGGGCAAAAAAAGGGTTGATACCAAATCCGGGCCCGTTTTGCTCTAGGAGGCCCAGGAGCCGAGAAAAACGCGAAAAACGAAAAAATCGAGTTTAGAAAATTCCCGGACCCCTAGAAAAATCGGAAATCGTCTCACGAATCCAATGGCGCCAGCGAAATTGTCCTAGCTATGATATGTCCAAAGATATGGGCGAAAAACGGTATGAGCCCAAATCCGGGCCCGATTTGCTCTGGGAGGCCCCGGAGCCGAGAAAAACGCGAAAAACTAAAAAATCGAGTTTAGAAAATTCCCGTACCCCTAGAAAAATCGGAAATCGTCTCACGAATCCAATGGCGCGAGCCAAATTGTCCTAGCTATGATATTTCCAAAGATATGGCCGAAAAACGGTATGAGCCCAAATCCCGGCCCCTTTTGCTCTGGGAGACCCAGGAGCCGAGAAAAACGCGAAAAACGAAAAAATCGAGTTTAGAAAATTCCCGGAACCCTAGAAAAATCGGAAATCGTCTCACGAATCCAATGGCGCCAGCCCAATTGTCCTAGCTATGATATTCCCAACGATATGGGCACAAAAAGGGTTGATAACAAATCCGGGCCCGTTTTGCTCTAGGAGGCCCAGGAGCCGAGAAAAACGCGAAAAACGAAAAAATCGAGTTTAGAAAATTCCCGGACCCCTAGAAAAATCGGAAATCGTCTCACGAAGCCAATGGCGCCAGCCAAGTTGTCCTAGCTATAATATTTCCAAAGATATGGCCAAAAAAAGGGTTGATACCAAATCCGGGCCCGTTTTGCTCTAGGAGGCCCAGGAGCCGAGAAAAACGCGAAAAACGAAAAAATCGAGTTTAGAAAATTCCCGGACCCCTAGAAAAATCGGAAATCGTCCCATGAATCCAATGGCGCGAGCCCAATTGTTCTAGCTATGCTATTTCCAAAGATATGGGCAAAAAAGGGGTTGATACCAAATCCGGGCCCGTTTTGCTCTAGGAGGCCCAGGAGCCGAGAAAAACGCGAAAAACGAAAAAATCGAATTTAGAAAATTCCCGGACCCCTAGAAAAATCGGAAATCGTCTCACGAATCCAATGGGGCCAACCAAATTGTCCTAGCTATGCTATTTCCAAAGATATAGGCGAAAAACGGTATGGGCCCAAATCCGGCCCCGTTTTGCTCTAGGAGGCCCAGGTGCCGAGAAAAATGCGAAAAACGAAAAAATCGACTTTAGAAAATTCCCGGACCCCTAGAAAAATCGGAAATCGTCTCTCGAATCCAATGACGCCAGCCAAATTGTCCTAGCCATGATATTTCCAAAGATATGGGCGAAAAACGGTATGAGCCCAAATCCCGGCCCGTTTTGCTCTGGGAGGCCCAGGAGCCGAGAAAAAAGCGAAAAACGAAAAAATCGAGTTTAGAAAATTCCCGGACCCCTAGAAAAATCGGAAATCGTCTCACGAATCCAATGACGCCAGCCAAATTGTCCTAGCTATGATATTTCCAAAGATATGGGCGAAAAACGGTATGAGCCCAAATCCCGGCCTGTTTTGCTCTGGGAGGCCGAGGAGCCGAGAAAAACGCGAAAAACGAAAAAATCGAGTTTAGAAAATTCCCGGACCCCTAGAAAAATCGGAAATCGTCTCACGAAGCCAATGGCGCCAGCCAAGTTGTCCTAGCTATAATATTTCCAAAGATATGGCCAAAAAAAGGGTTGATACCAAATCCGGGCCCGTTTTGCTCTAGGAGGCCCAGGAGCCGAGAAAAACGCGAAAAACGAAAAAATCGAGTTTAGAAAATTCCCGGACCCCTAGAAAAATCGGAAATCGTCCCATGAATCCAATGGCGCGAGCCCAATTGTTCTAGCTATGATATTTTCAACGTTATGGGCGAAAAACGGTTTGAGCCCAAATCCCGGCCCGCTTTGCTCTGGGAGGCCCAGGAGGCGAGAAAAACGCGAAAATCGAAAAAATCGAGTCTAGAAAATTCCCGGAGCCCCAGAAAAATCGGAAATCGTCTCACGAATCCAATGGCGCTAGCCAAATTGTCCTAGCCATGATATTTCCAAAGATATGGCCGAAAAAGGGTATGAGCCCAAATCCCGGCCCGTTTTGCTCTGGGAGGCCCAGGAGCCGAGAAAAATGCGAAAAACGAAAAAATCGACTTTAGAAAATTCCCGGACCCCTAGAAAAATCGGATATAGTCTCACGAATCCAATGGCGCGAGCCCAATTGTTCTAGCTATGCTATTTCCAAAGATATGGGCAAAAAAGGGGTTGATACCAAATCCGGGCCCGTTTTGCTCTGGGAGGCCCAGGAGCCGAGAAAAAAGCGAAAAACGAAAAAATCGAGTTTAGAAAATTCCCGGATCCCTAGAAAAATCGGAAATCGTCTCTCGAATCCAATGACGCCAGCCAAATTGTCCTAGCCATGATATTTCCAAAGATATGGGCGAAAAACGGTATGAGCCCAAATCCCGGCCCGTTTTGCTCTGGGAGGCCCAGGAGCCGAGAAAAAAGCGAAAAACGAAAAAATCGAGTTTAGAAAATTCCCGGACCCCTAGAAAAATCGGAAATCGTCTCACGAATCCAATGGCGCGAGCCAAATTGTCCTAGCTATGATATTTCCAAAGATATGGCCGAAAAACGGTATGAGCCCAAATCCCGGCCCCTTTTGCTCTGGGAGACCCAGGAGCCGAGAAAAACGCGAAAAACGAAAAAATCGACTTTAGAAAATTCCCGGACCCCTAGAAAAATCGGATGTAGTCTCACGAATCCAATGGCGCGAGCCCAATTGTTCTAGCTATGCTATTTCCAAAGATATGGGCGAAAAACGGTATGAGCCCAAATCCGTTCCCGTTTTGCTTTAGGAGGCCCAGGAGCCGAGAAAAACGCGAAAAACGAAAAAATCGAGTTTAGAAAATTCCCGGACCCCTAGAAAAATCGGAAATCGTCTCACGAATCCAATGGCGCCGGCCCAATTGTCCTAGCTATGACATTCCCAACGATATGGGCAAAAAAAGGGTTGATACCAAATCCGGGCCCGTTTTGCTCTAGGAGGCCCAGGAGCCGAGAAAAACGCGAAAAACGAAAAAATCGAGTTTAGAAAATTCCCGGACCCCTAGAAAAATCGGAAATCGTCTCACGAATCCAATGGGGCCAACCAAATTGTCCTAGCTATGCTATTTCCAAAGATATAGGCGAAAAACGGTAAGAGCCCAAATCCGGGCCCGTTTTGCTCTAGGAGGCCCAGGAACCGAGAAAAACGCGAAAAACGAAATAATCGAGTTTAGAAAATTCCCGGACCCCTAGAAAAATCGAAAATCTTCCCATGAATCCAATGGCGCGAGCCCAATTGTTCTAGCTATGATATTTTCAACGTTATGGGCGAAAAACGGTTTGAGCCCAAATCCCGGCCCGCTTTGCTCTGGGAGGCCCAGGAGGCGAGAAAAACGCGAAAATCGAAAAAATCGAGTCTAGAAAATTCCCGGAGCCCCAGAAAAATCGGAAATCGTCTCACGAATCCAATGGCGCTAGCCAAATTGTCCTAGCTATGATATTTCCAAAGATATGGGCGAAAAACGGTATGAGCCCAAATCCCGGCCTGTTTTGCTCTGGGAGGCCCAGGAGCCGAGAAAAACGAAAAAATCGACTTTAGAAAATTCCCGGACCCCTAGAAAAATCGGATATAGTCTCACGAATCCAATGGCGCGAGCCCAATTGTTCTAGCTATGCTATTTCCAAAGATATGGGCAAAAAAGGGGTTGATACCAAATCCGGGCCTGTTTTGCTCTAGGAGGCCCAGGAGCCGAGAAAAACGCGAAAAACGAAAAAATCGAATTTAGAAAATTCCCGGACCCCTAGAAAAATCGGAAATCGTCTCACGAATCCAATGGGGCCAACCAAATTGTCCTAGCTATGCTATTTCCAAAGATATAGGCGAAAAACGGTATGGGCCCAAATCCGGCCCCGTTTTGCTCTAGGAGGCCCAGGTGCCGAGAAAAATGCGAAAAACGAAAAAATCGACTTTAGAAAATTCCCGGACCCCTAGAAAAATCGGAAATCGTCTCTCGAATCCAATGACGCCAGCCAAATTGTCCTAGCCATGATATTTCCAAAGATATGGGCGAAAAACGGTATGAGCCCAAATCCCGGCCCGTTTTGCTCTGGGAGGCCCAGGAGCCGAGAAAAAAGCGAAAAACGAAAAAATCGAGTTTAGAAAATTCCCGGATCCCTAGAAAAATCGGAAATCGTCTCTCGAATCCAATGACGCCAGCCAAATTGTCCTAGCCATGATATTTCCAAAGATTTGGGCGAAAAACGGTATGAGCCCAAATCCCGGCCCGTTTTGCTCTGGGAGGCCCAGGAGCCGAGAAAAAAGCGAAAAACGAAAAAATCGAGTTCAGAAAATTCCCGGACCCCTAGAAAAATCGGAAATCGTCTCACGAATCCAATGGCGCCAACCAAATTGTCCTAGCTATACTATTTCCAAAGATATGGACAAAAAAAGGGTTGATACCAAATCCGGGCCCGTTTTGCTCTAGGAGGCCCAGGAGCCGAGAAAGACGCGAAAAACGAAAAAATCTAGTTTAGAAAATTCCCGGACCCCTAGAAAAATCGGAAATCGTCTCACGAATCCAATGGCGCCAGCCAAATTGTCCTAGCTATGATACTTCCAAAGATATGGCCGAAAAACGGTATGAGCCCAAATCCCGACCCGTTTTGCTCTGGGAGGCCCAGAAGCCGAGAAAAACGCGAAAAACGGAAAAATCGACTTTAGAAAATTCCCGGACCCCTAGAAAAATCGGAAATCGTCCCATGAATCCAATGGCGCGCGCCCAATTGTTCTAGCTATGCTATCTCCAAAGATATGGGCAAAAAAGGGGTTGATACCAAATCCGGGCCCGTTTTGCTCTAGGAGGCCCAGGAGCCGAGAAAAACGCGAAAAACGAAAAAATCGAGTTTAGAAAATTCCCGGACCCCTAGAAAAATTGGAAATCGTCTCACGAATCCAATGGCGCCAGCCAAATTGTCCTAGCTATGATATTTCCAAAGATATGGGCGAAAAACGGTATGAGCCCAAATCCCGGCCTGTTTTGCTCTGGGAGGCCGAGGAGCCGAGAAAAACGCGAAAAACGAAAAAATCGAGTTTAGAAAATTCCCGGACCCCTAGAAAAATCGGAAATCGTCTCACGAAGCCAATGGCGCCAGCCAAGTTGTCCTAGCTATAATGTTTCCAAAGATATGGCCAAAAAAAGGGTTGATACCAAATCCGGGCCCGTTTTGCTCTAGGAGGCCCAGGAGCCGAGAAAAACGCGAAAAACGAAAAAATCGAGTTTAGAAAATTCCCGGACCCCTAGAAAAATCGGAAATCGTCCCATGAATCCAATGGCGCGAGCCCAATTGTTCTAGCTATGCTATTTCCAAAGATATGGGCAAAAAAGGGGTTGATACCAAATCCGGGCCCGTTTTGCTCTAGGAGGCCCAGGAGCCGAGAAAAACGCGAAAAACGAAAAAATCGAGTTTAGAAAATTCTCGGACCCCTAGAAAAATCGGAAATCGTCTCACGAATCCAATGGGGCCAACCAAATTGTACTAGCTATGCTATTTCCAAAGATATAGGCGAAAAACGGTAAGAGCCCAAATCCGGGCCCGTTTTGCTCTAGGAGGCCCAGGAACCGAGAAAAACGCGAAAAACGAAAAAATCGAGTTTAGAAAATTCTCGGACCCCTAGAAAAATCGAAAATCTTCCCATGAATCCAATGGCGCTAGCCAAATTGTCCTTGCCATGATATTTCCAAAGATATGGCCGAAAAAGGGTTTGAGCCCAAATCCCGGCCCGCTTCGCTCTGGGAGGCCCAGGAGGCGAGAAAAACGCGAAAATCGAAAAAATCGAGTCTAGAAAATTTCCGGAGCCCCAGAAAAATCGGAAATCGTCTCACGAATCCAATGGCGCTAGCCAAATTGTCCTAGCTATGATATTTCCAAAGATATGGGCGAAAAACGGTATGAGCCCAAATCCCGGCCTGTTTTGCTCTGGGAGGCCCAGGAGCCGAGAAAAACGAAAAAATCGACTTTAGAAAATTCCCGGACCCCTAGAAAAATCGGATATAGTCTCACGAATCCAATGGCGCGAGCCCAATTGTTCTAGCTATGCTATTTCCAAAGATATGGGCAAAAAAGGGGTTGATACCAAATCCGGGCCTGTTTTGCTCTAGGAGGCCCAGGAGCCGAGAAAAACGCGAAAAACGAAAAAATCGAATTTAGAAAATTCCCGGACCCCTAGAAAAATCGGAAATCGTCTCACGAATCCAATGGGGCCAACCAAATTGTCCTAGCTATGCTATTTCCAAAGATATAGGCGAAAAACGGTATGGGCCCAAATCCGGCCCCGTTTTGCTCTAGGAGGCCCAGGTGCCGAGAAAAATGCGAAAAACGAAAAAATCGACTTTAGAAAATTCCCGGACCCCTAGAAAAATCGGAAATCGTCTCACGAATCCAATGGCGCCAGCCAAATTGTCCTAGCTATGATATTTCCAAAGATATGGGCGAAAAACGGTATGAGCCCAAATCCCGGCCTGTTTTGCTCTGGGAGGCCCAGGAGCCGAGAAAAACGCGAAAAACGAAAAAATCGAGTTTAGAAAATTCCCGGACCCCTAGAAACATCGGAAATCGTCTCACGAATCCAATGGCGCCAGCCAAATTGTCCTAGGTATGATATTTCCAAAGATATAGGCGAAAAACGGTAAGAGCCCAAATCCGGGCCCGTTTTGCTCTAGGAGGCCCAGGAACCGAGAAAAACGCGAAAAAGGAAAAAAATCGAGTTTTGAAAATTCCCGGACCCCTAGAAAAATCGGAAATCGTCTCACGAATCCAATGGCGCTAGCCAAATTGTCCTAGCCATGATATTTCCAAAGATATGGCCGAAAAAGGGTATGAGCCCAAATCCCGGCCCGTTTTGCTCTGGGAGGCCCAGGAGCCGAGAAAAATGCGAAAAACGAAAAAATCGACTTTAGAAAATTCCCGGACCCCTAGAAAAATCGGATATAGTCTCACGAATCCAATGGCGCGAGCCCAATTGTTCTAGCTATGCTATTTCCAAAGATATGGGCAAAAAAGGGGTTGATACCAAATCCGGGCCTGTTTTGCTCTAGGAGGCCCAGGAGCCGAGAAAAACGCGAAAAACGAAAAAATCGAATTTAGAAAATTCCCGGACCCCTAGAAAAATCGGAAATCGTCTCACGAATCCAATGGGGCCAACCAAATTGTCCTAGCTATGCTATTTCCAAAGATATAGGCGAAAAACGGTATGGGCCCAAATCCGGCCCCGTTTTGCTCTAGGAGGCCCAGGTGCCGAGAAAAATGCGAAAAACGAAAAAATCGACTTTAGAAAATTCCCGGACCCCTAGAAAGATCGGAAATCGTCTCACGAATCCAATGGCGCCGGCCCAATTGTCCTAGCTATGATATTCCCAACGATATGGGCAAAAAAAGGGTTGATACCAAATCCGGGCCCGTTTTGCTCTAGGAGGCCCAAGAGCCGAGAAAAACGCGAAAAACGAAAAAATCGAGTTTAGAAAATTCCCGGACCCCTAGAAAAATCGGAAATCGTCTCACGAATCCAATGGCGCCAGCGAAATTGTCCTAGCTATGATATGTCCAAAGATATGGGCGAAAAACGGTATGAGCCCAAATCCGGGCCCGATTTGCTCTGGGAGGCCCCGGAGCCGAGAAAAACGCGAAAAACTAAAAAATCGAGTTTAGAAAATTCCCGTACCCCTAGAAAAATCGGAAATCGTCTCACGAATCCAATGGCGCCAGCCAAATTGTCCTAGCTATGATATTTCCAAAAATATGGGCGAAAAACGGTATGAGCCCAAATCCCGGCCTGTTTTCCTCTGGGAGGCCCAGGAGCCGAGAAAAACGCGAAAAACGAAAAAATCGAGTTTAGAAAATTCCCGGACCCCTAGAAAAATCGGAAATCGTCTCACGAATCCAATGGCGCCAGCCAAATTGTCCTAGGTATGATATTTCCAAAGATATGGGCGAAAAACGGTATGAGCCCCAATCCCGGCCCGTTTTGCTCTGGGAGGCCCAGGAGCCGAGAAAAACGCGAAAAACGGAAAAATCGACTTTAGAAAATTCCCGGACCCCTAGAAAAATCGGAAATCGTCTCACGAATCCAATGGCGCCAGCCAAATTGTCCTAGCTATGATATTTCCAAAGATATGGGCGAAAAACGGTATGAGCCCAAATCCCGGCCTGTTTTGCTCTGGGAGGCCCAGGAGCCGAGAAAAACGCGAAAAACGAAAAAATCGAGTTTAGAAAATTCCCGGACCCCTAGAAACATCGGAAATCGTCTCACGAATCCAATGGCGCCAGCCAAATTGTCCTAGGTATGATATTTCCAAAGATATAGGCGAAAAACGGTAAGAGCCCAAATCCGGGCCCGTTTTGCTCTAGGAGGCCAGGAGCCGAGAAAAACGCGAAAAACGAAAAAATCGAGTTTAGAAAATTCCCGGACCCCTAGAAAAATCGCAAATCGTCCCATGAATCCAATGGCGCGCGCCCAATTGTTCTAGCTATGCTATTTCCAAAGATATGGGCAAAAAAGGGGTTGATACCAAATCCGGGCCCGTTTTGCTCTGGGAGGCCCAGGAGCCGAGAAAAACGCGAAAAACGAAAAATCGAGTTTGGAAAATTCCCGGACCCCTTGAAAAATCGGAAATCGTCTCTCGAATCCAATGACGCCAGCCAAATTGTCCTAGCTATGATATTTCCAAAGATATGGGCGAAAAACGGTATGAGCCCAAATCCGTTCCCGTTTTGCTTTAGGAGGCCCAGGAGCCGAGAAAAACGCGAAAAACGAAAAAATCGAGTTTAGAAAAGTCCCGGATCCCTAGAAAAATCGGAAATCGTCTCACGAATCCAATGGCGCCAACCAAATTGTCCTAGCTATACTATTTCCAAAGATATGGACAAAAAAAGGGTTGATACCAAATCCGGGCCCGTTTTGCTCTAGGAGGCCCAGGAGCCGAGAAAGACGCGAAAAACGAAAAAATCTAGTTTAGAAAATTCCCGGACCCCTAGAAAAATCGGAAATCGTCTCACGAATCCAATGGCGCCAGCCAAATTGTCCTAGCTATGATACTTCCAAAGATATGGCCGAAAAACGGTATGAGCCCAAATCCCGACCCGTTTTGCTCTGGGAGGCCCAGAAGCCGAGAAAAACGCGAAAAACGGAAAAATCGACTTTAGAAAATTCCCGGACCCCTAGAAAAATCGGAAATCGTCCCATGAATCCAATGGCGCGCGCCCAATTGTTCTAGCTATGCTATCTCCAAAGATATGGGCAAAAAAGGGGTTGATACCAAATCCGGGCCCGTTTTGCTCTAGGAGGCCCAGGAGCCGAGAAAAACGCGAAAAACGAAAAAATCGAGTTTAGAAAATTCCCGGACCCCTAGAAAAATTGGAAATCGTCTCACGAATCCAATGGCGCCAGCCAAATTGTCCTAGCTATGATATTTCCAAAGATATGGGCGAAAAACGGTATGAGCCCAAATCCCGGCCTGTTTTGCTCTGGGAGGCCGAGGAGCCGAGAAAAACGCGAAAAACGAAAAAATCGAGTTTAGAAAATTCCCGGACCCCTAGAAAAATCGGAAATCGTCTCACGAAGCCAATGGCGCCAGCCAAGTTGTCCTAGCTATAATGTTTCCAAAGATATGGCCAAAAAAAGGGTTGATACCAAATCCGGGCCCGTTTTGCTCTAGGAGGCCCAGGAGCCGAGAAAAACGCGAAAAACGAAAAAATCGAGTTTAGAAAATTCCCGGACCCCTAGAAACATCGGAAATCGTCTCACGAATCCAATGGCGCCAGCCAAATTGTCCTAGGTATGATATTTCCAAAGATATAGGCGAAAAACGGTAAGAGCCCAAATCCGGGCCCGTTTTGCTCTAGGAGGCCAGGAGCCGAGAAAAACGCGAAAAACGAAAAAATCGAGTTTAGAAAATTCCCGGACCCCTAGAAAAATCGGAAATCGTCCCATGAATCCAATGGCGCGCGCCCAATTGTTCTAGCTATGCTATTTCCAAAGATATGGGCAAAAAAGGGGTTGATACCAAATCCGGGCCCGTTTTGCTCTGGGAGGCCCAGGAGCCGAGAAAAACGCGAAAAACGAAAAATCGAGTTTGGAAAATTCCCGGACCCCTTGAAAAATCGGAAATCGTCTCTCGAATCCAATGACGCCAGCCAAATTGTCCTAGCTATGATATTTCCAAAGATATGGGCGAAAAACGGTATGAGCCCAAATCCGTTCCCGTTTTGCTTTAGGAGGCCCAGGAGCCGGGAAAAACGCGAAAAACGAAAAAATCGAGTTTAGAAAAGTCCCGGATCCCTAGAAAAATCGGAAATCGTCTCACGAATCCAATGGCGCCAACCAAATTGTCCTAGCTATACTATTTCCAAAGATATGGACAAAAAAAGGGTTGATACCAAATCCGGGCCCGTTTTGCTCTAGGAGGCCCAGGAGCCGAGAAAGACGCGAAAAACGAAAAAATCTAGTTTAGAAAATTCCCGGACCCCTAGAAAAATCGGAAATCGTCTCACGAATCCAATGGCGCCAGCCAAATTGTCCTAGCTATGATACTTCCAAAGATATGGCCGAAAAACGGTATGAGCCCAAATCCCGACCCGTTTTGCTCTGGGAGGCCCAGAAGCCGAGAAAAACGCGAAAAACGGAAAAATCGACTTTAGAAAATTCCCGGACCCCTAGAAAAATCGGAAATCGTCCCATGAATCCAATGGCGCGCGCCCAATTGTTCTAGCTATGCTATCTCCAAAGATATGGGCAAAAAAGGGGTTGATACCAAATCCGGGCCCGTTTTGCTCTAGGAGGCCCAGGAGCCGAGAAAAACGCGAAAAACGAAAAAATCGAGTTTAGAAAATTCCCGGACCCCTAGAAAAATTGGAAATCGTCTCACGAATCCAATGGCGCCAGCCAAATTGTCCTAGCTATGATATTTCCAAAGATATGGGCGAAAAACGGTATGAGCCCAAATCCCGGCCTGTTTTGCTCTGGGAGGCCGAGGAGCCGAGAAAAACGCGAAAAACGAAAAAATCGAGTTTAGAAAATTCCCGGACCCCTAGAAAAATCGGAAATCGTCTCACGAAGCCAATGGCGCCAGCCAAGTTGTCCTAGCTATAATGTTTCCAAAGATATGGCCAAAAAAAGGGTTGATACCAAATCCGGGCCCGTTTTGCTCTAGGAGGCCCAGGAGCCGAGAAAAACGCGAAAAACGAAAAAATCGAGTTTAGAAAATTCCCGGACCCCTAGAAAAATCGGAAATCGTCCCATGAATCCAATGGCGCGAGCCCAATTGTTCTAGCTATGCTATTTCCAAAGATATGGGCAAAAAAGGGGTTGATACCAAATCCGGGCCCGTTTTGCTCTAGGAGGCCCAGGAGCCGAGAAAAACGCGAAAAACGAAAAAATCGAGTTTAGAAAATTCTCGGACCCCTAGAAAAATCGGAAATCGTCTCACGAATCCAATGGGGCCAACCAAATTGTACTAGCTATGCTATTTCCAAAGATATAGGCGAAAAACGGTAAGAGCCCAAATCCGGGCCCGTTTTGCTCTAGGAGGCCCAGGAACCGAGAAAAACGCGAAAAACGAAAAAATCGAGTTTAGAAAATTCTCGGACCCCTAGAAAAATCGAAAATCTTCCCATGAATCCAATGGCGCGAGCCCAATTGTTCTAGCTATGATATTTTCAACGTTATGGGCGAAAAACGGTTTGAGCCCAAATCCCGGCCCGCTTCGCTCTGGGAGGCCCAGGAGGCGAGAAAAACGCGAAAATCGAAAAAATCGAGTCTAGAAAATTTCCGGAGCCCCAGAAAAATCGGAAATCGTCTCACGAATCCAATGGCGCTAGCCAAATTGTCCTTGCCATGATATTTCCAAAGATATGGCCGAAAAAGGGTATGAGCCCAAATCCCGGCCCGTTTTGCTCTGGGAGGCCCAGGAGCCGAGAAAAATGCGAAAAACGAAAAAATCGACTTTAGAAAATTCCCGGACCCCTAGAAAAATCGGATATAGTCTCACGAATCCAATGGCGCGAGCCCAATTGTTCTAGCTATGCTATTTCCAAAGATATGGGCAAAAAAGGGGTTGATACCAAATCCGGGCCCGTTTTGCTCTGGGAGGCCCAGGAGCCGAGAAAAAAGCGAAAAACGAAAAAATCGAGTTTAGAAAATTCCCGGATCCCTAGAAAAATCGGAAATCGTCTCTCGAATCCAATGACGCCAGCCAAATTGTCCTAGCCATGATATTTCCAAAGATATGGGCGAAAAACGGTATGAGCCCAAATCCCGGCCCGTTTTGCTCTGGGAGGCCCAGGAGCCGAGAAAAAAGCGAAAATCGAAAAAATCGAGTCTAGAAAATTCCCGGAGCCCCAGAAAAATCGGAAATCGTCTCACGAATCCAATGGCGCTAGCCAAATTGTCCTAGCTATGATATTTCCAAAGATATGGGCGAAAAACGGTATGAGCCCAAATCCCGGCCTGTTTTGCTCTGGGAGGCCCAGGAGCCGAGAAAAACGAAAAAATCGAGTTTAGAAAATTCCCGGACCCCTAGAAAAATCGGAAATCGTCTCTCGAATCCAATGACGCCAGCCAAATTGTCCTAGCCATGATATTTCCAAAGATATGGGCGAAAAACGGTATGAGCCCAAATCCCGGCCCGTTTTGCTCTGGGAGGCCCAGGAGCCGAGAAAAACGCGAAAAACGGAAAAATCGACTTTAGAAAATTCCCGGACCCCTAGAAAAATCGGAAATCGTCTCACGAATCCAATGGGGCCAACCAAATTGTCCTAGCTATGCTATTTCCAACGATATAGGCGAAAAACGGTAAGAGCCCAAATCCGGGCCCGTTTTGCTCTAGGAGGCCCAGGAACCGAGAAAAACGCGAAAAAGGAAAAAATCGAGTTTAGAAAATTCCCGGACCCCTAGAAAAATCGGAAATCGTCTCACGAATCCAATGGCGCTAGCCAAATTGTCCTAGCCATGATATTTCCAAAGATATGGCCGAAAAAGGGTATGAGCCCAAATCCCGGCCCGTTTTGCTCTGGGAGGCCCAGGAGCCGAGAAAAATGCGAAAAACGAAAAAATCGACTTTAGAAAATTCCCGGACCCCTAGAAAAATCGGATATAGTCTCACGAATCCAATGGCGCGAGCCCAATTGTTCTAGCTATGCTATTTCCAAAGATATGGGCAAAAAAGGGGTTGATACCAAATCCGGGCCTGTTTTGCTCTAGGAGGCCCAGGAGCCGAGAAAAACGCGAAAAACGAAAAAATCGAATTTAGAAAATTCCCGGACCCCTAGAAAAATCGGAAATCGTCTCACGAATCCAATGGGGCCAACCAAATTGTCCTAGCTATGCTATTTCCAAAGATATAGGCGAAAAACGGTATGGGCCCAAATCCGGCCCCGTTTTGCTCTAGGAGGCCCAGGTGCCGAGAAAAATGCGAAAAACGAAAAAATCGACTTTAGAAAATTCCCGGACCCCTAGAAAAATCGGAAATCGTCTCACGAATCCAATGGCGCCGGCCCAATTGTCCTAGCTATGATATTCCCAACGATATGGGCAAAAAAAGGGTTGATACCAAATCCGGGCCCGTTTTGCTCTAGGAGGCCCAGGAGCCGAGAAAAACGCGAAAAACGAAAAAATCGAGTTTAGAAAATTCCCGGACCCCTAGAAAAATCGGAAATCGTCTCACGAATCCAATGGCGCCAGCGAAATTGTCCTAGCTATGATATGTCCAAAGATATGGGCGAAAAACGGTATGAGCCCAAATCCGGGCCCGATTTGCTCTGGGAGGCCCCGGAGCCGAGAAAAACGCGAAAAACTAAAAAATCGAGTTTAGAAAATTCCCGGACCCCTAGAAAAATCGGAAATCGTCTCACGAAGCCAATGGCGCCAGCCTGATTGTCCTAGCTATGATATTTCCGAAGATATGGGCGAAAAACCGTATGAGCCCAAATCCGTTCCCGTTTTGCTTTAGGAGGCCCAGGAGCCGAGAAAAACGCGAAAAACGAAAAAATCGAGTTTAGAAAATTCCCGGACCCCTAGAAAAATCGGAAATCGTCTCACGAATCCAATGGCGCCGGCCCAATTGTCCTAGCTATGATATTCCCAACGATATGGGCAAAAAAAGGGTTGATACCAAATCCGGGCCCGTTTTGCTCTAGGAGGCCCAGGAGCCGAGAAAAACGCGAAAAACGAAAAAATCGAGTTTAGAAAATTCCCGGACCCCTAGAAAAATCGGAAATCGTCTCACGAATCCAATGGCGCCAGCGAAATTGTCCTAGCTATGATATGTCCAAAGATATGGGCGAAAAACGGTATGAGCCCAAATCCGGGCCCGATTTGCTCTGGGAGGCCCCGGAGCCGAGAAAAACGCGAAAAACTAAAAAATCGAGTTTAGAAAATTCCCGGACCCCTAGAAAAATCGGAAATCGTCTCACGAAGCCAATGGCGCCAGCCTAATTGTCCTAGCTATGATATTTCCGAAGATATGGGCGAAAAACGGTATTAGCCCAAATCCGTTCCCGTTTTGCTTTAGGAGGCCCAGGAGCCGAGAAAAAAGCGAAAAACGAAAAAATCGAGTTTAGAAAATTCCCGGACCCCTAGAAAAATCGGAAATCGTCTCACGAATCCAATGGCGCCAACCAAATTGTCCTAGCCATACTATTTCCAAAGATATGGACAAAAAAAGGGTTGATACCAAATCCGGGCCCGTTTTGCTCTAGGAGGCCCAGGAGCCGAGAAAAACGCGAAAAATGAAAAAATCGAGATTAGAAAATTCCCGGAACCCTAGAAAAGTCGGAAATCGTCTCACGAATCCAATGGCGCCAGCCCAATTATCCTAGCTATGATATTCCCAACGATGTGGGCACAAAAAGGGTTGATACCAAATCCGGGCCCGTTTCGCTCTAGGAGGCCCAGGAGCCGAGAAAAACGCGAAAAACGAAAAAATCGAGTTTAGAAAATTCCCGGACCGCTAGAAAAATCGGAAATCGTCTCACGAAGCCAATGGCGCCAGCCAAATTGTCCTAGCTATGATATTCCCAACGATATGGGCACAAAAAGGGTTGATACCAAATCCGGGCCCGTTTTGCTCTGGGAGGCCCAGGAGCCGAGAAAAACGCGAAAAACGAAAAAATCGACTTTAGAAAATTCCCGGAACCCTAGAAAAATCGGAAATCGTCCCACGAAGCCAATGGCGCCAGCCAAATTGACCTAGCTATGATATGTCCAAAGATATGGGCGAAAAACGGTATGAGCCCAAATCCCGGCCCGTTTTGCTCTGGGAGGCCCAGGAGCCGAGAAAAAAGCGAAAAACGAAAAAATCGAGTTTAGAAAATTCCCGGACATCTAGAAAAATCGGAAATCGTCTCACGAATCCAATGGCGCCAACCAAATTGTCCTAGCCATACTATTTCCAAAGATATGGACAAAAAAAGGGTTGATACCAAATCCGGGCCCGTTTTGCTCTAGGAGGCCCAGGAGCCGAGAAAGACGCGAAAAACGAAAAAAAGTAGTTTAGAAAATTCCCGGACCCCTAGAAAAATCGGAAATCGTCTCACGAATCCAATGGTGCCAGCCAAATTGTCCTAGCTATGATATTTCCAAAGATATGGGCGAAAAACGGTATGAGCCCAAATCCGTTCCCGTTTTGCTTTAGGAGGCCCAGGAGCCGAGAAAAACGCGAAAAACGAAAAAATCGAGTTTAGAAAATTCCGGGACCCCTAGAAAAATCGGAAATCGTCTCACGAATCCAATGGCGCCGGCCCAATTGTCCTAGCTATGATATTCCCAACGATATGGGCAAAAAAAGGGTTGATACCAAATCCGGGCCCGTTTTGCTCTAGGAGGCCCAGGAGCCGAGAAAAACGCGAAAAACGTAAAAATCGAGTTTAGAAAATTCCCGGACCCCTAAAAAAATCGGAAATCGTCCCATGAATCCAATGGCGCGAGCCCAATTGTTCTAGCTATGCTATTTCCAAAGATATGGGCAAAAAAGGGGTTGATACCAAATCCGGGCCCGTTTTGCTCTAGGAGGCCCAGAAGCCGAGAAAAACGCGAAAAACGGAAAAATCGACTTTAGAAAATTCCCGTACCCCTAGAAAAATCGGAAATCGTCTCACGAATCCAATGGCGCCAGCCAAATTGTCCTAGCTATGATATTTCCAAAGATATGGGCGAAAAACGGTATGAGCCCAAATCCCGGCCCGTTTTGCTCTGGGAGGCCCAGGAGCCGAGAAAAACGCGAAAAACGAAAAATCGAGTTTGGAAAATTCCCGGACCCCTTGAAAAATCGGAAATCGTCTCTCGAATCCAATGACGCCAGCCAAATTGTCCTAGCTATGATATTTCCAAAGATATGGGCGAAAAACGGTATGAGCCCAAATCCGTTCCCGTTTTGCTTTAGGAGGCCCAGGAGCCGAGAAAAACGCGAAAAACGAAAAAATCGAGTTTAGAAAAGTCCCGGATCCCTAGAAAAATCGGAAATCGTCTCACGAATCCAATGGCGCCAACCAAATTGTCCTAGCTATACTATTTCCAAAGATATGGACAAAAAAAGGGTTGATACCAAATCCGGGCCCGTTTTGCTCTAGGAGGCCCAGGAGCCGAGAAAGACGCGAAAAACGAAAAAATCTAGTTTAGAAAATTCCCGGACCCCTAGAAAAATCGGAAATCGTCTCACGAATCCAATGGCGCCAGCCAAATTGTCCTAGCTATGATACTTCCAAAGATATGGCCGAAAAACGGTATGAGCCCAAATCCCGACCCGTTTTGCTCTGGGAGGCCCAGAAGCCGAGAAAAACGCGAAAAACGGAAAATCGACTTTAGAAAATTCCCGTACCCCTAGAAAAATCGAAAATCGTCTCACGAATCCAATGGCGCTAGCCAAATTGTCCTAGCTATGATATTTCCAAAGATATGGGCGAAAAACGGTATTAGCCCAAATCCCGGCCTGTTTTGCTCTGGGAGGCCCAGGAGCCGAGAAAAACGAAAAAATCGAGTTTAGAAAATTCCCGGACCCCTAGAAAAATCGGAAATCGTCTCTCGAATCCAATGACGCCAGCCAAATTGTCCTAGCCATGATATTTCCAAAGATATGGGCGAAAAACGGTATGAGCCCAAATCCCGGCCCGTTTTGCTCTGGGAGGCCCAGGAGCCGAGAAAAACGCGAAAAACGGAAAAATCGACTTTAGAAAATTCCCGGACCCCTAGAAAAATCGGAAATCGTCTCACGAATCCAATGGGGCCAACCAAATTGTCCTAGCTATGCTATTTCCAACGATATAGGCGAAAAACGGTAAGAGCCCAAATCCGGGCCCGTTTTGCTCTAGGAGGCCCAGGAACCGAGAAAAACGCGAAAAAGGAAAAAATCGAGTTTAGAAAATTCCCGGACCCCTAGAAAAATCGGAAATCGTCTCACGAATCCAATGGCGCTAGCCAAATTGTCCTAGCCATGATATTTCCAAAGATATGGCCGAAAAAGGGTATGAGCCCAAATCCCGGCCCGTTTTGCTCTGGGAGGCCCAGGAGCCGAGAAAAATGCGAAAAACGAAAAAATCGACTTTAGAAAATTCCCGGACCCCTAGAAAAATCGGATATAGTCTCACGAATCCAATGGCGCGAGCCCAATTGTTCTAGCTATGCTATTTCCAAAGATATGGGCAAAAAAGGGGTTGATACCAAATCCGGGCCTGTTTTGCTCTAGGAGGCCCAGGAGCCGAGAAAAACGCGAAAAACGAAAAAATCGAATTTAGAAAATTCCCGGACCCCTAGAAAAATCGGAAATCGTCTCACGAATCCAATGGGGCCAACCAAATTGTCCTAGCTATGCTATTTCCAAAGATATAGGCGAAAAACGGTATGGGCCCAAATCCGGCCCCGTTTTGCTCTAGGAGGCCCAGGTGCCGAGAAAAATGCGAAAAACGAAAAAATCGACTTTAGAAAATTCCCGGACCCCTAGAAAAATCGGAAATCGTCTCTCGAATCCAATGACGCCAGCCAAATTGTCCTAGCCATGATATTTCCAGAGATATGGGCGAAAAACGGTATGAGCCCAAATCCCGGCCCGTTTTGCTCTGGGAGGCCCAGGAGCCGAGAAAAAAGCGAAAAACGAAAAAATCGAGTTTAGAAAATTCCCGGATCCCTAGAAAAATCGGAAATCGTCTCTCGAATCCAATGACGCCAGCCAAATTGTCCTAGCCATGATATTTCCAAAGATATGGGCGAAAAACGGTATGAGCCCAAATCCCGGCCCGTTTTGCTCTGGGAGGCCCAGGAGCCGAGAAAAAAGCGAAAAACGAAAAAATCGAGTTTAGAAAATTCCCGGACCCCTAGAAAAATCGGAAATCGTCTCACGAATCCAATGGCGCGAGCCAAATTGTCCTAGCTATGATATTTCCAAAGATATGGCCGAAAAACGGTATGAGCCCAAATCCCGGCCCCTTTTGCTCTGGGAGACCCAGGAGCCGAGAAAAACGCGAAAAACGAAAAAATCGAGTTTAGAAAATTCCCGGAACCCTAGAAAAATCGGAAATCGTCTCACGAATCCAATGGCGCCAGCCCAATTGTCCTAGCTATGATATTCCCAACGATATGGGCAAAAAAAGGGTTGATACCAAATCCGGGCCCGTTTTGCTCTAGGAGGCCCAGGAGCCGAGAAAAACGCGAAAAACGAAAAAATCGAGTTTAGAAAATTCCCGGACCCCTAGAAAAATCGGAAATCGTCTCACGAATCCAATGGCGCCAGCGAAATTGTCCTAGCTATGATATGTCCAAAGATATGGGCGAAAAACGGTATGAGCCCAAATCCGGGCCCGATTTGCTCTGGGAGGCCCCGGAGCCGAGAAAAACGCGAAAAACGAAAAAATCGAGTTTAGAAAATTCCCGGACCCCTAGAAAAATCGGAAATCGTCTCACGAATAAAATGGCGCCAGCCCAATTGTCCTAGCTATGATATTCCCAACGATATGGGCACAAAAAGGGTTGATACCAAATCCGGGCCCGTTTTGCTCTAGGAGGCCCAGGAGCCGAGAAAAACGCGAAAAACGAAAAAATCGAGTTTAGAAAATTTCCGGACCCCTAGAAAAATCGGAAATCGTCTCACGAATTCAATGGCGCCAGCCAAATTGTCCTAGCTATGATATTTCCAAAGATATGGCCGAAAAACGGTATGAGCCCAAATCCCGGCCCCTTTTGCTCTGGGAGGCCCAGGAGCCGAGAAAAACGCGAAAAACGAAAAAATCGACTTTAGAAAATTCCCGGAACCCTAGAAAAATCGGAAATCGTCTCACGAATCCAATGGCGCCAGCCAAATTGTCCTAAGTATGATATTTCCAAAGATATGGGCGAAAAACGGTATGAGCCCAAATCCCGGCCCGTTTTGCTCTGGGAGGCCCAGGAGCCGAGAAAAACGCGAAAAACGGAAAAATCGACTTTAGAAAATTCCCGGACCCCTAGAAAAATCGGAAATCGTCTCACGAATCCAATGGGGCCAACCAAATTGTCCTAGCTATGCTATTTCCAACGATATAGGCGAAAAACGGTAAGAGCCTAAATCCGGGCCCGTTGTGCTCTAGGAGGCCCAGGAACCGAGAAAAACGCGAAAAAGGAAAAAATCGAGTTTAGAAAATTCCCGGACCCCTAGAAAAATCGGAAATCGTCTCACGAATCCAATGGCGCTAGCCAAATTGTCCTAGCCATGATATTTCCAAAGATATGGCCGAAAAAGGGTATGAGCCCAAATCCCGGCCCGTTTTGCTCTGGGAGGCCCAGGAGCCGAGAAAAATGCGAAAAACGAAAAAATCGACTTTAGAAAATTCCCGGACCCCTAGAAAAATCGGATATAGTCTCACGAATCCAATGGCGCGAGCCCAATTGTTCTAGCTATGCTATTTCCAAAGATATGGGCAAAAAAGGGGTTGATACCAAATCCGGGCCTGTTTTGCTCTAGGAGGCCCAGGAGCCGAGAAAAACGCGAAAAACGAAAAAATCGAATTTAGAAAATTCCCGGACCCCTAGAAAAATCGGAAATCGTCTCACGAATCCAATGGGGCCAACCAAATTGTCCTAGCTATGCTATTTCCAAAGATATAGGCGAAAAACGGTATGGGCCCAAATCCGGCCCCGTTTTGCTCTAGGAGGCCCAGGTGCCGAGAAAAATGCGAAAAACGAAAAAATCGACTTTAGAAAATTCCCGGACCCCTAGAAAAATCGGAAATCGTCTCTCGAATCCAATGACGCCAGCCAAATTGTCCTAGCCATGATATTTCCAAAGATATGGGCGAAAAACGGTATGAGCCCAAATCCCGGCCCGTTTTGCTCTAGGAGGCCCAGGAGCCGAGAAAGACGCGAAAAACGAAAAAAAGTAGTTTAGAAAATTCCCGGAACCCTAGAAAAATCGGAAAACGTCTCACGAATCCAATGGTGCCAGCCAAATTGTCCTAGCTATGATATTTCCAAAGATATGGGCGAAAAACGGTATGAGCCCAAATCCGGGCCCGATTTGCTCTGGGAGGCCCAGGAGCCGAGAAAAACGCGAAAAACTAAAAAATCGAGTTTAGAAAATTCCCGGACCCCTAGAAAAATCGGAAATCGTCTCACGAAGCCAATGGCGCCAGCCAAATTGTCCTAGCTATGATATTTCCGAAGATATGGGCGAAAAACGGTATTAGCCCAAATCCGTTCCCGTTTTGCTTTAGGAGGCCCAGGAGCCGAGAAAAAAGCGAAAAACGAAAAAATCGAGTTTAGAAAATTCCCGGACCCCTAGAAAAATCGGAAATCGTCTCACGAATCCAATGGCGCCAACCAAATTGTCCTAGCCATACTATTTCCAAAGATATGGACAAAAAAAGGGTTGATACCAAATCCGGGCCCGTTTTGCTCTAGGAGGCCCAGGAGCCGAGAAAAACGCGAAAAATGAAAAAATCGAGATTAGAAAATTCCCGGAACCCTAGAAAAGTCGGAAATCGTCTCACGAATCCAATGGCGCCAGCCCAATTATCCTAGCTATGATATTCCCAACGATGTGGGCACAAAAAGGGTTGATACCAAATCCGGGCCCGTTTCGCTCTAGGAGGCCCAGGAGCCGAGAAAAACGCGAAAAACGAAAAAATCGTGTTTAGAAAATTCCCGGACCGCTAGAAAAATCGGAAATCGTCTCACGAAGCCAATGGCGCCAGCCAAATTGTCCTAGCTATGATATGTCCAAAGATATGGGCGAAAAACGGTATGAGCCCAAATCCGGGGCCGTTTTGCTGTAGGAGGCCCAGGAGCCGAGAAAAACGCGAAAAACGAAAAAATCTAGTTTAGAAAATTCCCGGACCCCTAGAAAAATCGGAAATCGTCTCACGAATCCAATGGCGCCAACCAAATTGTCCTAGCCATACTATTTCCAAAGATATGGACAAAAAAAGGGTTGATACCAAATCCGGGCCCGTTTTGCTCTAGGAGGCCCAGGAGCCGAGAAAGACGCGAAAAACGAAAAAAAGTAGTTTAGAAAATTCCCGGACCCCTAGAAAAATCGGAAATCGTCTCACGAATCCAATGGTGCCAGCCAAATTGTCCTAGCTATGATATTTCCAAAGATATGGGCGAAAAAGGGGTTGATACCAAATCCGGGCCCGTTTTGCTCTAGGAGGCCCAGGAGCCGAGAAAAACGCGAAAAACGAAAAAATCGAGTTTAGAAAATTCCCGGACCCCTAGAAAAATCGGAAATCGTCTCACGAATCCAATGGCGCCAGCCAAATTGTCCTAGCTATGCTATTTCCAAAGATATAGGCGAAAAACGGTATGGGCCCAAATCCGGCCCCGTTTTGCTCTAGGAGGCCCAGGTGCCGAGAAAAATGCGAAAAACGAAAAAATCGACTTTAGAAAATTCCCGGACCCCTAGAAAAATCGGAAATCGTCTCTCGAATCCAATGACGCCAGCCAAATTGTCCTAGCCATGATATTTCCAAAGATATGGGCGAAAAACGGTATGAGCCCAAATCCCGGCCCGTTTTGCTCTGGGAGGCCCAGGAGCCGAGAAAAAAGCGAAAAACGAAAAAATCGAGTTTAGAAAATTCCCGGATCTCTAGAAAAATCGGAAATCGTCTCTCGAATCCAATGACGCCAGCCAAATTGTCCTAGCCATGATATTTCCAAAGATATGGGCGAAAAACGGTATGAGCCCAAATCCCGGCCCGTTTTGCTCTGGGAGGCCCAGGAGCCGAGAAAAAAGCGAAAA
The DNA here is from genome assembly GCF_034640455.1 of Diachasmimorpha longicaudata. NCBI lineage: Eukaryota > Metazoa > Arthropoda > Insecta > Hymenoptera > Braconidae > Diachasmimorpha > Diachasmimorpha longicaudata. The sequence goes on along the minus strand of NC_087227.1, from coordinate 3,275,081 downwards.
ACGAAAAAATCGAGTTTAGAAAATTCCCGGACCCCTAGAAAAATCGGAAATCGTCTCACGAATCCAATGGCGCGAGCCAAATTGTCCTAGCTATGATATGTCCAAAGATATGGGCGAAAAACGGTATGAGCCCAAATCCGGGCCCGATTTGCTCTGGGAGGCCCCGGAGCCGAGAAAAACGCGAAAAACTAAAAAATCGAGTTTAGAAAATTCCCGGACCCCTAGAAAAATCGGAAATCGTCTCACGAAGCCAATGGCGCCAGCCTAATTGTCCTAGCTATGATATTTCCGAAGATATGGGCGAAAAACCGTATGAGCCCAAATCCGTTCCCGTTTTGCTTTAGGAGGCCCAGGAGCCGAGAAAAACGCGAAAAACGAAAAAATCGAGTTTAGAAAATTCCCGGACCCCTAGAAAAATCGGAAATCGTCTCACGAATAAAATGGCGCCAGCCCAATTGTCCTAGCTATGATATTCCCAACGATATGGGCACAAAAAGGGTTGATACCAAATCCGGGCCCGTGTTGCTCTAAGAGGCCCAGGAGCCGAGAAAAACGCGAAAAACGAAAAAATCGAGTTTAGAAAATTTCCGGACCCCTAGAAAAATCGGAAATCGTCTCACGAATTCAATGGCGCCAGCCAAATTGTCCTAGCTATGATATTTCCAAAGATATGGCCGAAAAACGGTATGAGCCCAAATCCCGGCCCCTTTTGCTCTGGCAGGCCCAGGAGCCGAGAAAAACGCGAAAAACGAAAAAATCGACTTTAGAAAATTCCCGGAACCCTAGAAAAATCGGAAATCGTCTCACGAATCCAATGGCGCCAACCAAATTGTCCTAGCCATACTATTTCCAAAGATATGGACAAAAAAAGGGTTGATACCAAATCCGGGCTCGTTTTGCTCTAGGAGGCCCAGGAGCCGAGAAAGACGCGAAAAACGAAAAAAAGTAGTTTAGAAAATTCCCGGAACCCTAGAAAAATCGGAAATCGTCTCACGAATCCAATGGTGCCAGCCAAATTGTCCTAGCTATGATATTTCCAAAGATATGGGCGAAAAACGGTATGAGCCCAAATCCGTTCCCGTTTTGCTTTAGGAGGCCCAGGAGCCGAGAAAAACGCGAAAAACGAAAAAATCGAGTTTAGAAAATTCCGGGACCCCTAGAAAAATCGGAAATCGTCTCACGAATCCAATGGCGCCGGCCCAATTGTCCTAGCTATGATATTCCCAACGATGTGGGCAAAAAAAGGGTTGATACCAAATCCGGGCCCGTTTTGCTCTAGGAGGCCCAGGAGCCGAGAAAAACGCGAAAAACGTAAAAATCGAGTTTAGAAAATTCCCGGACCCCTAAAAAAATCGGAAATCGTCCCATGAATCCAATGGCGCGAGCCCAATTGTTCTAGCTATGCTATTTCCAAAGATATGGGCAAAAAAGGGGTTGATACCAAATCCGGGCCCGTTTTGCTCTAGGAGGCCCAGAAGCCGAGAAAAACGCGAAAAACGGAAAAATCGACTTTAGAAAATTCCCGTACCCCTAGAAAAATCGGAAATCGTCTCACGAATCCAATGGCGCCAGCCAAATTGTCCTAGCTATGATATTTCCAAAGATATGGGCGAAAAACGGTATGAGCCCAAATCCCGGCCCGTTTTGCTCTGGGAGGCCCAGGAGCCGAGAAAAACGCGAAAAACGAAAAATCGAGTTTGGAAAATTCCCGGACCCCTTGAAAAATCGGAAATCGTCTCTCGAATCCAATGACGCCAGCCAAATTGTCCTAGCTATGATATTTCCAAAGATATGGGCGAAAAACGGTATGAGCCCAAATCCGTTCCCGTTTTGCTTTAGGAGGCCCAGGAGCCGAGAAAAACGCGAAAAACGAAAAAATCGAGTTTAGAAAAGTCCCGGATCCCTAGAAAAATCGGAAATCGTCTCACGAATCCAATGGCGCCAACCAAATTGTCCTAGCTATACTATTTCCAAAGATATGGACAAAAAAAGGGTTGATACCAAATCCGGGCCCGTTTTGCTCTAGGAGGCCCAGGAGCCGAGAAAGACGCGAAAAACGAAAAAATCTAGTTTAGAAAATTCCCGGACCCCTAGAAAAATCGGAAATCGTCTCACGAATCCAATGGCGCCAGCCAAATTGTCCTAGCTATGATACTTCCAAAGATATGGCCGAAAAACGGTATGAGCCCAAATCCCGACCCGTTTTGCTCTGGGAGGCCCAGAAGCCGAGAAAAACGCGAAAAACGGAAAATCGACTTTAGAAAATTCCCGTACCCCTAGAAAAATCGGAAATCGTCTCACGAATCCAATGGCGCTAGCCAAATTGTCCTAGCTATGATATTTCCAAAGATATGGGCGAAAAACGGTATGAGCCCAAATCCCGGCCTGTTTTGCTCTGGGAGGCCCAGGAGCCGAGAAAAACGAAAAAATCGAGTTTAGAAAATTCCCGGACCCCTAGAAAAATCGGAAATCGTCTCTCGAATCCAATGACGCCAGCCAAATTGTCCTAGCCATGATATTTCCAAAGATATGGGCGAAAAACGGTATGAGCCCAAATCCCGGCCCGTTTTGCTCTGGGAGGCCCAGGAGCCGAGAAAAACGCGAAAAACGGAAAAATCGACTTTAGAAAATTCCCGGACCCCTAGAAAAATCGGAAATCGTCTCACGAATCCAATGGGGCCAACCAAATTGTCCTAGCTATGCTATTTCCAACGATATAGGCGAAAAACGGTAAGAGCCCAAATCCGGGCCCGTTTTGCTCTAGGAGGCCCAGGAACCGAGAAAAACGCGAAAAAGGAAAAAATCGAGTTTAGAAAATTCCCGGACCCCTAGAAAAATCGGAAATCGTCTCACGAATCCAATGGCGCTAGCCAAATTGTCCTAGCCATGATATTTCCAAAGATATGGCCGAAAAAGGGTATGAGCCCAAATCCCGGCCCGTTTTGCTCTGGGAGGCCCAGGAGCCGAGAAAAATGCGAAAAACGAAAAAATCGACTTTAGAAAATTCCCGGACCCCTAGAAAAATCGGATATAGTCTCACGAATCCAATGGCGCGAGCCCAATTGTTCTAGCTATGCTATTTCCAAAGATATGGGCAAAAAAGGGGTTGATACCAAATCCGGGCCTGTTTTGCTCTAGGAGGCCCAGGAGCCGAGAAAAACGCGAAAAACGAAAAAATCGAATTTAGAAAATTCCCGGACCCCTAGAAAAATCGGAAATCGTCTCACGAATCCAATGGGGCCAACCAAATTGTCCTAGCTATGCTATTTCCAAAGATATAGGCGAAAAACGGTATGGGCCCAAATCCGGCCCCGTTTTGCTCTAGGAGGCCCAGGTGCCGAGAAAAATGCGAAAAACGAAAAAATCGACTTTAGAAAATTCCCGGACCCCTAGAAAAATCGGAAATCGTCTCTCGAATCCAATGACGCCAGCCAAATTGTCCTAGCCATGATATTTCCAAAGATATGGGCGAAAAACGGTATGAGCCCAAATCCCGGCCCGTTTTGCTCTGGGAGGCCCAGGAGCCGAGAAAAAAGCGAAAAACGAAAAAATCGAGTTTAGAAAATTCCCGGATCCCTAGAAAAATCGGAAATCGTCTCTCGAATCCAATGACGCCAGCCAAATTGTCCTAGCCATGATATTTCCAAAGATATGGGCGAAAAACGGTATGAGCCCAAATCCCGGCCCGTTTTGCTCTGGGAGGCCCAGGAGCCGAGAAAAAAGCGAAAAACGAAAAAATCGAGTTTAGAAAATTCCCGGACCCCTAGAAAAATCGGAAATCGTCTCACGAATCCAATGGCGCGAGCCAAATTGTCCTAGCTATGATATTTCCAAAGATATGGCCGAAAAACGGTATGAGCCCAAATCCCGGCCCCTTTTGCTCTGGGAGACCCAGGAGCCGAGAAAAACGCGAAAAACGAAAAAATCGAGTTTAGAAAATTCCCGGAACCCTAGAAAAATCGGAAATCGTCTCACGAATCCAATGGCGCCAGCCCAATTGTCCTAGCTATGATATTCCCAACGATATGGGCACAAAAAGGGTTGATAACAAATCCGGGCCCGTTTTGCTCTAGGAGGCCCAGGAGCCGAGAAAAACGCGAAAAACGAAAAAATCGACTTTAGAAAATTCCCGGAACCCTAGAAAAATCGGAAATCGTCTCACGAATCCAATGGCGCCAGCCAAATTGTCCTAAGTATGATATTTCCAAAGATATGGGCGAAAAACGGTATGAGCCCAAATCCCGGCCCGTTTTGCTCTGGGAGGCCCAGGAGCCGAGAAAAACGCGAAAAACGGAAAAATCGACTTTAGAAAATTCCCGGACCCCTAGAAAAATCGGAAATCGTCTCACGAATCCAATGGGGCCAACCAAATTGTCCTAGCTATGCTATTTCCAACGATATAGGCGAAAAACGGTAAGAGCCTAAATCCGGGCCCGTTGTGCTCTAGGAGGCCCAGGAACCGAGAAAAACGCGAAAAAGGAAAAAATCGAGTTTAGAAAATTCCCGGACCCCTAGAAAAATCGGAAATCGTCTCACGAATCCAATGGCGCTAGCCAAATTGTCCTAGCCATGATATTTCCAAAGATATGGCCGAAAAAGGGTATGAGCCCAAATCCCGGCCCGTTTTGCTCTGGGAGGCCCAGGAGCCGAGAAAAATGCGAAAAACGAAAAAATCGACTTTAGAAAATTCCCGGACCCCTAGAAAAATCGGATATAGTCTCACGAATCCAATGGCGCGAGCCCAATTGTTCTAGCTATGCTATTTCCAAAGATATGGGCAAAAAAGGGGTTGATACCAAATCCGGGCCTGTTTTGCTCTAGGAGGCCCAGGAGCCGAGAAAAACGCGAAAAACGAAAAAATCGAATTTAGAAAATTCCCGGACCCCTAGAAAAATCGGAAATCGTCTCACGAATCCAATGGGGCCAACCAAATTGTCCTAGCTATGCTATTTCCAAAGATATAGGCGAAAAACGGTATGGGCCCAAATCCGGCCCCGTTTTGCTCTAGGAGGCCCAGGTGCCGAGAAAAATGCGAAAAACGAAAAAATCGACTTTAGAAAATTCCCGGACCCCTAGAAAAATCGGAAATCGTCTCTCGAATCCAATGACGCCAGCCAAATTGTCCTAGCCATGATATTTCCAAAGATATGGGCGAAAAACGGTATGAGCCCAAATCCCGGCCCGTTTTGCTCTAGGAGGCCCAGGAGCCGAGAAAGACGCGAAAAACGAAAAAAAGTAGTTTAGAAAATTCCCGGAACCCTAGAAAAATCGGAAAACGTCTCACGAATCCAATGGTGCCAGCCAAATTGTCCTAGCTATGATATTTCCAAAGATATGGGCGAAAAACGGTATGAGCCCAAATCCGGGCCCGATTTGCTCTGGGAGGCCCAGGAGCCGAGAAAAACGCGAAAAACTAAAAAATCGAGTTTAGAAAATTCCCGGACCCCTAGAAAAATCGGAAATCGTCTCACGAAGCCAATGGCGCCAGCCAAATTGTCCTAGCTATGATATTTCCGAAGATATGGGCGAAAAACGGTATTAGCCCAAATCCGTTCCCGTTTTGCTTTAGGAGGCCCAGGAGCCGAGAAAAAAGCGAAAAACGAAAAAATCGAGTTTAGAAAATTCCCGGACCCCTAGAAAAATCGGAAATCGTCTCACGAATCCAATGGCGCCAACCAAATTGTCCTAGCCATACTATTTCCAAAGATATGGACAAAAAAAGGGTTGATACCAAATCCGGGCCCGTTTTGCTCTAGGAGGCCCAGGAGCCGAGAAAAACGCGAAAAATGAAAAAATCGAGATTAGAAAATTCCCGGAACCCTAGAAAAGTCGGAAATCGTCTCACGAATCCAATGGCGCCAGCCCAATTATCCTAGCTATGATATTCCCAACGATGTGGGCACAAAAAGGGTTGATACCAAATCCGGGCCCGTTTCGCTCTAGGAGGCCCAGGAGCCGAGAAAAACGCGAAAAACGAAAAAATCGTGTTTAGAAAATTCCCGGACCGCTAGAAAAATCGGAAATCGTCTCACGAAGCCAATGGCGCCAGCCAAATTGTCCTAGCTATGATATGTCCAAAGATATGGGCGAAAAACGGTATGAGCCCAAATCCGGGGCCGTTTTGCTGTAGGAGGCCCAGGAGCCGAGAAAAACGCGAAAAACGAAAAAATCTAGTTTAGAAAATTCCCGGACCCCTAGAAAAATCGGAAATCGTCTCACGAATCCAATGGCGCCAACCAAATTGTCCTAGCCATACTATTTCCAAAGATATGGACAAAAAAAGGGTTGATACCAAATCCGGGCCCGTTTTGCTCTAGGAGGCCCAGGAGCCGAGAAAGACGCGAAAAACGAAAAAAAGTAGTTTAGAAAATTCCCGGACCCCTAGAAAAATCGGAAATCGTCTCACGAATCCAATGGTGCCAGCCAAATTGTCCTAGCTATGATATTTCCAAAGATATGGGCGAAAAAGGGGTTGATACCAAATCCGGGCCCGTTTTGCTCTAGGAGGCCCAGGAGCCGAGAAAAACGCGAAAAACGAAAAAATCGAGTTTAGAAAATTCCCGGACCCCTAGAAAAATCGGAAATCGTCTCACGAATCCAATGGCGCCAGCCAAATTGTCCTAGCTATGCTATTTCCAAAGATATAGGCGAAAAACGGTATGGGCCCAAATCCGGCCCCGTTTTGCTCTAGGAGGCCCAGGTGCCGAGAAAAATGCGAAAAACGAAAAAATCGACTTTAGAAAATTCCCGGACCCCTAGAAAAATCGGAAATCGTCTCTCGAATCCAATGACGCCAGCCAAATTGTCCTAGCCATGATATTTCCAAAGATATGGGCGAAAAACGGTATGAGCCCAAATCCCGGCCCGTTTTGCTCTGGGAGGCCCAGGAGCCGAGAAAAAAGCGAAAAACGAAAAAATCGAGTTTAGAAAATTCCCGGATCTCTAGAAAAATCGGAAATCGTCTCTCGAATCCAATGACGCCAGCCAAATTGTCCTAGCCATGATATTTCCAAAGATATGGGCGAAAAACGGTATGAGCCCAAATCCCGGCCCGTTTTGCTCTGGGAGGCCCAGGAGCCGAGAAAAAAGCGAAAAACGAAAAAATCGAGTTTAGAAAATTCCCGGACCCCTAGAAAAATCGGAAATCGTCTCACGAATCCAATGGCGCGAGCCAAATTGTCCTAGCTATGATATGTCCAAAGATATGGGCGAAAAACGGTATGAGCCCAAATCCGGGCCCGATTTGCTCTGGGAGGCCCCGGAGCCGAGAAAAACGCGAAAAACTAAAAAATCGAGTTTAGAAAATTCCCGGACCCCTAGAAAAATCGGAAATCGTCTCACGAAGCCAATGGCGCCAGCCTAATTGTCCTAGCTATGATATTTCCGAAGATATGGGCGAAAAACCGTATGAGCCCAAATCCGTTCCCGTTTTGCTTTAGGAGGCCCAGGAGCCGAGAAAAACGCGAAAAACGAAAAAATCGAGTTTAGAAAATTCCCGGACCCCTAGAAAAATCGGAAATCGTCTCACGAATAAAATGGCGCCAGCCCAATTGTCCTAGCTATGATATTCCCAACGATATGGGCACAAAAAGGGTTGATACCAAATCCGGGCCCGTGTTGCTCTAAGAGGCCCAGGAGCCGAGAAAAACGCGAAAAACGAAAAAATCGAGTTTAGAAAATTTCCGGACCCCTAGAAAAATCGGAAATCGTCTCACGAATTCAATGGCGCCAGCCAAATTGTCCTAGCTATGATATTTCCAAAGATATGGCCGAAAAACGGTATGAGCCCAAATCCCGGCCCCTTTTGCTCTGGCAGGCCCAGGAGCCGAGAAAAACGCGAAAAACGAAAAAATCGACTTTAGAAAATTCCCGGAACCCTAGAAAAATCGGAAATCGTCTCACGAATCCAATGGCGCCAACCAAATTGTCCTAGCCATACTATTTCCAAAGATATGGACAAAAAAAGGGTTGATACCAAATCCGGGCTCGTTTTGCTCTAGGAGGCCCAGGAGCCGAGAAAGACGCGAAAAACGAAAAAAAGTAGTTTAGAAAATTCCCGGAACCCTAGAAAAATCGGAAATCGTCTCACGAATCCAATGGTGCAAGCCAAATTGTCCTAGCTATGATATTTCCAAAGATATGGGCGAAAAACGGTATGAGCCCAAATCCGGGCCCGATTTGCTCTGGGAGGCCCAGGAGCCGAGAAAAACGCGAAAAACTAAAAAATCGAGTTTAGAAAATTCCCGGACCCCTAGAAAAATCGGAAATCGTCTCACGAAGCCAATGGCGCCAGCCAAATTGTCCTAGCTATGATATTTCCGAAGATATGGGCGAAAAACGGTATTAGCCCAAATCCGTTCCCGTTTTGCTTTAGGAGGCCCAGGAGCCGAGAAAAACGCGAAAAACGAAAAAATCGAGTTTAGAAAATTCCCGGACCCCTAGAAAAATCGGAAATCGTCTCACGAATCCAATGGCGCCAGCCAAATTGTCCCAGCCATGATATGTCCAAAGATATGGGCGAAAAACGGTATGAGCCCAAATCCCGGCCCGTTTTGCTCTGGGAGGCCCAGGAGCCGAGAAAAAAGCGAAAAACGAAAAAATCGAGTTTAGAAAATTCCCGGACCCCTAGAAAAATCGGAAATCGTCTCACGAATCCAATGGCGCCAACCAAATTGTCCTAGCCATACTATTTCCAAAGATATGGACAAAAAAAGGGTTGATACCAAATCCGGGCCCGTTTTGCTCTAGGAGGCCCAGGAGCCGAGAAAAACGCGAAAAATGAAAAAATCGAGATTAGAAAATTCCCGGAACCCTAGAAAAGTCGGAAATCGTCTCACGAATCCAATGGCGCCAGCCCAATTATCCTAGCTATGATATTCCCAACGATATGGGCACAAAAAGGGTTGATACCAAATCCGGGCCCGTTTCGCTCTAGGAGGCCCAGGAGCCGAGAAAAACGCGAAAAACGAAAAAATCGAGTTTAGAAAATTCCCGGACCCCTAGAAAAATCGGAAATCGTCTCACGAATCCAATGGCGCCAGCCAAATTGTCCCAGCCATGATATGTCCAAAGATATGGGCGAAAAACGGTATGAGCCCAAATCCGGGGCCGTTTTGCTGTAGGAGGCCCAGGAGCCGAGAAAAACGCGAAAAACGAAAAAATCTAGTTTAGAAAATTCCCGGACCCCTAGAAAAATCGGAAATCGTCTCACGAATCCAATGGCGCCAACCAAATTGTCCTAGCCATACTATTTCCAAAGATATGGACAAAAAAAGGGTTGATACCAAATCCGGGCCGTTTTGCTCTAGGAGGCCCAGGAGCCGAGAAAGACGCGAAAAACGAAAAAAAGTAGTTTAGAAAATTCCCGGACCCCTAGAAAAATCGGAAATCGTCTCACGAATCCAATGGTGCCAGACAAATTGTCCTAGCTATGATATTTCCAAAGATATGGGCGAAAAACGGTATGAGCCCAAATCCGTTCCCGTTTTGCTTTAGGAGGCCCAGGAGCCGAGAAAAACGCGAAAAACGAAAAAATCGAGTTTAGAAAAGTCCCGGATCCCTAGAAAAATCGGAAATCGTCTCACGAATCCAATGGCGCCAACCAAATTGTCCTAGCTATACTATTTCCAAAGATATGGACAAAAAAAGGGTTGATACCAAATCCGGGCCCGTTTTGCTCTAGGAGGCCCAGGAGCCGAGAAAGACGCGAAAAACGAAAAAATCTAGTTTAGAAAATTCCCGGACCCCTAGAAAAATCGGAAATCGTCTCACGAATCCAATGGCGCCAGCCAAATTGTCCTAGCTATGATACTTCCAAAGATATGGCCGAAAAACGGTATGAGCCCAAATCCCGACCCGTTTTGCTCTGGGAGGCCCAGAAGCCGAGAAAAACGCGAAAAACGGAAAATCGACTTTAGAAAATTCCCGTACCCCTAGAAAAATCGGAAATCGTCTCACGAATCCAATGGCGCCAGCCAAATTGTCCTAGCTATGATATTTCCAAAAATATGGGCGAAAAACGGTATGAGCCCAAATCCCGGCCTGTTTTCCTCTGGGAGGCCCAGGAGCCGAGAAAAACGCGAAAAACGAAAAAATCGAGTTCAGAAAATTCCCGGACCCCTAGAAAAATCGGAAATCGTCTCACGAATCCAATGGCGCCAGCCAAATTGTCCTAGCTATGATATTTCCAAAGATATGGGCGAAAAACGGTATGAGCCCAAATCCCGGCCTGTTTTGCTCTGGGAGGCCCAGGAGCCGAGAAAAACGAAAAAATCGAGTTTAGCAAATTCCCGGACCCCTAGAAAAATCGGAAATCGTCTCACGAATCCAATGGCGCCAGCCAAATTGTCCTAAGTATGATATTTCCAAAGATATGGGCGAAAAACGGTATGAGCCCAAATCCCGGCCCGTTTTGCTCTGGGAGGCCCAGGAGCCGAGAAAAACGCGAAAAACGGAAAAATCGACTTTAGAAAATTCCCGGACCCCTAGAAAAATCGGAAATCGTCTCACGAATCCAATGGGGCCAACCAAATTGTCCTAGCTATGCTATTTCCAACGATATAGGCGAAAAACGGTAAGAGCCTAAATCCGGGCCCGTTTTGCTCTAGGAGGCCCAGGAACCGAGAAAAACGCGAAAAAGGAAAAAATCGAGTTTAGAAAATTCCCGGACCCCTAGAAAAATCGGAAATCGTCTCACGAATCCAATGGCGCCAGCCAAATTGTCCTAGCCATGATATTTCCAAAGATATGGCCGAAAAAGGGTATGAGCCCAAATCCCGGCCCGTTTTGCTCTGGGAGGCCCAGGAGCCGAGAAAAATGCGAAAAACGAAAAAATCGACTTTAGAAAATTCCCGGACCCCTAGAAAAATCGGATATAGTCTCACGAATCCAATGGCGCGAGCCCAATTGTTCTAGCTATGCTATTTCCAAAGATATGGGCAAAAAAGGGGTTGATACCAAATCCGGGCCTGTTTTGCTCTAGGAGGCCCAGGAGCCGAGAAAAACGCGAAAAACGAAAAAATCGAATTTAGAAAATTCCCGGACCCCTAGAAAAATCGGAAATCGTCTCACGAATCCAATGGGGCCAACCAAATTGTCCTAGCTATGCTATTTCCAAAGATATAGGCGAAAAACGGTATGGGCCCAAATCCGGCCCCGTTTTGCTCTAGGAGGCCCAGGTGCCGAGAAAAATGCGAAAAACGAAAAAATCGACTTTAGAAAATTCCCGGACCCCTAGAAAAATCGGAAATCGTCTCTCGAATCCAATGACGCCAGCCAAATTGTCCTAGCCATGATATTTCCAAAGATATGGGCGAAAAACGGTATGAGCCCAAATCCCGGCCCGTTTTGCTCTGGGAGGCCCAGGAGCCGAGAAAAAAGCGAAAAACGAAAAAATCGAGTTTAGAAAATTCCCGGATCCCTAGAAAAATCGGAAATCGTCTCTCGAATCCAATGACGCCAGCCAAATTGTCCTAGCCATGATATTTCCAAAGATATGGGCGAAAAACGGTATGAGCCCAAATCCCGGCCCGTTTTGCTCTGGGAGGCCCAGGAGCCGAGAAAAAAGCGAAAAACGAAAAAATCGAGTTTAGAAAATTCCCGGACCCCTAGAAAAATCGGAAATCGTCTCACGAATCCAATGGCGCGAGCCAAATTGTCCTAGCTATGATATTTCCAAAGATATGGCCGAAAAACGGTATGAGCCCAAATCCCGGCCCCTTTTGCTCTGGGAGACCCAGGAGCCGAGAAAAACGCGAAAAACGAAAAAATCGAGTTTAGAAAATTCCCGGAACCCTAGAAAAATCGGAAATCGTCTCACGAATCCAATGGCGCCGGCCCAATTGTCCTAGCTATGATATTCCCAACGATATGGGCAAAAAAAGGGTTGATACCAAATCCGGGCCCGTTTTGCTCTAGGAGGCCCAGGAGCCGAGAAAAACGCGAAAAACGAAAAAATCGAGTTTAGAAAATTCCCGGACCCCTAGAAAAATCGGAAATCGTCTCACGAATCCAATGGCGCCAGCGAAATTGTCCTAGCTATGATATGTCCAAAGATATGGGCGAAAAACGGTATGAGCCCAAATCCGGGCCCGATTTGCTCTGGGAGGCCCCGGAGCCGAGAAAAACGCGAAAAACTAAAAAATCGAGTTTAGAAAATTCCCGGACCCCTAGAAAAATCGGAAATCGTCTCACGAAGCCAATGGCGCCAGCCTAATTGTCCTAGCTATGATATTTCCGAAGATATGGGCGAAAAACCGTATGAGCCCAAATCCGTTCCCGTTTTGCTTTAGGAGGCCCGGGAGCCGAGAAAAACGCGAAAAACGAAAAAATCGAGTTTAGAAAATTCCCGGACCCCTAGAAAAATCGGAAATCGTCTCACGACTAAAATGGCGCCAGCCCAATTGTCCTAGCTATGATATCCCCAACGATATGGGCACAAAAAGGGTTGATACCAAATCCGGGCCCGTTTTGCTCTAGGAGGCCCAGGAGCCGAGAAAAACGCGAAAAACGAAAAAATCGAGTTTAGAAAATTTCCGGACCCCTAGAAAAATCGGAAATCGTCTCACGAATTCAATGGCGCCAGCCAAATTGTCCTAGCTATGATATTTCCAAAGATATGGCCGAAAAACGGTATGAGCCCAAATCCCGGCCCCTTTTGCTCTGGGAGGCCCAGGAGCCGAGAAAAACGCGAAAAACGAAAAAATCGACTTTAGAAAATTCCCGGAACCCTAGAAAAATCGGAAATCGTCTCACGAATCCAATGGCGCCAACCAAATTGTCCTAGCCATACTATTTCCAAAGATATGGACAAAAAAAGGGTTGATACCAAATCCGGGCTCGTTTTGCTCTAGGAGGCCCAGGAGCCGAGAAAGACGCGAAAAACGAAAAAAAGTAGTTTAGAAAATTCCCGGAACCCTAGAAAAATCGGAAAACGTCTCACGAATCCAATGGTGCCAGCCAAATTGTCCTAGCTATGATATTTCCAAAGATATGGGCGAAAAACGGTATGAGCCCAAATCCGGGCCCGATTTGCTCTGGGAGGCCCAGGAGCCGAGAAAAACGCGAAAAACTAAAAAATCGAGTTTAGAAAATTCCCGGACCCCTAGAAAAATCGGAAATCGTCTCACGAAGCCAATGGCGCCAGCCAAATTGTCCTAGCTATGATATTTCCGAAGATATGGGCGAAAAACGGTATTAGCCCAAATCCGTTCCCGTTTTGCTTTAGGAGGCCCAGGAGCCGAGAAAAAAGCGAAAAACGAAAAAATCGAGTTTAGAAAATTCCCGGACCCCTAGAAAAATCGGAAATCGTCTCACGAATCCAATGGCGCCAACCAAATTGTCCTAGCCATACTATTTCCAAAGATATGGACAAAAAAAGGGTTGATACCAAATCCGGGCCCGTTTTGCTCTAGGAGGCCCAGGAGCCGAGAAAAACGCGAAAAATGAAAAAATCGAGATTAGAAAATTCCCGGAACCCTAGAAAAGTCGGAAATCGTCTCACGAATCCAATGGCGCCAGCCCAATTATCCTAGCTATGATATTCCCAACGATGTGGGCACAAAAAGGGTTGATACCAAATCCGGGCCCGTTTCGCTCTAGGAGGCCCAGGAGCCGAGAAAAACGCGAAAAACGAAAAAATCGTGTTTAGAAAATTCCCGGACCGCTAGAAAAATCGGAAATCGTCTCACGAAGCCAATGGCGCCAGCCAAATTGTCCTAGCTATGATATGTCCAAAGATATGGGCGAAAAACGGTATGAGCCCAAATCCGGGGCCGTTTTGCTGTAGGAGGCCCAGGAGCCGAGAAAAACGCGAAAAACGAAAAAATCTAGTTTAGAAAATTCCCGGACCCCTAGAAAAATCGGAAATCGTCTCACGAATCCAATGGCGCCAACCAAATTGTCCTAGCCATACTATTTCCAAAGATATGGACAAAAAAAGGGTTGATACCAAATCCGGGCCCGTTTTGCTCTAGGAGGCCCAGGAGCCGAGAAAGACGCGAAAAACGAAAAAAAGTAGTTTAGAAAATTCCCGGACCCCTAGAAAAATCGGAAATCGTCTCACGAATCCAATGGTGCCAGCCAAATTGTCCTAGCTATGATATTTCCAAAGATATGGGCGAAAAAGGGGTTGATACCAAATCCGGGCCCGTTTTGCTCTAGGAGGCCCAGGAGCCGAGAAAAACGCGAAAAACGAAAAAATCGAGTTTAGAAAATTCCCGGACCCCTAGAAAAATCGGAAATCGTCTCACGAATCCAATGGCGCCAGCCAAATTGTCCTAGCTATGCTATTTCCAAAGATATAGGCGAAAAACGGTATGGGCCCAAATCCGGCCCCGTTTTGCTCTAGGAGGCCCAGGTGCCGAGAAAAATGCGAAAAACGAAAAAATCGACTTTAGAAAATTCCCGGACCCCTAGAAAAATCGGAAATCGTCTCTCGAATCCAATGACGCCAGCCAAATTGTCCTAGCCATGATATTTCCAAAGATATGGGCGAAAAACGGTATGAGCCCAAATCCCGGCCCGTTTTGCTCTGGGAGGCCCAGGAGCCGAGAAAAAAGCGAAAAACGAAAAAATCGAGTTTAGAAAATTCCCGGATCCCTAGAAAAATCGGAAATCGTCTCTCGAATCCAATGACGCCAGCCAAATTGTCCTAGCCATGATATTTCCAAAGATATGGGCGAAAAACGGTATGAGCCCAAATCCCGGCCCGTTTTGCTCTGGGAGGCCCAGGAGCCGAGAAAAAAGCGAAAAACGAAAAAATCGAGTTTAGAAAATTCCCGGACCCCTAGAAAAATCGGAAATCGTCTCACGAATCCAATGGCGCGAGCCAAATTGTCCTAGCTATGATATGTCCAAAGATATGGGCGAAAAACGGTATGAGCCCAAATCCGGGCCCGATTTGCTCTGGGAGGCCCCGGAGCCGAGAAAAACGCGAAAAACTAAAAAATCGAGTTTAGAAAATTCCCGGACCCCTAGAAAAATCGGAAATCGTCTCACGAAGCCAATGGCGCCAGCCTAATTGTCCTAGCTATGATATTTCCGAAGATATGGGCGAAAAACCGTATGAGCCCAAATCCGTTCCCGTTTTGCTTTAGGAGGCCCAGGAGCCGAGAAAAACGCGAAAAACGAAAAAATCGAGTTTAGAAAATTCCCGGACCCCTAGAAAAATCGGAAATCGTCTCACGAATAAAATGGCGCCAGCCCAATTGTCCTAGCTATGATATTCCCAACGATATGGGCACAAAAAGGGTTGATACCAAATCCGGGCCCGTGTTGCTCTAAGAGGCCCAGGAGCCGAGAAAAACGCGAAAAACGAAAAAATCGAGTTTAGAAAATTTCCGGACCCCTAGAAAAATCGGAAATCGTCTCACGAATTCAATGGCGCCAGCCAAATTGTCCTAGCTATGATATTTCCAAAGATATGGCCGAAAAACGGTATGAGCCCAAATCCCGGCCCCTTTTGCTCTGGGAGGCCCAGGAGCCGAGAAAAACGCGAAAAACGAAAAAATCGACTTTAGAAAATTCCCGGAACCCTAGAAAAATCGGAAATCGTCTCACGAATCCAATGGCGCCAACCAAATTGTCCTAGCCATACTATTTCCAAAGATATGGACAAAAAAAGGGTTGATACCAAATCCGGGCTCGTTTTGCTCTAGGAGGCCCAGGAGCCGAGAAAGACGCGAAAAACGAAAAAAAGTAGTTTAGAAAATTCCCGGAACCCTAGAAAAATCGGAAATCGTCTCACGAATCCAATGGTGCCAGCCAAATTGTCCTAGCTATGATATTTCCAAAGATATGGGCGAAAAACGGTATGAGCCCAAATCCGGGCCCGATTTGCTCTGGGAGGCCCAGGAGCCGAGAAAAACGCGAAAAACTAAAAAATCGAGTTTAGAAAATTCCCGGACCCCTAGAAAAATCGGAAATCGTCTCACGAAGCCAATGGCGCCAGCCAAATTGTCCTAGCTATGATATTTCCGAAGATATGGGCGAAAAACGGTATTAGCCCAAATCCGTTCCCGTTTTGCTTTAGGAGGCCCAGGAGCCGAGAAAAACGCGAAAAACGAAAAAATCGAGTTTAGAAAATTCCCGGACCCCTAGAAAAATCGGAAATCGTCTCACGAATCCAATGGCGCCAGCCAAATTGTCCCAGCCATGATATGTCCAAAGATATGGGCGAAAAACGGTATGAGCCCAAATCCCGGCCCGTTTTGCTCTGGGAGGCCCAGGAGCCGAGAAAAAAGCGAAAAACGAAAAAATCGAGTTTAGAAAATTCCCGGACCCCTAGAAAAATCGGAAATCGTCTCACGAATCCAATGGCGCCAACCAAATTGTCCTAGCCATACTATTTCCAAAGATATGGACAAAAAAAGGGTTGAGACCAAATCCGGGCCCGTTTTGCTCTAGGAGGCCCAGGAGCCGAGAAAAACGCGAAAAATGAAAAAATCGAGATTAGAAAATTCCCGGAACCCTAGAAAAGTCGGAAATCGTCTCACGAATCCAATGGCGCCAGCCCAATTATCCTAGCTATGATATTCCCAACGATATGGGCACAAAAAGGGTTGATACCAAATCCGGGCCCGTTTCGCTCTAGGAGGCCCAGGAGCCGAGAAAAACGCGAAAAACGAAAAAATCGAGTTTAGAAAATTCCCGGACCCCTAGAAAAATCGGAAATCGTCTCACGAATCCAATGGCGCCAGCCAAATTGTCCCAGCCATGATATGTCCAAAGATATGGGCGAAAAACGGTATGAGCCCAAATCCGGGGCCGTTTTGCTGTAGGAGGCCCAGGAGCCGAGAAAAACGCGAAAAACGAAAAAATCTAGTTTAGAAAATTCCCGGACCCCTAGAAAAATCGGAAATCGTCTCACGAATCCAATGGCGCCAACCAAATTGTCCTAGCCATACTATTTCCAAAGATATGGACAAAAAAAGGGTTGATACCAAATCCGGGCCGTTTTGCTCTAGGAGGCCCAGGAGCCGAGAAAGACGCGAAAAACGAAAAAAAGTAGTTTAGAAAATTCCCGGACCCCTAGAAAAATCGGAAATCGTCTCACGAATCCAATGGTGCCAGACAAATTGTCCTAGCTATGATATTTCCAAAGATATGGGCGAAAAACGGTATGAGCCCAAATCCGTTCCCGTTTTGCTTTAGGAGGCCCAGGAGCCGAGAAAAACGCGAAAAACGAAAAAATCGAGTTTAGAAAAGTCCCGGATCCCTAGAAAAATCGGAAATCGTCTCACGAATCCAATGGCGCCAACCAAATTGTCCTAGCTATACTATTTCCAAAGATATGGACAAAAAAAGGGTTGATACCAAATCCGGGCCCGTTTTGCTCTAGGAGGCCCAGGAGCCGAGAAAGACGCGAAAAACGAAAAAATCTAGTTTAGAAAATTCCCGGACCCCTAGAAAAATCGGAAATCGTCTCACGAATCCAATGGCGCCAGCCAAATTGTCCTAGCTATGATACTTCCAAAGATATGGTCGAAAAACGGTATGAGCCCAAATCCCGACCCGTTTTGCTCTGGGAGGCCCAGAAGCCGAGAAAAACGCGAAAAACGGAAAAATCGACTTTAGAAAATTCCCGTACCCCTAGAAAAATCGGAAATCGTCTCACGAATCCAATGGCGCCAGCCAAATTGTCCTAGCTATGATATTTCCAAAAATATGGGCGAAAAACGGTATGAGCCCAAATCCCGGCCTGTTTTCCTCTGGGAGGCCCAGGAGCCGAGAAAAACGCGAAAAACGAAAAAATCGAGTTTAGAAAATTCCCGGACCCCTAGAAAAATCGGAAATCGTCTCACGAATCCAATGGCGCCAGCCAAATTGTCCTAGGTATGATATTTCCAAAGATATGGGCGAAAAACGGTATGAGCCCCAATCCCGGCCCGTTTTGCTCTGGGAGGCCCAGGAGCCGAGAAAAACGCGAAAAACGGAAAAATCGACTTTAGACAATTCCCGGACCCCTAGAAAAATCGGAAATCGTCTCACGAATCCAATGGCGCCAGCCAAATTGTCCTAGCTATGATATTTCCAAAGATATGGGCGAAAAACGGTATGAGCCCAAATCCCGGCCTGTTTTGCTCTGGGAGGCCCAGGAGCCGAGAAAAACGCGAAAAACGAAAAAATCGAGTTTAGAAAATTCCCGGACCCCTAGAAACATCGGAAATCGTCTCACGAATCCAATGGCGCCAGCCAAATTGTCCTAGGTATGATATTTCCAAAGATATAGGCGAAAAACGGTAAGAGCCCAAATCCGGGCCCGTTTTGCTCTAGGAGGCCAGGAGCCGAGAAAAACGCGAAAAACGAAAAAATCGAGTTTAGAAAATTCCCGGACCCCTAGAAAAATCGGAAATCGTCTCACGAATCCAATGGCGCCAGCCAAATTGTCCTAGCTATGCTATTTCCAAAGATATAGGCGAAAAACGGTATGGGCCCAAATCCGGCCCCGTTTTGCTCTAGGAGGCCCAGGTGCCGAGAAAAATGCGAAAAACGAAAAAATCGACTTTAGAAAATTCCCGGACCCCTAGAAAAATCGGAAATCGTCTCTCGAATCCAATGACGCCAGCCAAATTGTCCTAGCCATGATATTTCCAAAGATATGGGCGAAAAACGGTATGAGCCCAAATCCCGGCCCGTTTTGCTCTGGGAGGCCCAGGAGCCGAGAAAAAAGCGAAAAACGAAAAAATCGAGTTTAGAAAATTCCCGGATCCCTAGAAAAATCGGAAATCGTCTCTCGAATCCAATGACGCCAGCCAAATTGTCCTAGCCATGATATTTCCAAAGATATGGGCGAAAAACGGTATGAGCCCAAATCCCGGCCCGTTTTGCTCTGGGAGGCCCAGGAGCCGAGAAAAAAGCGAAAAACGAAAAAATCGAGTTTAGAAAATTCCCGGACCCCTAGAAAAATCGGAAATCGTCTCACGAATCCAATGGCGCGAGCCAAATTGTCCTAGCTATGATATGTCCAAAGATATGGGCGAAAAACGGTATGAGCCCAAATCCGGGCCCGATTTGCTCTGGGAGGCCCCGGAGCCGAGAAAAACGCGAAAAACTAAAAAATCGAGTTTAGAAAATTCCCGGACCCCTAGAAAAATCGGAAATCGTCTCACGAAGCCAATGGCGCCAGCCTAATTGTCCTAGCTATGATATTTCCGAAGATATGGGCGAAAAACCGTATGAGCCCAAATCCGTTCCCGTTTTGCTTTAGGAGGCCCAGGAGCCGAGAAAAACGCGAAAAACGAAAAAATCGAGTTTAGAAAATTCCCGGACCCCTAGAAAAATCGGAAATCGTCTCACGAATAAAATGGCGCCAGCCCAATTGTCCTAGCTATGATATTCCCAACGATATGGGCACAAAAAGGGTTGATACCAAATCCGGGCCCGTGTTGCTCTAAGAGGCCCAGGAGCCGAGAAAAACGCGAAAAACGAAAAAATCGAGTTTAGAAAATTTCCGGACCCCTAGAAAAATCGGAAATCGTCTCACGAATTCAATGGCGCCAGCCAAATTGTCCTAGCTATGATATTTCCAAAGATATGGCCGAAAAACGGTATGAGCCCAAATCCCGGCCCCTTTTGCTCTGGGAGGCCCAGGAGCCGAGAAAAACGCGAAAAACGAAAAAATCGACTTTAGAAAATTCCCGGAACCCTAGAAAAATCGGAAATCGTCTCACGAATCCAATGGCGCCAACCAAATTGTCCTAGCCATACTATTTCCAAAGATATGGACAAAAAAAGGGTTGATACCAAATCCGGGCTCGTTTTGCTCTAGGAGGCCCAGGAGCCGAGAAAGACGCGAAAAACGAAAAAAAGTAGTTTAGAAAATTCCCGGAACCCTAGAAAAATCGGAAATCGTCTCACGAATCCAATGGTGCCAGCCAAATTGTCCTAGCTATGATATTTCCAAAGATATGGGCGAAAAACGGTATGAGCCCAAATCCGGGCCCGATTTGCTCTGGGAGGCCCAGGAGCCGAGAAAAACGCGAAAAACTAAAAAATCGAGTTTAGAAAATTCCCGGACCCCTAGAAAAATCGGAAATCGTCTCACGAAGCCAATGGCGCCAGCCAAATTGTCCTAGCTATGATATTTCCGAAGATATGGGCGAAAAACGGTATTAGCCCAAATCCGTTCCCGTTTTGCTTTAGGAGGCCCAGGAGCCGAGAAAAACGCGAAAAACGAAAAAATCGAGTTTAGAAAATTCCCGGACCCCTAGAAAAATCGGAAATCGTCTCACGAATCCAATGGCGCCAGCCAAATTGTCCCAGCCATGATATGTCCAAAGATATGGGCGAAAAACGGTATGAGCCCAAATCCCGGCCCGTTTTGCTCTGGGAGGCCCAGGAGCCGAGAAAAAAGCGAAAAACGAAAAAATCGAGTTTAGAAAATTCCCGGACCCCTAGAAAAATCGGAAATCGTCTCACGAATCCAATGGCGCCAACCAAATTGTCCTAGCCATACTATTTCCAAAGATATGGACAAAAAAAGGGTTGATACCAAATCCGGGCCCGTTTTGCTCTAGGAGGCCCAGGAGCCGAGAAAAACGCGAAAAATGAAAAAATCGAGATTAGAAAATTCCCGGAACCCTAGAAAAGTCGGAAATCGTCTCACGAATCCAATGGCGCCAGCCCAATTATCCTAGCTATGATATTCCCAACGATATGGGCACAAAAAGGGTTGATACCAAATCCGGGCCCGTTTCGCTCTAGGAGGCCCAGGAGCCGAGAAAAACGCGAAAAACGAAAAAATCGAGTTTAGAAAATTCCCGGACCCCTAGAAAAATCGGAAATCGTCTCACGAATCCAATGGCGCCAGCCAAATTGTCCCAGCCATGATATGTCCAAAGATATGGGCGAAAAACGGTATGAGCCCAAATCCGGGGCCGTTTTGCTGTAGGAGGCCCAGGAGCCGAGAAAAACGCGAAAAACGAAAAAATCTAGTTTAGAAAATTCCCGGACCCCTAGAAAAATCGGAAATCGTCTCACGAATCCAATGGCGCCAACCAAATTGTCCTAGCCATACTATTTCCAAAGATATGGACAAAAAAAGGGTTGATACCAAATCCGGGCCGTTTTGCTCTAGGAGGCCCAGGAGCCGAGAAAGACGCGAAAAACGAAAAAAAGTAGTTTAGAAAATTCCCGGACCCCTAGAAAAATCGGAAATCGTCTCACGAATCCAATGGTGCCAGACAAATTGTCCTAGCTATGATATTTCCAAAGATATGGGCGAAAAACGGTATGAGCCCAAATCCGTTCCCGTTTTGCTTTAGGAGGCCCAGGAGCCGAGAAAAACGCGAAAAACGAAAAAATCGAGTTTAGAAAAGTCCCGGATCCCTAGAAAAATCGGAAATCGTCTCACGAATCCAATGGCGCCAACCAAATTGTCCTAGCTATACTATTTCCAAAGATATGGACAAAAAAAGGGTTGATACCAAATCCGGGCCCGTTTTGCTCTAGGAGGCCCAGGAGCCGAGAAAGACGCGAAAAACGAAAAAATCTAGTTTAGAAAATTCCCGGACCCCTAGAAAAATCGGAAATCGTCTCACGAATCCAATGGCGCCAGCCAAATTGTCCTAGCTATGATACTTCCAAAGATATGGTCGAAAAACGGTATGAGCCCAAATCCCGACCCGTTTTGCTCTGGGAGGCCCAGAAGCCGAGAAAAACGCGAAAAACGGAAAAATCGACTTTAGAAAATTCCCGTACCCCTAGAAAAATCGGAAATCGTCTCACGAATCCAATGGCGCCAGCCAAATTGTCCTAGCTATGATATTTCCAAAAATATGGGCGAAAAACGGTATGAGCCCAAATCCCGGCCTGTTTTCCTCTGGGAGGCCCAGGAGCCGAGAAAAACGCGAAAAACGAAAAAATCGAGTTTAGAAAATTCCCGGACCCCTAGAAAAATCGGAAATCGTCTCACGAATCCAATGGCGCCAGCCAAATTGTCCTAGGTATGATATTTCCAAAGATATGGGCGAAAAACGGTATGAGCCCCAATCCCGGCCCGTTTTGCTCTGGGAGGCCCAGGAGCCGAGAAAAACGCGAAAAACGGAAAAATCGACTTTAGACAATTCCCGGACCCCTAGAAAAATCGGAAATCGTCTCACGAATCCAATGGCGCCAGCCAAATTGTCCTAGCTATGATATTTCCAAAGATATGGGCGAAAAACGGTATGAGCCCAAATCCCGGCCTGTTTTGCTCTGGGAGGCCCAGGAGCCGAGAAAAACGCGAAAAACGAAAAAATCGAGTTTAGAAAATTCCCGGACCCCTAGAAACATCGGAAATCGTCTCACGAATCCAATGGCGCCAGCCAAATTGTCCTAGGTATGATATTTCCAAAGATATAGGCGAAAAACGGTAAGAGCCCAAATCCGGGCCCGTTTTGCTCTAGGAGGCCAGGAGCCGAGAAAAACGCGAAAAACGAAAAAATCGAGTTTAGAAAATTCCCGGACCCCTAGAAAAATCGGAAATCGTCCCATGAATCCAATGGCGCGCGCCCAATTGTTCTAGCTATGCTATTTCCAAAGATATGGGCAAAAAAGGGGTTGATACCAAATCCGGGCCCGTTTTGCTCTAGGAGGCCCAGGAGCCGAGAAAAACGCGAAAAACGAAAAAATCGAGTTTAGAAAATTCCCGGACCCCTAGAAAAATCGGAAATCGTCTCACGAATCCAATGGCGCCAGCCAAATTGTCCTAGCTATGATATTTCCAAAGATATGGGCGAAAAACGGTATGAGCCCAAATCCCGGCCTGTTTTGCTCTGGGAGGCCGAGGAGCCGAGAAAAACGCGAAAAACGAAAAAATCGAGTTTAGAAAATTCCCGGACCCCTAGAAAAATCGGAAATCGTCTCACGAAGCCAATGGCGCCAGCCAAGTTGTCCTAGCTATAATATTTCCAAAGATATGGCCAAAAAAAGGGTTGATACCAAATCCGGGCCCGTTTTGCTCTAGGAAGCCCAGGAGCCGAGAAAAACGCGAAAAACGAAAAAATCGAGTTTAGAAAATTCCCGGACCCCTAGAAAAATCGGAAATCGTCCCATGAATCCAATGGCGCGAGCCCAATTGTTCTAGCTATGCTATTTCCAAAGATATGGGCAAAAAAGGGGTTGATACCAAATCCGGGCCCGTTTTGCTCTAGGAGGCCCAGGAGCCGAGAAAAACGCGAAAAACGAAAAAATCGAGTTTAGAAAATTCCCGGACCCCTAGAAAAATCGGAAATCGTCTCACGAATCCAATGGGGCCAACCAAATTGTCCTAGCTATGCTATTTCCAAAGATATAGGCGAAAAACGGTAAGAGCCCAAATCCGGGCCCGTTTTGCTCTAGGAGGCCCAGGAACCGAGAAAAACGCGAAAATCGAAAAAATCGAGTTTAGAAAATTCCCGGACCCCTAGAAAAATCGAAAATCTTCCCATGAATCCAATGGCGCGAGCCCAATTGTTCTAGCTATGCTATTTTCAACGTTATGGGCGAAAAACGGTTTGAGCCCAAATCCCGGCCCGCTTTGCTCTGGGAGGCCCAGGACGCGAGAAAAACGCGAAAATCGAAAAAATCGAGTCTAGAAAATTCCCGGAGCCTCAGAAAAATCGGAAATCGTCTCACGAATCCAATGGCGCTAGCCAAATTGTCCTAGCTATGATATTTCCAAAGATATGGGCGAAAAACGGTATGAGCCCAAATCCCGGCCTGTTTTGCTCTGGGAGGCCCAGGAGCCGAGAAAAACGAAAAAATCGAGTTTAGAAAATTCCCGGACCCCTAGAAAAATCGGAAATCGTCTCACGAATCCAATGGCGCCAGCCAAATTGTCCTAGCTATGATATTTCCAAAAATATGGGCGAAAAACGGTATGAGCCCAAATCCCGGCCTGTTTTCCTCTGGGAGGCCCAGGAGCCGAGAAAAACGCGAAAAACGAAAAAATCGAGTTTAGAAAATTCCCGGACCCCTAGAAAAATCGGAAATCGTCTCACGAATCCAATGGCGCCAGCCAAATTGTCCTAGGTATGATATTTCCAAAGATATGGGCGAAAAACGGTATGAGCCCCAATCCCGGCCCGTTTTGCTCTGGGAGGCCCAGGAGCCGAGAAAAACGCGAAAAACGGAAAAATCGACTTTAGAAAATTCCCGGACCCCTAGAAAAATCGGAAATCGTCTCACGAATCCAATGGCGCCAGCCAAATTGTCCTAGCTATGATATTTCCAAAGATATGGGCGAAAAACGGTATGAGCCCAAATCCCGGCCCGTTTTGCTCTGGGAGGCCCAGGAGCCGAGAAAAACGCGAAAAACGAAAAATCGAGTTTGGAAAATTCCCGGACCCCTTGAAAAATCGGAAATCGTCTCTCGAATCCAATGACGCCAGCCAAATTGTCGTAGCTATGATATTTCCAAAGATATGGGCGAAAAACGGTATGAGCCCAAATCCGTTCCCGTTTTGCTTTAGGAGGCCCAGGAGCCGAGAAAAACGCGAAAAACGAAAAAATCGAGTTTAGAAAAGTCCCGGATCCCTAGAAAAATCGGAAATCGTCTCACGAATCCAATGGCGCCAACCAAATTGTCCTAGCTATACTATTTCCAAAGATATGGACAAAAAAAGGGTTGATACCAAATCCGGGCCCGTTTTGCTCTAGGAGGCCCAGGAGCCGAGAAAGACGCGAAAAACGAAAAAATCTAGTTTAGAAAATTCCCGGACCCCTAGAAAAATCGGAAATCGTCTCACGAATCCAATGGCGCCAGCCAAATTATCCTAGCTATGATACTTCCAAAGATATGGTCGAAAAACGGTATGAGCCCAAATCCCGACCCGTTTTGCTCTGGGAGGCCCAGAAGCCGAGAAAAACGCGAAAAACGGAAAAATCGACTTTAGAAAATTCCCGTACCCCTAGAAAAATCGGAAATCGTCTCACGAATCCAATGGCGCCAGCCAAATTGTCCTAGCTATGATATTTCCAAAAATATGGGCGAAAAACGGTATGAGCCCAAATCCCGGCCTGTTTTCCTCTGGGAGGCCCAGGAGCCGAGAAAAACGCGAAAAACGAAAAAATCGAGTTTAGAAAATTCCCGGACCCCTAGAAAAATCGGAAATCGTCTCACGAATCCAATGGCGCCAGCCAAATTGTCCTAGCTATGATATTTCCAAAGATATGGGCGAAAAACGGTATGAGCCCAAATCCCGGCCTGTTTTGCTCTGGGAGGCCCAGGAGCCGAGAAAGACGCGAAAAACGAAAAAATCTAGTTTAGAAAATTCCCGGACCCCTAGAAAAATCGGAAATCGTCTCACGAATCCAATGGCGCCAGCCAAATTATCCTAGCTATGATACTTCCAAAGATATGGTCGAAAAACGGTATGAGCCCAAATCCCGACCCGTTTTGCTCTGGGAGGCCCAGAAGCCGAGAAAAACGCGAAAAACGGAAAAATCGACTTTAGAAAATTCCCGTACCCCTAGAAAAATCGGAAATCGTCTCACGAATCCAATGGCGCCAGCCAAATTGTCCTAGCTATGATATTTCCAAAAATATGGGCGAAAAACGGTATGAGCCCAAATCCCGGCCTGTTTTCCTCTGGGAGGCCCAGGAGCCGAGAAAAACGCGAAAAACGAAAAAATCGAGTTTAGAAAATTCCCGGACCCCTAGAAAAATCGGAAATCGTCTCACGAATCCAATGGCGCCAGCCAAATTGTCCTAGCTATGATATTTCCAAAGATATGGGCGAAATACGGTATGAGCCCAAATCCCGGCCTGTTTTGCTCTGGGAGGCCGAGGAGCCGAGAAAAACGCGAAAAACGAAAAAATCGAGTCTAGAAAATTCCCGGAGCCCCAGAAAAATCGGAAATCGTCTCACGAATCCAATGGCGCTAGCCAAATTGTCCTAGCTATGATATTTCCAAAGATATGGGCGAAAAACGGTATGAGCCCAAATCCCGGCCTGTTTTGCTCTGGGAGGCCCAGGAGCCGAGAAAAACGAAAAAATCGAGTTTAGAAAATTCCCGGACCCCTAGAAAAATCGGAAATCGTCTCACGAATCCAATGGCGCCAGCCAAATTGTCTTAGGTATGATATTTCCAAAGATATGGGCGAAAAACGGTATGAGCCCAAATCCCGGCCCGTTTTGCTCTGGGAGGCCCAGGAGCCGAGAAAAACGCGAAAAACGGAAAAATCGACTTTAGAAAATTCCCGGACCCCTAGAAAAATCGGATATAGTCTCACGAATCCAATGGCGCGAGCCCAATTGTTCTAACTATGCTATTTCCAAAGATATGGGCAAAAAAGGGGTTGATACCAAATCCGGGCCTGTTTTGCTCTAGGAGGCCCAGGAGCCGAGAAAAACGCGAAAAACGAAAAAATCGAATTTAGAAAATTCCCGGACCCCTAGAAAAATCGGAAATCGTCTCACGAATCCAATGGGGCCAACCAAATTGTCCTAGCTATGCTATTTCCAAAGATATAGGCGAAAAACGGTATGGGCCCAAATCCGGCCCCGTTTTGCTCTAGGAGGCCCAGGTGCCGAGAAAAATGCGAAAAACGAAAAAATCGACTTTAGAAAATTCCCGGACCCCTAGAAAAATCGGAAATCGTCTCTCGAATCCAATGACGCCAGCCAAATTGTCCTAGCCATGATATTTCCAAAGATATGGGCGAAAAACGGTATGAGCCCAAATCCCGGCCCGTTTTGCTCTGGGAGGCCCAGGAGCCGAGAAAAACGCGAAAAACGAAAAAATCGAGTTTAGAAAATTCCCGGACCCCTAGAAAAATCGGAAATCGTCTCACGAATAAAATGGCGCCAGCCCAATTGTCCTAGCTATGATATTCCCAACGATATGGGCACAAAAAGGGTTGATACCAAATCCGGGCCCGTTTTGCTCTAAGAGGCCCAGGAGCCGAGAAAAACGCGAAAAACGAAAAAATCGAGTTTAGAAAATTTCCGGACCCCTAGAAAAATCGGAAATCGTCTCACGAATTCAATGGCGCCAGCCAAATTGTCCTAGCTATGATATTTCCAAAGATATGGCCGAAAAACGGTATGAGCCCAAATCCCGGCCCCTTTTGCTCTGGGAGGCCCAGGAGCCGAGAAAAACGCGAAAAACGAAAAAATCGACTTTAGAAAATTCCCGGAACCCTAGAAAAATCGGAAATCGTCTCACGAATCCAATGGCGCCAACCAAATTGTCCTAGCCATACTATTTCCAAAGATATGGACAAAAAAAGGGTTGATACCAAATCCGGGCTCGTTTTGCTCTAGGAGGCCCAGGAGCCGAGAAAGACGCGAAAAACGAAAAAAAGTAGTTTAGAAAATTCCCGGAACCCTAGAAAAATCGGAAATCGTCTCACGAATCCAATGGTGCCAGCCAAATTGTCCTAGCTATGATATTTCCAAAGATATGGGCGAAAAACGGTATGAGCCCAAATCCGGGCCCGATTTGCTCTGGGAGGCCCAGGAGCCGAGAAAAACGCGAAAAACTAAAAAATCGAGTTTAGAAAATTCCCGGACCCCTAGAAAAATCGGAAATCGTCTCACGAAGCCAATGGCGCCAGCCAAATTGTCCTAGCTATGATATTTCCGAAGATATGGGCGAAAAACGGTATTAGCCCAAATCCGTTCCCGTTTTGCTTTAGGAGGCCCAGGAGCCGAGAAAAACGCGAAAAACGAAAAAATCGAGTTTAGAAAATTCCCGGACCCCTAGAAAAATCGGAAATCGTCTCACGAATCCAATGGCGCCAGCCAAATTGTCCCAGCCATGATATGTCCAAAGATATGGGCGAAAAACGGTATGAGCCCAAATCCCGGCCCGTTTTGCTCTGGGAGGCCCAGGAGCCGAGAAAAAAGCGAAAAACGAAAAAATCGAGTTTAGAAAATTCCCGGACCCCTAGAAAAATCGGAAATCGTCTCACGAATCCAATGGCGCCAACCAAATTGTCCTAGCCATACTATTTCCAAAGATATGGACAAAAAAAGGGTTGATACCAAATCCGGGCCCGTTTTGCTCTAGGAGGCCCAGGAGCCGAGAAAAACGCGAAAAATGAAAAAATCGAGATTAGAAAATTCCCGGAACCCTAGAAAAGTCGGAAATCGTCTCACGAATCCAATGGCGCCAGTCCAATTATCCTAGCTATGATATTCCCAACGATATGGGCACAAAAAGGGTTGATACCAAATCCGGGCCCGTTTCGCTCTAGGAGGCCCAGGAGCCGAGCAAAACGCGAAAAACGAAAAAATCGAGTTTAGAAAATTCCCGGACCGCTAGAAAAATCGGAAATCGTCTCACGAAGCCAATGGCGCCAGCCAAATTGTCCTAGCTATGATATGTCCAAAGATATGGGCGAAAAACGGTATGAGCCCAAATCCGGGGCCGTTTTGCTGTAGGAGGCCCAGGAGCCGAGAAAAACGCGAAAAACGAAAAAATCTAGTTTAGAAAATTCCCGGACCCCTAGAAAAATCGGAAATCGTCTCACGAATCCAATGGCGCCAACCAAATTGTCCTAGCCATACTATTTCCAAAGATATGGACAAAAAAAGGGTTGATACCAAATCCGGGCCGTTTTGCTCTAGGAGGCCCAGGAGCCGAGAAAGACGCGAAAAACGAAAAAAAGTAGTTTAGAAAATTCCCGGACCCCTAGAAAAATCGGAAATCGTCTCACGAATCCAATGGTGCCAGCCAAATTGTCCTAGCTATGATATTTCCAAAGATATGGGCGAAAAACGGTATGAGCCCAAATCCGTTCCCGTTTTGCTTTAGGAGGCCCAGGAGCCGAGAAAAACGCGAAAAACGAAAAAATCGAGTTTAGAAAATTCCCGGACCCCTAGAAAAATCGGAAATCGTCTCACGAATAAAATGGCGCCAGCCCAATTGTCCTAGCTATGATATTCCCAACGATATGGGCACAAAAAGGGTTGATACCAAATCCGGGCCCGTTTTTGCTCTGGGAGGCCCAGGAGCCGAGAAAAACGCGAAAAACGAAAAAATCGACTTTAGAAAATTCCCGGAACCCTAGAAAAATCGGAAATCGTCCCACGAAGCCAATGGCGCCAGCCAAATTGTCCTAGCTATGATATGTCCAACGATATGGGCGAAAAACGGTATGAGCCCAAATCCCGGCCCGTTTTGCTCTGGGAGGCCCAGGAGCCGAGAAAAAAGCGAAAAACGAAAAAATCGAGTTTAGAAAATTCCCGGACATCTAGAAAAATCGGAAATCGTCTCACGAATCCAATGGCGCCAACCAAATTGTCCTAGCCATACTATTTCCAAAGATATGGACAAAAAAAGGGTTGATACCAAATCCGGGCCCGTTTTGCTCTAGGAGGCCCAGGAGCCGAGAAAGACGCGAAAAACGAAAAAAAGTAGTTTAGAAAATTCCCGGACCCCTAGAAAAATCGGAAATCGTCTCACGAATCCAATGGTGCCAGCCAAATTGTCCTAGCTATGATATTTCCAAAGATATGGGCGAAAAACGGTATGAGCCCAAATCCGTTCCCGTTTTGCTTTAGGAGGCCCAGGAGCCGAGAAAAACGCGAAAAACGAAAAAATCGAGTTTAGAAAATTCCGGGACCCCTAGAAAAATCGGAAATCGTCTCACGAATCCAATGGCGCCGGCCCAATTGTCCTAGCTATGATATTCCCAACGATATGGGCAAAAAAAGGGTTGATACCAAATCCGGGCCCGTTTTGCTCTAGGAGGCCCAGGAGCCGAGAAAAACGCGAAAAACGTAAAAATCGAGTTTAGAAAATTCCCGGACCCCTAAAAAAATCGGAAATCGTCCCATGAATCCAATGGCGCGAGCCCAATTGTTCTAGCTATGCTATTTCCAAAGATATGGGCAAAAAAGGGGTTGATACCAAATCCGGGCCCGTTTTGCTCTAGGAGGCCCAGAAGCCGAGAAAAACGCGAAAAACGGAAAAATCGACTTTAGAAAATTCCCGTACCCCTAGAAAAATCGGAAATCGTCTCACGAATCCAATGGCGCCAGCCAAATTGTCCTAGCTATACTATTTCCAAAGATATGGACAAAAAAAGGGTTGATACCAAATCCGGGCCCGTTTTGCTCTAGGAGGCCCAGGAGCCGAGAAAGACGCGAAAAACGAAAAAATCTAGTTTAGAAAATTCCCGGACCCCTAGAAAAATCGGAAATCGTCTCACGAATCCAATGGCGCCAGCCAAATTGTCCTAGCTATGATACTTCCAAAGATATGGCCGAAAAACGGTATGAGCCCAAATCCCGACCCGTTTTGCTCTGGGAGGCCCAGAAGCCGAGAAAAACGCGAAAAACGGAAAAATCGAGTTTAGAAAGTTCCCGGACCCCTAGAAAAATCGGAAATCGTCTCACGAATCCAATGGCGCCAGCCAAATTGTCCTAGGTATGATATTTCCAAAGATATGGGCGAAAAACGGTATGAGCCCCAATCCCGGCCCGTTTTGCTCTGGGAGGCCCAGGAGCCGAGAAAAACGCGAAAAACGGAAAAATCGACTTTAGAAAATTCCCGGACCCCTAGAAAAATCGGAAATCGTCTCACGAATCCAATGGCGCCAGCCAAATTGTCCTAGCTATGATATTTCCAAAGATATGGGCGAAAAACGGTATGAGCCCAAATCCCGGCCCGTTTTGCTCTGGGAGGCCCAGGAGCCGAGAAAAACGCGAAAAACGAAAAATCGAGTTTGGAAAATTCCCGGACCCCTTGAAAAATCGGAAATCGTCTCTCGAATCCAATGACGCCAGCCAAATTGTCCTAGCTATGATATTTCCAAAGATATGGGCGAAAAACGGTATGAGCCCAAATCCGTTCCCGTTTTGCTTTAGGAGGCCCAGGAGCCGAGAAAAACGCGAAAAACGAAAAAATCGAGTTTAGAAAAGTCCCGGATCCCTAGAAAAATCGGAAATCGTCTCACGAATCCAATGGCGCCAACCAAATTGTCCTAGCTATACTATTTCCAAAGATATGGACAAAAAAAGGGTTGATACCAAATCCGGGCCCGTTTTGCTCTAGGAGGCCCAGGAGCCGAGAAAGACGCGAAAAACGAAAAAATCTAGTTTAGAAAATTCCCGGACCCCTAGAAAAATCGGAAATCGTCTCACGAATCCAATGGCGCCAGCCAAATTGTCCTAGCTATGATACTTCCAAAGATATGGTCGAAAAACGGTATGAGCCCAAATCCCGACCCGTTTTGCTCTGGGAGGCCCAGAAGCCGAGAAAAACGCGAAAAACGGAAAAATCGAGTTTAGAAAGTTCCCGGACCCCTAGAAAAATCGGAAATCGTCTCACGAATCCAATGGCGCCAGCCAAATTGTCCTAGGTATGATATTTCCAAAGATATGGGCGAAAAACGGTATGAGCCCCAATCCCGGCCCGTTTTGCTCTGGGAGGCCCAGGAGCCGAGAAAAACGCGAAAAACGGAAAAATCGACTTTAGAAAATTCCCGGACCCCTAGAAAAATCGGAAATCGTCTCACGAATCCAATGGCGCCAGCCAAATTGTCCTAGCTATGATATTTCCAAAGATATGGGCGAAAAACGGTATGAGCCCAAATCCCGGCCCGTTTTGCTCTGGGAGGCCCAGGAGCCGAGAAAAACGCGAAAAACGAAAAATCGAGTTTGGAAAATTCCCGGACCCCTTGAAAAATCGGAAATCGTCTCTCGAATCCAATGACGCCAGCCAAATTGTCGTAGCTATGATATTTCCAAAGATATGGGCGAAAAACGGTATGAGCCCAAATCCGTTCCCGTTTTGCTTTAGGAGGCCCAGGAGCCGAGAAAAACGCGAAAAACGAAAAAATCGAGTTTAGAAAAGTCCCGGATCCCTAGAAAAATCGGAAATCGTCTCACGAATCCAATGGCGCCAACCAAATTGTCCTAGCTATACTATTTCCAAAGATATGGACAAAAAAAGGGTTGATACCAAATCCGGGCCCGTTTTGCTCTAGGAGGCCCAGGAGCCGAGAAAGACGCGAAAAACGAAAAAATCTAGTTTAGAAAATTCCCGGACCCCTAGAAAAATCGGAAATCGTCTCACGAATCCAATGGCGCCAGCCAAATTATCCTAGCTATGATACTTCCAAAGATATGGTCGAAAAACGGTATGAGCCCAAATCCCGACCCGTTTTGCTCTGGGAGGCCCAGAAGCCGAGAAAAACGCGAAAAACGGAAAAATCGACTTTAGAAAATTCCCGTACCCCTAGAAAAATCGGAAATCGTCTCACGAATCCAATGGCGCCAGCCAAATTGTCCTAGCTATGATATTTCCAAAAATATGGGCGAAAAACGGTATGAGCCCAAATCCCGGCCTGTTTTCCTCTGGGAGGCCCAGGAGCCGAGAAAAACGCGAAAAACGAAAAAATCGAGTTTAGAAAATTCCCGGACCCCTAGAAAAATCGGAAATCGTCTCACGAATCCAATGGCGCCAGCCAAATTGTCCTAGCTATGATATTTCCAAAGATATGGGCGAAAAACGGTATGAGCCCAAATCCCGGCCTGTTTTGCTCTGGGAGGCCCAGGAGCCGAGAAAGACGCGAAAAACGAAAAAATCTAGTTTAGAAAATTCCCGGACCCCTAGAAAAATCGGAAATCGTCTCACGAATCCAATGGCGCCAGCCAAATTATCCTAGCTATGATACTTCCAAAGATATGGTCGAAAAACGGTATGAGCCCAAATCCCGACCCGTTTTGCTCTGGGAGGCCCAGAAGCCGAGAAAAACGCGAAAAACGGAAAAATCGACTTTAGAAAATTCCCGTACCCCTAGAAAAATCGGAAATCGTCTCACGAATCCAATGGCGCCAGCCAAATTGTCCTAGCTATGATATTTCCAAAAATATGGGCGAAAAACGGTATGAGCCCAAATCCCGGCCTGTTTTCCTCTGGGAGGCCCAGGAGCCGAGAAAAACGCGAAAAACGAAAAAATCGAGTTTAGAAAATTCCCGGACCCCTAGAAAAATCGGAAATCGTCTCACGAATCCAATGGCGCCAGCCAAATTGTCCTAGCTATGATATTTCCAAAGATATGGGCGAAATACGGTATGAGCCCAAATCCCGGCCTGTTTTGCTCTGGGAGGCCGAGGAGCCGAGAAAAACGCGAAAAACGAAAAAATCGAGTCTAGAAAATTCCCGGAGCCCCAGAAAAATCGGAAATCGTCTCACGAATCCAATGGCGCTAGCCAAATTGTCCTAGCTATGATATTTCCAAAGATATGGGCGAAAAACGGTATGAGCCCAAATCCCGGCCTGTTTTGCTCTGGGAGGCCCAGGAGCCGAGAAAAACGAAAAAATCGAGTTTAGAAAATTCCCGGACCCCTAGAAAAATCGGAAATCGTCTCACGAATCCAATGGCGCCAGCCAAATTGTCTTAGGTATGATATTTCCAAAGATATGGGCGAAAAACGGTATGAGCCCAAATCCCGGCCCGTTTTGCTCTGGGAGGCCCAGGAGCCGAGAAAAACGCGAAAAACGGAAAAATCGACTTTAGAAAATTCCCGGACCCCTAGAAAAATCGGATATAGTCTCACGAATCCAATGGCGCGAGCCCAATTGTTCTAACTATGCTATTTCCAAAGATATGGGCAAAAAAGGGGTTGATACCAAATCCGGGCCTGTTTTGCTCTAGGAGGCCCAGGAGCCGAGAAAAACGCGAAAAACGAAAAAATCGAATTTAGAAAATTCCCGGACCCCTAGAAAAATCGGAAATCGTCTCACGAATCCAATGGGGCCAACCAAATTGTCCTAGCTATGCTATTTCCAAAGATATAGGCGAAAAACGGTATGGGCCCAAATCCGGCCCCGTTTTGCTCTAGGAGGCCCAGGTGCCGAGAAAAATGCGAAAAACGAAAAAATCGACTTTAGAAAATTCCCGGACCCCTAGAAAAATCGGAAATCGTCTCTCGAATCCAATGACGCCAGCCAAATTGTCCTAGCCATGATATTTCCAAAGATATGGGCGAAAAACGGTATGAGCCCAAATCCCGGCCCGTTTTGCTCTGGGAGGCCCAGGAGCCGAGAAAAACGCGAAAAACGAAAAAATCGAGTTTAGAAAATTCCCGGACCCCTAGAAAAATCGGAAATCGTCTCACGAATAAAATGGCGCCAGCCCAATTGTCCTAGCTATGATATTCCCAACGATATGGGCACAAAAAGGGTTGATACCAAATCCGGGCCCGTTTTGCTCTAAGAGGCCCAGGAGCCGAGAAAAACGCGAAAAACGAAAAAATCGAGTTTAGAAAATTTCCGGACCCCTAGAAAAATCGGAAATCGTCTCACGAATTCAATGGCGCCAGCCAAATTGTCCTAGCTATGATATTTCCAAAGATATGGCCGAAAAACGGTATGAGCCCAAATCCCGGCCCCTTTTGCTCTGGGAGGCCCAGGAGCCGAGAAAAACGCGAAAAACGAAAAAATCGACTTTAGAAAATTCCCGGAACCCTAGAAAAATCGGAAATCGTCTCACGAATCCAATGGCGCCAACCAAATTGTCCTAGCCATACTATTTCCAAAGATATGGACAAAAAAAGGGTTGATACCAAATCCGGGCTCGTTTTGCTCTAGGAGGCCCAGGAGCCGAGAAAGACGCGAAAAACGAAAAAAAGTAGTTTAGAAAATTCCCGGAACCCTAGAAAAATCGGAAATCGTCTCACGAATCCAATGGTGCCAGCCAAATTGTCCTAGCTATGATATTTCCAAAGATATGGGCGAAAAACGGTATGAGCCCAAATCCGGGCCCGATTTGCTCTGGGAGGCCCAGGAGCCGAGAAAAACGCGAAAAACTAAAAAATCGAGTTTAGAAAATTCCCGGACCCCTAGAAAAATCGGAAATCGTCTCACGAAGCCAATGGCGCCAGCCAAATTGTCCTAGCTATGATATTTCCGAAGATATGGGCGAAAAACGGTATTAGCCCAAATCCGTTCCCGTTTTGCTTTAGGAGGCCCAGGAGCCGAGAAAAACGCGAAAAACGAAAAAATCGAGTTTAGAAAATTCCCGGACCCCTAGAAAAATCGGAAATCGTCTCACGAATCCAATGGCGCCAGCCAAATTGTCCCAGCCATGATATGTCCAAAGATATGGGCGAAAAACGGTATGAGCCCAAATCCCGGCCCGTTTTGCTCTGGGAGGCCCAGGAGCCGAGAAAAAAGCGAAAAACGAAAAAATCGAGTTTAGAAAATTCCCGGACCCCTAGAAAAATCGGAAATCGTCTCACGAATCCAATGGCGCCAACCAAATTGTCCTAGCCATACTATTTCCAAAGATATGGACAAAAAAAGGGTTGATACCAAATCCGGGCCCGTTTTGCTCTAGGAGGCCCAGGAGCCGAGAAAAACGCGAAAAATGAAAAAATCGAGATTAGAAAATTCCCGGAACCCTAGAAAAGTCGGAAATCGTCTCACGAATCCAATGGCGCCAGTCCAATTATCCTAGCTATGATATTCCCAACGATATGGGCACAAAAAGGGTTGATACCAAATCCGGGCCCGTTTCGCTCTAGGAGGCCCAGGAGCCGAGCAAAACGCGAAAAACGAAAAAATCGAGTTTAGAAAATTCCCGGACCGCTAGAAAAATCGGAAATCGTCTCACGAAGCCAATGGCGCCAGCCAAATTGTCCTAGCTATGATATGTCCAAAGATATGGGCGAAAAACGGTATGAGCCCAAATCCGGGGCCGTTTTGCTGTAGGAGGCCCAGGAGCCGAGAAAAACGCGAAAAACGAAAAAATCTAGTTTAGAAAATTCCCGGACCCCTAGAAAAATCGGAAATCGTCTCACGAATCCAATGGCGCCAACCAAATTGTCCTAGCCATACTATTTCCAAAGATATGGACAAAAAAAGGGTTGATACCAAATCCGGGCCGTTTTGCTCTAGGAGGCCCAGGAGCCGAGAAAGACGCGAAAAACGAAAAAAAGTAGTTTAGAAAATTCCCGGACCCCTAGAAAAATCGGAAATCGTCTCACGAATCCAATGGTGCCAGCCAAATTGTCCTAGCTATGATATTTCCAAAGATATGGGCGAAAAACGGTATGAGCCCAAATCCGTTCCCGTTTTGCTTTAGGAGGCCCAGGAGCCGAGAAAAACGCGAAAAACGAAAAAATCGAGTTTAGAAAATTCCCGGACCCCTAGAAAAATCGGAAATCGTCTCACGAATAAAATGGCGCCAGCCCAATTGTCCTAGCTATGATATTCCCAACGATATGGGCACAAAAAGGGTTGATACCAAATCCGGGCCCGTTTTGCTCTGGGAGGCCCAGGAGCCGAGAAAAACGCGAAAAACGAAAAAATCGACTTTAGAAAATTCCCGGAACCCTAGAAAAATCGGAAATCGTCCCACGAAGCCAATGGCGCCAGCCAAATTGTCCTAGCTATGATATGTCCAACGATATGGGCGAAAAACGGTATGAGCCCAAATCCCGGCCCGTTTTGCTCTGGGAGGCCCAGGAGCCGAGAAAAAAGCGAAAAACGAAAAAATCGAGTTTAGAAAATTCCCGGACATCTAGAAAAATCGGAAATCGTCTCACGAATCCAATGGCGCCAACCAAATTGTCCTAGCCATACTATTTCCAAAGATATGGACAAAAAAAGGGTTGATACCAAATCCGGGCCCGTTTTGCTCTAGGAGGCCCAGGAGCCGAGAAAGACGCGAAAAACGAAAAAAAGTAGTTTAGAAAATTCCCGGACCCCTAGAAAAATCGGAAATCGTCTCACGAATCCAATGGTGCCAGCCAAATTGTCCTAGCTATGATATTTCCAAAGATATGGGCGAAAAACGGTATGAGCCCAAATCCGTTCCCGTTTTGCTTTAGGAGGCCCAGGAGCCGAGAAAAACGCGAAAAACGAAAAAATCGAGTTTAGAAAATTCCGGGACCCCTAGAAAAATCGGAAATCGTCTCACGAATCCAATGGCGCCGGCCCAATTGTCCTAGCTATGATATTCCCAACGATATGGGCAAAAAAAGGGTTGATACCAAATCCGGGCCCGTTTTGCTCTAGGAGGCCCAGGAGCCGAGAAAAACGCGAAAAACGTAAAAATCGAGTTTAGAAAATTCCCGGACCCCTAAAAAAATCGGAAATCGTCCCATGAATCCAATGGCGCGAGCCCAATTGTTCTAGCTATGCTATTTCCAAAGATATGGGCAAAAAAGGGGTTGATACCAAATCCGGGCCCGTTTTGCTCTAGGAGGCCCAGAAGCCGAGAAAAACGCGAAAAACGGAAAAATCGACTTTAGAAAATTCCCGTACCCCTAGAAAAATCGGAAATCGTCTCACGAATCCAATGGCGCCAGCCAAATTGTCCTAGCTATACTATTTCCAAAGATATGGACAAAAAAAGGGTTGATACCAAATCCGGGCCCGTTTTGCTCTAGGAGGCCCAGGAGCCGAGAAAGACGCGAAAAACGAAAAAATCTAGTTTAGAAAATTCCCGGACCCCTAGAAAAATCGGAAATCGTCTCACGAATCCAATGGCGCCAGCCAAATTGTCCTAGCTATGATACTTCCAAAGATATGGCCGAAAAACGGTATGAGCCCAAATCCCGACCCGTTTTGCTCTGGGAGGCCCAGAAGCCGAGAAAAACGCGAAAAACGGAAAAATCGAGTTTAGAAAGTTCCCGGACCCCTAGAAAAATCGGAAATCGTCTCACGAATCCAATGGCGCCAGCCAAATTGTCCTAGGTATGATATTTCCAAAGATATGGGCGAAAAACGGTATGAGCCCCAATCCCGGCCCGTTTTGCTCTGGGAGGCCCAGGAGCCGAGAAAAACGCGAAAAACGGAAAAATCGACTTTAGAAAATTCCCGGACCCCTAGAAAAATCGGAAATCGTCTCACGAATCCAATGGCGCCAGCCAAATTGTCCTAGCTATGATATTTCCAAAGATATGGGCGAAAAACGGTATGAGCCCAAATCCCGGCCCGTTTTGCTCTGGGAGGCCCAGGAGCCGAGAAAAACGCGAAAAACGAAAAATCGAGTTTGGAAAATTCCCGGACCCCTTGAAAAATCGGAAATCGTCTCTCGAATCCAATGACGCCAGCCAAATTGTCCTAGCTATGATATTTCCAAAGATATGGGCGAAAAACGGTATGAGCCCAAATCCGTTCCCGTTTTGCTTTAGGAGGCCCAGGAGCCGAGAAAAACGCGAAAAACGAAAAAATCGAGTTTAGAAAAGTCCCGGATCCCTAGAAAAATCGGAAATCGTCTCACGAATCCAATGGCGCCAACCAAATTGTCCTAGCTATACTATTTCCAAAGATATGGACAAAAAAAGGGTTGATACCAAATCCGGGCCCGTTTTGCTCTAGGAGGCCCAGGAGCCGAGAAAGACGCGAAAAACGAAAAAATCTAGTTTAGAAAATTCCCGGACCCCTAGAAAAATCGGAAATCGTCTCACGAATCCAATGGCGCCAGCCAAATTGTCCTAGCTATGATACTTCCAAAGATATGGTCGAAAAACGGTATGAGCCCAAATCCCGACCCGTTTTGCTCTGGGAGGCCCAGAAGCCGAGAAAAACGCGAAAAACGGAAAAATCGAGTTTAGAAAGTTCCCGGACCCCTAGAAAAATCGGAAATCGTCTCACGAATCCAATGGCGCCAGCCAAATTGTCCTAGGTATGATATTTCCAAAGATATGGGCGAAAAACGGTATGAGCCCCAATCCCGGCCCGTTTTGCTCTGGGAGGCCCAGGAGCCGAGAAAAACGCGAAAAACGGAAAAATCGACTTTAGAAAATTCCCGGACCCCTAGAAAAATCGGAAATCGTCTCACGAATCCAATGGCGCCAGCCAAATTGTCCTAGCTATGATATTTCCAAAGATATGGGCGAAAAACGGTATGAGCCCAAATCCCGGCCCGTTTTGCTCTGGGAGGCCCAGGAGCCGAGAAAAACGCGAAAAACGAAAAATCGAGTTTGGAAAATTCCCGGACCCCTTGAAAAATCGGAAATCGTCTCTCGAATCCAATGACGCCAGCCAAATTGTCCTAGCTATGATATTTCCAAAGATATGGGCGAAAAACGGTATGAGCCCAAATCCGTTCCCGTTTTGCTTTAGGAGGCCCAGGAGCCGAGAAAAACGCGAAAAACGAAAAAATCGAGTTTAGAAAAGTCCCGGATCCCTAGAAAAATCGGAAATCGTCTCACGAATCCAATGGCGCCAACCAAATTGTCCTAGCTATACTATTTCCAAAGATATGGACAAAAAAAGGGTTGATACCAAATCCGGGCCCGTTTTGCTCTAGGAGGCCCAGGAGCCGAGAAAGACGCGAAAAACGAAAAAATCTAGTTTAGAAAATTCCCGGACCCCTAGAAAAATCGGAAATCGTCTCACGAATCCAATGGCGCCAGCCAAATTGTCCTAGCTATGATACTTCCAAAGATATGGTCGAAAAACGGTATGAGCCCAAATCCCGACCCGTTTTGCTCTGGGAGGCCCAGAAGCCGAGAAAAACGCGAAAAACGGAAAAATCGACTTTAGAAAATTCCCGTACCCCTAGAAAAATCGGAAATCGTCTCACGAATCCAATGGCGCCAGCCAAATTGTCCTAGCTATGATATTTCCAAAAATATGGGCGAAAAACGGTATGAGCCCAAATCCCGGCCTGTTTTCCTCTGGGAGGCCCAGGAGCCGAGAAAAACGCGAAAAACGGAAAAATCGACTTTAGAAAATTCCCGGACCCCTAGAAAAATCGGAAATCGTCTCACGAATCCAATGGCGCCAGCCAAATTGTCCTAGCTATGATATTTCCAAAGATATGGGCGAAAAACGGTATGAGCCCAAATCCCGGCCTGTTTTGCTCTGGGAGGCCCAGGAGCCGAGAAAAACGCGAAAAACGAAAAAATCGAGTTTAGAAAATTCCCGGACCCCTAGAAACATCGGAAATCGTCTCACGAATCCAATGGCGCCAGCCAAATTGTCCTAGGTATGATATTTCCAACGATATAGGCGAAAAACGGTAAGAGCCCAAATCCGGGCCCGTTTTGCTCTAGGAGGCCAGGAGCCGAGAAAAACGCGAAAAACGAAAAAATCGAGTTTAGAAAATTCCCGGACCCCTAGAAAAATCGGAAATCGTCCCATGAATCCAATGGCGCGCGCCCAATTGTTCTAGCTATGCTATTTCCAAAGATATGGGCAAAAAAGGGGTTGATACCAAATCCGGGCCCGTTTTGCTCTAGGAGGCCCAGGAGCCGAGAAAAACGCGAAAAACGAAAAAATCGAGTTTAGAAAATTCCCGGACCCCTAGAAAAATCGGAAATCGTCTCACGAATCCAATGGCGCCAGCCAAATTGTCCTAGCTATGATATTTCCAAAGATATGGGCGAAAAACGGTATGAGCCCAAATCCCGGCCTGTTTTGCTCTGGGAGGCCGAGGAGCCGAGAAAAACGCGAAAAACGAAAAAATCGAGTTTAGAAAATTCCCGGACCCCTAGAAAAATCGGAAATCGTCTCACGAAGCCAATGGCGCCAGCCAAGTTGTCCTAGCTATAATATTTCCAAAGATATGGCCAAAAAAAGGGTTGATACCAAATCCGGGCCCGTTTTGCTCTAGGAGGCCCAGGAGCCGAGAAAAACGCGAAAAACGAAAAAATCGAGTTTAGAAAATTCCCGGACCCCTAGAAAAATCGGAAATCGTCCCATGAATCCAATGGCGCGAGCCCAATTGTTCTAGCTATGCTATTTCCAAAGATATGGGCAAAAAAGGGGTTGATACCAAATCCGGGCCCGCTTTGCTCTGGGAGGCCCAGGACGCGAGAAAAACGCGAAAATCGAAAAAATCGAGTCTAGAAAATTCCCGGAGCCCCAGAAAAATCGGAAATCGTCTCACGAATCCAATGGCGCTAGCCAAATTGTCCTAGCTATGATATTTCCAAAGATATGGGCGAAAAACGGTATGAGCCCAAATCCCGGCCTGTTTTGCTCTGGGAGGCCCAGGAGCCGAGAAAAACGAAAAAATCGAGTTTAGAAAATTCCCGGACCCCTAGAAAAATCGGAAATCGTCTCACGAATCCAATGGCGCCAGCCAAATTGTCCTAGCTATGATATTTCCAAAAATATGGGCGAAAAACGTTATGAGCCCAAATCCCGGCCTGTTTTCCTCTGGGAGGCCCAGGAGCCGAGAAAAACGCGAAAAACGAAAAAATCGAGTTTAGAAAATTCCCGGACCCCTAGAAAAATCGGAAATCGTCTCACGAATCCAATGGCGCCAGCCAAATTGTCCTAGGTATGATATTTCCAAAGATATGGGCGAAAAACGGTATGAGCCCCAATCCCGGCCCGTTTTGCTCTGGGAGGCCCAGGAGCCGAGAAAAACGCGAAAAACGGAAAAATCGACTTTAGAAAATTCCCGGAACCCTAGAAAAATCGGAAGTCGTCTCACGAATCCAATGGCGCCAGCCAAATTGTCCTAGCTATGATATTTCCAAAGATATGGGCGAAAAACGGTATGAGCCCAAATCCCGGCCCGTTTTGCTCTGGGAGGCCCAGGAGCCGAGAAAAACGCGAAAAACGAAAAATCGAGTTTGGAAAATTCCCGGACCCCTTGAAAAATCGGAAATCGTCTCTCGAATCCAATGACGCCAGCCAAATTGTCCTAGCTATGATATTTCCAAAGATATGGGCGAAAAACGGTATGAGCCCAAATCCGTTCCCGTTTTGCTTTAGGAGGCCCAGGAGCCGAGAAAAACGCGAAAAACGAAAAAATCGAGTTTAGAAAAGTCCCGGATCCCTAGAAAAATCGGAAATCGTCTCACGAATCCAATGGCGCCAACCAAATTGTCCTAGCTATACTATTTCCAAAGATATGGACAAAAAAAGGGTTGATACCAAATCCGGGCCCGTTTTGCTCTAGGAGGCCCAGGAGCCGAGAAAGACGCGAAAAACGAAAAAATCTAGTTTAGAAAATTCCCGGACCCCTAGAAAAATCGGAAATCGTCTCACGAATCCAATGGCGCCAGCCAAATTATCCTAGCTATGATACTTCCAAAGATATGGTCGAAAAACGGTATGAGCCCAAATCCCGACCCGTTTTGCTCTGGGAGGCCCAGAAGCCGAGAAAAACGCGAAAAACGGAAAAATCGACTTTAGAAAATTCCCGTACCCCTAGAAAAATCGGAAATCGTCTCACGAATCCAATGGCGCCAGCCAAATTGTCCTAGCTATGATATTTCCAAAAATATGGGCGAAAAACGGTATGAGCCCAAATCCCGGCCTGTTTTCCTCTGGGAGGCCCAGGAGCCGAGAAAAACGCGAAAAACGAAAAAATCGAGTTTAGAAAATTCCCGGACCCCTAGAAAAATCGGAAATCGTCTCACGAATCCAATGGCGCCAGCCAAATTGTCCTAGCTATGATATTTCCAAAGATATGGGCGAAAAACGGTATGAGCCCAAATCCCGGCCTGTTTTGCTCTGGGAGGCCGAGGAGCCGAGAAAAACGCGAAAAACGAAAAAATCGAGTTTAGAAAATTCCCGGACCCCTAGAAAAATCGGAAATCGTCTCACGAAGCCAATGGCGCCAGCCAAGTTGTCCTAGCTATAATATTTCCAAAGATATGGCCAAAAAAAGGGTTGATACCAAATCCGGGCCCGTTTTGCTCTAGGAGGCCCAGGAGCCGAGAAAAACGCGAAAAACGAAAAAATCGAGTTTAGAAAATTCCCGGACCCCTAGAAAAATCGGAAATCGTCCCATGAATCCAATGGCGCGAGCCCAATTGTTCTAGCTATGCTATTTCCAAAGATATGGGCAAAAAAGGGGTTGATACCAAATCCGGGCCCGTTTTGCTCTAGGAGGCCCAGGAGCCGAGAAAAACGCGAAAAACGAAAAAATCGAGTTTAGAAAATTCCCGGACCCCTAGAAAAATCGGAAATCGTCTCACGAATCCAATGGGGCCAACCAAATTGTCCTAGCTATGCTATTTCCAAAGATATAGGCGAAAAACGGTAAGAGCCCAAATCCGGGCCCGTTTTGCTCTAGGAGGCCCAGGAACCGAGAAAAACGCGAAAAACGAAAAAATCGAGTTTAGAAAATTCCCGGACCCCTAGAAAAATCGAAAATCTTCCCATGAATCCAATGGCGCGAGCCCAATTGTTCTAGCTATGATATTTTCAACGTTATGGGCGAAAAACGGTTTGAGCCCAAATCCCGGCCCGCTTTGCTCTGGGAGGCTCAGGACGCGAGAAAAACGCGAAAATCGAAAAAATCGAGTCTAGAAAATTCCCGGAGCCCCAGAAAAATCGGAAATCGTCTCACGAATCCAATGGCGCTAGCCAAATTGTCCTAGCTATGATATTTCCAAAGATATGGGCGAAAAACGGTATGAGCCCAAATCCCGGCCTGTTTTGCTCTGGGAGGCCCAGGAGCCGAGAAAAACGAAAAAATCGAGTTTAGAAAATTCCCGGACCCCTAGAAAAATCGGAAATCGTCTCACGAATCCAATGGCGCCAGCCAAATTGTCCTAGGTATGATATTTCCAAAGATATGGGCGAAAAACGGTATGAGCCCAAATCCCGGCCCGTTTTGCTCTGGGAGGCCCAGGAGCCGAGAAAAACGCGAAAAACGGAAAAATCGACTTTAGAAAATTCCCGGACCCCTAGAAAAATCGGATATAGTCTCACGAATCCAATGGCGCGAGCCCAATTGTTCTAACTATGCTATTTCCAAAGATATGGGCAAAAAAGGGGTTGATACCAAATCCGGGCCTGTTTTGCTCTAGGAGGCCCAGGAGCCGAGAAAAACGCGAAAAACGAAAAAATCGAATTTAGAAAATTCCCGGACCCCTAGAAAAATCGGAAATCGTCTCACGAATCCAATGGGGCCAACCAAATTGTCCTAGCTATGCTATTTCCAAAGATATAGGCGAAAAACGGTATGGGCCCAAATCCGGCCCCGTTTTGCTCTAGGAGGCCCAGGTGCCGAGAAAAATGCGAAAAACGAAAAAATCGACTTTAGAAAATTCCCGGACCCCTAGAAAAATCGGAAATCGTCTCTCGAATCCAATGACGCCAGCCAAATTGTCCTAGCCATGATATTTCCAAAGATATGGGCGAAAAACGGTATGAGCCCAAATCCCGGCCCGTTTTGCTCTGGGAGGCCCAGGAGCCGAGACAAAAGCGAAAAACGAAAAAATCGAGTTTAGAAAATTCCCGGATCCCTAGAAAAATCGGAAATCGTCTCTCGAATCCAATGACGCCAGCCAAATTGTCCTAGCCATGATATTTCCAAAGATATGGGCGAAAAACGGTATGAGCCCAAATCCCGGCCCGTTTTGCTCTGGGAGGCCCAGGAGCCGA
The DNA here is from genome assembly GCF_034640455.1 of Diachasmimorpha longicaudata. NCBI lineage: Eukaryota > Metazoa > Arthropoda > Insecta > Hymenoptera > Braconidae > Diachasmimorpha > Diachasmimorpha longicaudata. The sequence continues at coordinate 3,230,855 of NC_087227.1, read as the reverse complement.
GAAAAAAGCGAAAAACGAAAAAATCGAGTTTAGAAAATTCCCAGACCCCTAGAAAAATCGGAAATCGTCTCACGAATCCAATGGTTCCAGCCAAATTGTCCTAGCTATGATATTTCCAAAGATATGGGCGAAAAACGGTATGAGCCCAAATCCGTTCCCGTTTTGCTTTAGGAGGCCCAGGAGCCGAGAAAAACGCGAAAAACGAAAAAATCGAGTTTAGAAAATTCCCGGACCCCTAGAAAAATCGGAAATCGTCTCACGAATCCAATGGCGCCGGCCCAATTGTCCTAGCTATGATATTCCCAACGATATGGGCAAAAAAAGGGTTGATACCAAATCCGGGCCCGTTTTGCTCTAGGAGGCCCAGGAGCCGAGAAAAACGCGAAAAACGAAAAAATCGAGTTTAGAAAATTCCCGGACCCCTAGAAAAATCGGAAATCGTCTCACGAATCCAATGGCGCCAGCGAAATTGTCCTAGCTATGATATGTCCAAAGATATGGGCGAAAAACGGTATGAGCCCAAATCCGGGCCCGATTTGCTCTGGGAGGCCCCGGAGCCGAGAAAAACGCGAAAAACTAAAAAATCGAGTTTAGAAAATTCCCGGACCCCTAGAAAAATCGGAAATCGTCTCACGAAGCCAATGGCGCCAGCCTAATTGTCCTAGCTATGATATTTCCGAAGATATGGGCGAAAAACCGTATGAGCCCAAATCCGTTCCCGTTTTGCTTTAGGAGGCCCAGGAGCCGAGAAAAACGCGAAAAACGAAAAAATCGAGTTTAGAAAATTCCCGGACCCCTAGAAAAATCGGAAATCGTCTCACGAATCCAATGGCGCCAGCCAAATTGTCCCAGCCATGATATGTCCAAAGATATGGGCGAAAAACAGTATGAGCCCAAATCCCGGCCCGTTTTGCTCTGGGAGGCCCAGGAGCCGAGAAAAAAGCGAAAAACGAAAAAATCGAGTTTAGAAAATTCCCGGACCCCTAGAAAAATCGGAAATCGTCTCACGAATCCAATGGCGCCAACCAAATTGTCCTAGCCATACTATTTCCAAAGATATGGACAAAAAAAGGGTTGATACCAAATCCGGGCCCGTTTTGCTCTAGGAGGCCCAGGAGCCGAGAAAAACGCGAAAAATGAAAAAATCGAGATTAGAAAATTCCCGGAACCCTAGAAAAGTCGGAAATCGTCTCACGAATCCAATGGCGCCAGCCCAATTATCCTAGCTATGATATTCCCAACGATATGGGCACAAAAAGGGTTGATACCAAATCCGGGCCCGTTTTGCTCTAGGAGGCCCAGGAGCCGAGAAAAACGCGAAAAACGAAAAAATCGAGTTTAGAAAATTTCCGGACCCCTAGAAAAATCGGAAATCGTCTCACGAATTCAATGGCGCCAGCCAAATTGTCCTAGCTATGATATTTCCAAAGATATGGCCGAAAAACGGTATGAGCCCAAATCCCGGCCCCTTTTGCTCTTGGAGGCCCAGGAGCCGAGAAAAACGCGAAAAACGAAAAAATCGACTTTAGAAAATTCCCGGAACCCTAGAAAAATCGGAAATCGTCTCACGAATCCAATGGCGCCAACCAAATTGTCCTAGCCATACTATTTCCAAAGATATGGACAAAAAAAGGGTTGATACCAAATCCGGGCTCGTTTTGCTCTAGGAGGCCCAGGAGCCGAGAAAGACGCGAAAAACGAAAAAAAGTAGTTTAGAAAATTCCCGGAACCCTAGAAAAATCGGAAATCGTCTCACGAATCCAATGGTGCCAGCCAAATTGTCCTAGCTATGATATTTCCAAAGATATGGGCGAAAAACGGTATGAGCCCAAATCCGGGCCCGATTTGCTCTGGGAGGCCCAGGAGCCGAGAAAAACGCGAAAAACTAAAAAATCGAGTTTAGAAAATTCCCGGACCCCTAGAAAAATCGGAAATCGTCTCACGAAGCCAATGGCGCCAGCCAAATTGTCCTAGCTATGATATTTCCGAAGATATGGGCGAAAAACGGTATTAGCCCAAATCCGTTCCCGTTTTGCTTTAGGAGGCCCAGGAGCCGAGAAAAACGCGAAAAACGAAAAAATCGAGTTTAGAAAATTCCCGGACCCCTAGAAAAATCGGAAATCGTCTCACGAATCCAATGGCGCCAGCCAAGTTGTCCTAGCTATAATATTTCCAAAGATATGGCCAAAAAAAGGGTTGATACCAAATCCGGGCCCGTTTTGCTCTAGGAGGCCCAGGAGCCGAGAAAAACGCGAAAAACGAAAAAATCGAGTTTAGAAAATTCCCGGACCCCTAGAAAAATCGGAAATCGTCCCATGAATCCAATGGCGCGAGCCCAATTGTTCTAGCTATGCTATTTCCAAAGATATGGGCAAAAAAGGGGTTGATACCAAATCCGGGCCCGTTTTGCTCTAGGAGGCCCAGGAGCCGAGAAAAACGCGAAAAACGAAAAAATCGAGTTTAGAAAATTCCCGGACCCCTAGAAAAATCGGAAATCGTCTCACGAATCCAATGGGGCCAACCAAATTGTCCTAGCTATGCTATTTCCAAAGATATAGGCGAAAAACGGTAAGAGCCCAAATCCGGGCCCGTTTTGCTCTAGGAGGCCCAGGAACCGAGAAAAACGCGAAAAACGAAAAAATCGAGTTTAGAAAATTCCCGGACCCCTAGAAAAATCGAAAATCTTCCCATGAATCCAATGGCGCGAGCCCAATTGTTCTAGCTATGATATTTTCAACGTTATGGGCGAAAAACGGTTTGAGCCCAAATCCCGGCCCGCTTTGCTCTGGGAGGCTCAGGACGCGAGAAAAACGCGAAAATCGAAAAAATCGAGTCTAGAAAATTCCCGGAGCCCCAGAAAAATCGGAAATCGTCACACGAATCCAATGGCGCTAGCCAAATTGTCCTAGCTATGATATTTCCAAAGATATGGGCGAAAAACGGTATGAGCCCAAATCCCGGCCTGTTTTGCTCTGGGAGGCCCAGGAGCCGAGAAAAACGAAAAAATCGAGTTTAGAAAATTCCCGGACCCCTAGAAAAATCGGAAATCGTCTCACGAATCCAATGGCGCCAGCCAAATTGTCCTAGGTATGATATTTCCAAAGATATGGGCGAAAAACGGTATGAGCCCAAATCCCGGCCCGTTTTGCTCTGGGAGGCCCAGGAGCCGAGAAAAACGCGAAAAACGGAAAAATCGACTTTAGAAAATTCCCGGACCCCTAGAAAAATCGGATATAGTCTCACGAATCCAATGGCGCGAGCCCAATTGTTCTAACTATGCTATTTCCAAAGATATGGGCAAAAAAGGGGTTGATACCAAATCCGGGCCTGTTTTGCTCTAGGAGGCCCAGGAGCCGAGAAAAACGCGAAAAACGAAAAAATCGAATTTAGAAAATTCCCGGACCCCTAGAAAAATCGGAAATCGTCTCACGAATCCAATGGGGCCAACCAAATTGTCCTAGCTATGCTATTTCCAAAGATATAGGCGAAAAACGGTATGGGCCCAAATCCGGCCCCGTTTTGCTCTAGGAGGCCCAGGTGCCGAGAAAAATGCGAAAAACGAAAAAATCGACTTTAGAAAATTCCCGGACCCCTAGAAAAATCGGAAATCGTCTCTCGAATCCAATGACGCCAGCCAAATTGTCCTAGCCATGATATTTCCAAAGATATGGGCGAAAAACGGTATGAGCCCAAATCCCGGCCCGTTTTGCTCTGGGAGGCCCAGGAGCCGAGACAAAAGCGAAAAACGAAAAAATCGAGTTTAGAAAATTCCCGGATCCCTAGAAAAATCGGAAATCGTCTCTCGAATCCAATGACGCCAGCCAAATTGTCCTAGCCATGATATTTCCAAAGATATGGGCGAAAAACGGTATGAGCCCAAATCCCGGCCCGTTTTGCTCTGGGAGGCCCAGGAGCCGAGAAAAAAGCGAAAAACGAAAAAATCGAGTTTAGAAAATTCCCAGACCCCTAGAAAAATCGGAAATCGTCTCACGAATCCAATGGTTCCAGCCAAATTGTCCTAGCTATGATATTTCCAAAGATATGGGCGAAAAACGGTATGAGCCCAAATCCGTTCCCGTTTTGCTTTAGGAGGCCCAGGAGCCGAGAAAAACGCGAAAAACGAAAAAATCTAGTTTAGAAAATTCCCGGACCCCTAGAAAAATCGGAAATCGTCTCACGAATCCAATGGCGCCGGCCCAATTGTCCTAGCTATGATATTCCCAACGATATGGGCAAAAAAAGGGTTGATACCAAATCCGGGCCCGTTTTGCTCTAGGAGGCCCAGGAGCCGAGAAAAACGCGAAAAACGAAAAAATCGAGTTTAGAAAATTCCCGGACCCCTAGAAAAATCGGAAATCGTCTCACGAATCCAATGGCGCCAGCGAAATTGTCCTAGCTATGATATGTCCAAAGATATGGGCGAAAAACGGTATGAGCCCAAATCCGGGCCCGATTTGCTCTGGGAGGCCCCGGAGCCGAGAAAAACGCGAAAAACTAAAAAATCGAGTTTAGAAAATTCCCGGACCCCTAGAAAAATCGGAAATCGTCTCACGAAGCCAATGGCGCCAGCCTAATTGTCCTAGCTATGATATTTCCGAAGATATGGGCGAAAAACCGTATGAGCCCAAATCCGTTCCCGTTTTGCTTTAGGAGGCCCAGGAGCCGAGAAAAACGCGAAAAACGAAAAAATCGAGTTTAGAAAATTCCCGGACCCCTAGAAAAATCGGAAATCGTCTCACGAATAAAATGGCGCCAGCCCAATTGTCCTAGCTATGATATTCCCAACGATATGGGCACAAAAAGGGTTGATACCAAATCCGGGCCCGTTTTGCTCTAGGAGGCCCAGGAGCCGAGAAAGACGCGAAAAACGAAAAAATCGAGTTTAGAAAATTTCCGGACCCCTAGAAAAATCGGAAATCGTCTCACGAATTCAATGGCGCCAGCCAAATTGTCCTAGCTATGATATTTCCAAAGATATGGCCGAAAAACGGTATGAGCCCAAATCCCGGCCCCTTTTGCTCTGGGAGGCCCAGGAGCCGAGAAAAATGCGAAAAACGAAAAAATCGACTTTAGAAAATTCCCGGACCCCTAGAAAAATCGGAAATCGTCTCACGAATCCAATGGCGCCGGCCCAATTGTCCTAGCTATGATATTCCCAACGATATGGGCAAAAAAAGGGTTGATACCAAATCCGGGCCCGTTTTGCTCTAGGAGGCCCAGGAGCCGAGAAAAACGCGAAAAACGAAAAAATCGAGTTTAGAAAATTCCCGGACCCCTAGAAAAATCGGAAATCGTCTCACGAATCCAATGGCGCCAGCGAAATTGTCCTAGCTATGATATGTCCAAAGATATGGGCGAAAAACGGTATGAGCCCAAATCCGGGCCCGATTTGCTCTGGGAGGCCCCGGAGCCGAGAAAAACGCGAAAAACTAAAAAATCGAGTTTAGAAAATTCCCGGACCCCTAGAAAAATCGGAAATCGTCTCACGAAGCCAATGGCGCCAGCCTAATTGTCCTAGCTATGATATTTCCGAAGATATGGGCGAAAAACCGTATGAGCCCAAATCCGTTCCCGTTTTGCTTTAGGAGGCCCAGGAGCCGAGAAAAACGCGAAAAACGAAAAAATCGAGTTTAGAAAATTCCCGGACCCCTAGAAAAATCGGAAATCGTCTCACGAATAAAATGGCGCCAGCCCAATTGTCCTAGCTATGATATTCCCAACGATATGGGCACAAAAAGGGTTGATACCAAATCCGGGCCCGTTTTGCTCTAGGAGGCCCAGGAGCCGAGAAAGACGCGAAAAACGAAAAAATCGAGTTTAGAAAATTTCCGGACCCCTAGAAAAATCGGAAATCGTCTCACGAATTCAATGGCGCCAGCCAAATTGTCCTAGCTATGATATTTCCAAAGATATGGCCGAAAAACGGTATGAGCCCAAATCCCGGCCCCTTTTGCTCTGGGAGGCCCAGGAGCCGAGAAAAACGCGAAAAACGAAAAAATCGACTTTAGAAAATTCCCGGAACCCTAGAAAAATCGGAAATCGTCTCACGAATCCAATGGCGCCAACCAAATTGTCCTAGCCATACTATTTCCAAAGATATGGACAAAAAAAGGGTTGATACCAAATCCGGGCTCGTTTTGCTCTAGGAGGCCCAGGAGCCGAGAAAGACGCGAAAAACGAAAAAAAGTAGTTTAGAAAATTCCCGGAACCCTAGAAAAATCGGAAATCGTCTCACGAATCCAATGGTGCCAGCCAAATTGTCCTAGCTATGATATTTCCAAAGATATGGGCGAAAAACGGTATGAGCCCAAATCCGGGCCCGATTTGCTCTGGGAGGCCCAGGAGCCGAGAAAAACGCGAAAAACTAAAAAATCGAGTTTAGAAAATTCCCGGACCCCTAGAAAAATCGGAAATCGTCTCACGAAGCCAATGGCGCCAGCCAAATTGTCCTAGCTATGATATTTCCGAAGATATGGGCGAAAAACGGTATTAGCCCAAATCCGTTCCCGTTTTGCTTTAGGAGGCCCAGGAGCCGAGAAAAACGCGAAAAACGAAAAAATCGAGTTTAGAAAATTCCCGGACCCCTAGAAAAATCGGAAATCGTCTCACGAATCCAATGGCGCCAGCCAAATTGTCCCAGCCATGATATGTCCAAAGATATGGGCGAAAAACGGTATGAGCCCAAATCCCGGCCCGTTTTGCTCTGGGAGGCCCAGGAGCCGAGAAAAAAGCGAAAAACGAAAAAATCGAGTTTAGAAAATTCCCGGACCCCTAGAAAAATCGGAAATCGTCTCACGAATCCAATGGCGCCAACCAAATTGTCCTAGCCATACTATTTCCAAAGATATGGACAAAAAAAGGGTTGATACCAAATCCGGGCCCGTTTTGCTCTAGGAGGCCCAGGAGCCGAGAAAAACGCGAAAAATGAAAAAATCGAGATTAGAAAATTCCCGGAACCCTAGAAAAGTCGGAAATCGTCTCACGAATCCAATGGCGCCAGCCCAATTATCCTAGCTATGATATTCCCAACGATATGGGCACAAAAAGGGTTGATACCAAATCCGGGCCCGTTTTGCTCTAGGAGGCCCAGGAGCCGAGAAAAACGCGAAAAACGAAAAAATCGAGTTTAGAAAATTTCCGGACCCCTAGAAAAATCGGAAATCGTCTCACGAATTCAATGGCGCCAGCCAAATTGTCCTAGCTATGATATTTCCAAAGATATGGCCGAAAAACGGTATGAGCCCAAATCCCGGCCCCTTTTGCTCTGGGAGGCCCAGGAGCCGAGAAAAACGCGAAAAACGAAAAAATCGACTTTAGAAAATTCCCGGAACCCTAGAAAAATCGGAAATCGTCTCATGAATCCAATGGCGCCAACCAAATTGTCCTAGCCATACTATTTCCAAAGATATGGACAAAAAAAGGGTTGATACCAAATCCGGGCTCGTTTTGCTCTAGGAGGCCCAGGAGCCGAGAAAGACGCGAAAAACGAAAAAAAGTAGTTTAGAAAATTCCCGAAACCCTAGAAAAATCGGAAATCGTCTCACGAATCCAATGGTGCCAGCCAAATTGTCCTAGCGATGATATTTCCAAAGATATGGGCGAAAAACGGTATGAGCCCAAATCCGGGCCCGATTTGCTCTGGGAGGCCCAGGAGCCGAGAAAAACGCGAAAAACTAAAAAATCGAGTTTAGAAAATTCCCGGACCCCTAGAAAAATCGGAAATCGTCTCACGAAGCCAATGGCGCCAGCCAAATTGTCCTAGCTATGATATTTCCGAAGATACGGGCGAAAAACGGTATTAGCCCAAATCCGTTCCCGTTTTGCTTTAGGAGGCCCAGGAGCCGAGAAAAACGCGAAAAACGAAAAAATCGAGTTTAGAAAATTCCCGGACCCCTAGAAAAATCGGAAATCGTCTCACGAATCCAATGGCGCCAGCCAAATTGTCCCAGCCATGATATGTCCAAAGATATGGGCGAAAAACGGTATGAGCCCAAATCCCGGCCCGTTTTGCTCTGGGAGGCCCAGGAGCCGAGAAAAAAGCGAAAAACGAAAAAATCGAGTTTAGAAAATTCCCGGACCCCTAGAAAAATCGGAAATCGTCTCACGAATCCAATGGCGCCAACCAAATTGTCCTAGCCATACTATTTCCAAAGATATGGACAAAAAAAGGGTTGATACCAAATCCGGGCCCGTTTTGCTCTAGGAGGCCCAGGAGCCGAGAAAAACGCGAAAAATGAAAAAATCGAGATTAGAAAATTCCCGGAACCCTAGAAAAGTCGGAAATCGTCTCACGAATCCAATGGCGCCAGCCCAATTATCCTAGCTATGATATTCCCAACGATATGGGCACAAAAAGGGTTGATACCAAATCCGGGCCCGTTTCGCTCTAGGAGGCCCAGGAGCCGAGAAAAACGCGAAAAACGAAAAAATCGAGTTTAGAAAATTCCCGGACCCCTAGAAAAATCGGAAATCGTCTCACGAATCCAATGTCGCCAACCAAATTGTCCTAGCCATACTATTTCCAAAGATATGGACAAAAAAAGGGTTGATACCAAATCCGGGCCCGTTTTGCTCTAGGAGGCCCAGGAGCCGAGAAAAACGCGAAAAACGAAAAAATCGAGTTTAGAAAATTTCCGGACCCCTAGAAAAATCGGAAATCGTCTCACGAATTCAATGGCGCCAGCCAAATTGTCCTAGCTATGATATTTCCAAAGATATGGCCGAAAAACGGTATGAGCCCAAATCCCGGCCCCTTTTGCTCTGGGAGGCCCAGGAGCCGAGAAAAACGCGAAAAACGAAAAAATCGACTTTAGAAAATTCCCGGAACCCTAGAAAAATCGGAAATCGTCTCACGAATCCAATGGCGCCAACCAAATTGTCCTAGCCATACTATTTCCAAAGATATGGACAAAAAAAGGGTTGATACCAAATCCGGGCTCGTTTTGCTCTAGGAGGCCCAGGAGCCGAGAAAGACGCGAAAAACGAAAAAAAGTAGTTTAGAAAATTCCCGGAACCCTAGAAAAATCGGAAATCGTCTCACGAATCCAATGGTGCCAGCCAAATTGTCCTAGCTATGATATTTCCAAAGATATGGGCGAAAAACGGTATGAGCCCAAATCCGGGCCCGATTTGCTCTGGGAGGCCCAGGAGCCGAGAAAAACGCGAAAAACTAAAAAATCGAGTTTAGAAAATTCCCGGACCCCTAGAAAAATCGGAAATCGTCTCACGAAGCCAATGGCGCCAGCCAAATTGTCCTAGCTATGATATTTCCGAAGATATGGGCGAAAAACGGTATTAGCCCAAATCCGTTCCCGTTTTGCTTTAGGAGGCCCAGGAGCCGAGAAAAACGCGAAAAACGAAAAAATCGAGTTTAGAAAATTCCCGGACCCCTAGAAAAATCGGAAAACGCGAAAAACGGAAAAATCGACTTTAGAAAATTCCCGTACCCCTAGAAAAATCGGAAATCGTCTCACGAATCCAATGGCGCCAGCCAAATTGTCCTAGCTATGATATTTCCAAAGATATGGCCGAAAAACGGTATGAGCCCAAATCCCGGCCCCTTTTGCTCTGGGAGGCCCAGGAGCCGAGAAAAACGCGAAAAACGAAAAAATCGACTTTAGAAAATTCCCGGAACCCTAGAAAAATCGGAAATCGTCTCACGAATCCAATGGCGCCAACCAAATTGTCCTAGCCATACTATTTCCAAAGATATGGACAAAAAAAGGGTTGATACCAAATCCGGGCTCGTTTTGCTCTAGGAGGCCCAGGAGCCGAGAAAGACGCGAAAAACGAAAAAAAGTAGTTTAGAAAATTCCCGGAACCCTAGAAAAATCGGAAATCGTCTCACGAATCCAATGGTGCCAGCCAAATTGTCCTAGCTATGATATTTCCAAAGATATGGGCGAAAAACGGTATGAGCCCAAATCCGGGCCCGATTTGCTCTGGGAGGCCCAGGAGCCGAGAAAAACGCGAAAAACTAAAAAATCGAGTTTAGAAAATTCCCGGACCCCTAGAAAAATCGGAAATCGTCTCACGAAGCCAATGGCGCCAGCCAAATTGTCCTAGCTATGATATTTCCGAAGATATGGGCGAAAAACGGTATTAGCCCAAATCCGTTCCCGTTTTGCTTTAGGAGGCCCAGGAGCCGAGAAAAACGCGAAAAACGAAAAAATCGAGTTTAGAAAATTCCCGGACCCCTAGAAAAATCGGAAATCGTCTCACGAATCCAATGGCGCCAGCCAAATTGTCCCAGCCATGATATGTCCAAAGATATGGGCGAAAAACGGTATGAGCCCAAATCCCGGCCCGTTTTGCTCTGGGAGGCCCAGGAGCCGAGAAAAAAGCGAAAAACGAAAAAATCGAGTTTAGAAAATTCCCGGACCCCTAGAAAAATCGGAAATCGTCTCACGAATCCAATGGCGCCAACCAAATTGTCCTAGCCATACTATTTCCAAAGATATGGACAAAAAAAGGGTTGATACCAAATGCGGGCCCGTTTTGCTCTAGGAGGCCCAGGAGCCGAGAAAAACGCGAAAAATGAAAAAATCGAGATTAGAAAATTCCCGGAACCCTAGAAAAGTCGGAAATCGTCTCACGAATCCAATGGCGCCAGCCCAATTATCCTAGCTATGATATTCCCAACGATATGGGCACAAAAAGGGTTGATACCAAATCCGGGCCCGTTTCGCTCTAGGAGGCCCAGGAGCCGAGAAAAACGCGAAAAACGAAAAAATCGAGTTTAGAAAATTCCCGGACCCCTAGAAAAATCGGAAATCGTCTCACGAATCCAATGTCGCCAACCAAATTGTCCTAGCCATACTATTTCCAAAGATATGGACAAAAAAAGGGTTGATACCAAATCCGGGCCCGTTTTGCTCTAGGAGGCCCAGGAGCCGAGAAAAACGCGAAAAACGAAAAAATCGAGTTTAGAAAATTTCCGGACCCCTAGAAAAATCGAAAATCGTCTCACGAATTCAATGGCGCCAGCCAAATTGTCCTAGCTATGATATTTCCAAAGATATGGCCGAAAAACGGTATGAGCCCAAATCCCGGCCCCTTTTGCTCTGGGAGGCCCAGGAGCCGAGAAAAACGCGAAAAACGAAAAAATCGACTTTAGAAAATTCCCGGAACCCTAGAAAAATCGGAAATCGTCTCACGAATCCAATGGCGCCAACCAAATTGTCCTAGCCATACTATTTCCTAAGATATGGACAAAAAAAGGGTTGATACCAAATCCGGGCTCGTTTTGCTCTAGGAGGCCCAGGAGCCGAGAAAGACGCGAAAAACGAAAAAAAGTAGTTTAGAAAATTCCCGGAACCCTAGAAAAATCGGAAATCGTCTCACGAATCCAATGGTGCCAGCCAAATTGTCCTAGCTATGATATTTCCAAAGATATGGGCGACAAACGGTATGAGCCCAAATCCGGGCCCGATTTGCTCTGGGAGGCCCAGGAGCCGAGAAAAACGCGAAAAACTAAAAAATCGAGTTTAGAAAATTCCCGGACCCCTAGAAAAATCGGAAATCGTCTCACGAAGCCAATGGCGCCAGCCAAATTGTCCTAGCTATGATATTTCCGAAGATATGGGCGAAAAACGGTATTAGCCCAAATCCGTTCCCGTTTTGCTTTAGGAGGCCCAGGAGCCGAGAAAAACGCGAAAAACGAAAAAATCGAGTTTAGAAAATTCCCGGACCCCTAGAAAAATCGGAAAACGCGAAAAACGGAAAAATCGACTTTAGAAAATTCCCGTACCCCTAGAAAAATCGGAAATCGTCTCACGAATCCAATGGCGCCAGCCAAATTGTCCTAGCTATGATATTTCCAAAGATATGGCCGAAAAACGGTATGAGCCCAAATCCCGGCCCCTTTTGCTCTGGGAGGCCCAGGAGCCGAGAAAAACGCGAAAAACGAAAAAATCGACTTTAGAAAATTCCCGGAACCCTAGAAAAATCGGAAATCGTCTCACGAATCCAATGGCGCCAACCAAATTGTCCTAGCCATACTATTTCCAAAGATATGGACAAAAAAAGGGTTGATACCAAATCCGGGCTCGTTTTGCTCTAGGAGGCCCAGGAGCCGAGAAAGACGCGAAAAACGAAAAAAAGTAGTTTAGAAAATTCCCGGAACCCTAGAAAAATCGGAAATCGTCTCACGAATCCAATGGTGCCAGCCAAATTGTCCTAGCTATGATATTTCCAAAGATATGGGCGAAAAACGGTATGAGCCCAAATCCGGGCCCGATTTGCTCTGGGAGGCCCAGGAGCCGAGAAAAACGCGAAAAACTAAAAAATCGAGTTTAGAAAATTCCCGGACCCCTAGAAAAATCGGAAATCGTCTCACGAAGCCAATGGCGCCAGCCAAATTGTCCTAGCTATGATATTTCCGAAGATATGGGCGAAAAACGGTATTAGCCCAAATCCGTTCCCGTTTTGCTTTAGGAGGCCCAGGAGCCGAGAAAAACGCGAAAAACGAAAAAATCGAGTTTAGAAAATTCCCGGACCCCTAGAAAAATCGGAAATCGTCTCACGAATCCAATGGCGCCAGCCAAATTGTCCTAGCTATGATATTTCCAAAGATATGGCCGAAAAACGGTATGAGCCCAAATCCCGGCCCCTTTTGCTCTGGGAGGCCCAGGAGCCGAGAAAAACGCGAAAAACGAAAAAATCGACTTTAGAAAATTCCCGGAACCCTAGAAAAATCGGAAATCGTCTCACGAATCCAATGGCGCCAACCAAATTGTCCTAGCCATACTATTTCCAAAGATATGGACAAAAAAAGGGTTGATATCAAATCCGGGCTCGTTTTGCTCTAGGAGGCCCAGGAGCCGAGAAAGACGCGAAAAACGAAAAAAAGTAGTTTAGAAAATTCCCGGAACCCTAGAAAAATCGGAAATCGTCTCACGAATCCAATGGTGCCAGCCAAATTGTCCTAGCTATGATATTTCCAAAGATATGGGCGAAAAACGGTATGAGCCCAAATCCGGGCCCGATTTGCTCTGGGAGGCCCAGGAGCCGAGAAAAACGCGAAAAACTAAAAAATCGAGTTTAGAAAATTCCCGGACCCCTAGAAAAATCGGAAATCGTCTCACGAAGCCAATGGCGCCAGCCAAATTGTCCTAGCTATGATATTTCCGAAGATATGGGCGAAAAACGGTATTAGCCCAAATCCGTTCCCGTTTTGCTTTAGGAGGCCCAGGAGCCGAGAAAAACGCGAAAAACGAAAAAATCGAGTTTAGAAAATTCCCGGACCCCTAGAAAAATCGGAAATCGTCTCACGAATCCAATGGCGCCAGCCAAATTGTCCCAGCCATGATATGTCCAAAGATATGGGCGAAAAACGGTATGAGCCCAAATCCCGGCCCGTTTTGCTCTGGGAGGCCCAGGAGCCGAGAAAAAAGCGAAAAACGAAAAAATCGAGTTTAGAAAATTCCCGGACCCCTAGAAAAATCGGAAATCGTCTCACGAATCCAATGGCGCCAACCAAATTGTCCTAGCCATACTATTTCCAAAGATATGGACAAAAAAAGGGTTGATACCAAATGCGGGCCCGTTTTGCTCTAGGAGGCCCAGGAGCCGAGAAAAACGCGAAAAATGAAAAAATCGAGATTAGAAAATTCCCGGAACCCTAGAAAAGTCGGAAATCGTCTCACGAATCCAATGGCGCCAGCCCAATTATCCTAGCTATGATATTCCCAACGATATGGGCACAAAAAGGGTTGATACCAAATCCGGGCCCGTTTCGCTCTAGGAGGCCCAGGAGCCGAGAAAAACGCGAAAAACGAAAAAATCGAGTTTAGAAAATTCCCGGACCCCTAGAAAAATCGGAAATCGTCTCACGAATCCAATGTCGCCAACCAAATTGTCCTAGCCATACTATTTCCAAAGATATGGACAAAAAAAGGGTTGATACCAAATCCGGGCCCGTTTTGCTCTAGGAGGCCCAGGAGCCGAGAAAAACGCGAAAAATGAAAAAATCGAGATTAGAAAATTCCCGGAGCCCTAGAAAAATCGGAAATCGTCTCACGAATCCAATGGCGCCAGCCAAATTGTCCTAGCTATGATACTTCCAAAGATATGGCCGAAAAACGGTATGAGCCCAAATCCCGACCCGTTTTGCTGTGGGAGGCCCCGGAGCCGAGAAAAACGCGAAAAACTAAAAAATCGACTTTAGAAAATTCCCGGACCCCTAGAAAAATCGGAAATCGTCTCACGAAGCCAATGGCGCCAGCCTAATTGTCCTAGCTATGATATTTCCGAAGATATGGGCGAAAAACCGTATGAGCCCAAATCCGTTCCCGTTTTGCTTTAGGAGGCCCAGGAGCCGAGAAAAACGCGAAAAACGAAAAAATCGAGTTTAGAAAATTCCCGGACCCCTAGAAAAATCGGAAATCGTCTCACGAATAAAATGGCGCCAGCCCAATTGTCCTAGCTATGATATTCGCAACGATATGGGCACAAAAAGGGTTGATACCAAATCCGGGCCCGTTTTGCTCTAGGAGGCCCAGGAGCCGAGAAAAACGCGAAAAACGAAAAAATCGAGTTTAGAAAATTCCCGGACCCCTAGAAAAATCGGAAATCGTCTCACGAATCCAATGGCGCCAGCCAAATTGTCCCAGCCATGATATGTCCAAAGATATGGGCGAAAAACGGTATGAGCCCAAATCCCGGCCCGTTTTGCTCTGGGAGGCCCAGGAGCCGAGAAAAAAGCGAAAAACGAAAAAATCGAGTTTAGAAAATTCCCGGACCCCTAGAAAAATCGGAAATCGTCTCACGAATCCAATGGCGCCAACCAAATTGTCCTAGCCATACTATTTCCAAAGATATGGACAAAAAAAGGGTTGATACCAAATCCGGGCCCGTTTTGCTCTAGGAGGCCCAGGAGCCGAGAAAAACGCGAAAAATGAAAAAATCGAGATTAGAAAATTCCCGGAGCCCTAGAAAAATCGGAAATCGTCTCACGAATCCAATGGCGCCAGCCAAATTGTCCTAGCTATGATACTTCCAAAGATATGGCCGAAAAACGGTATGAGCCCAAATCCCGACCCGTTTTGCTGTGGGAGGCCCAGAAGCCGAGAAAAACGCGAAAAACGGAAAAATCGACTTTAGAAAATTCCCGTACCCCTAGAAAAATCGGAAATCGTCTCACGAATCCAATGGCGCCAACCAAATTGTCCTAGCTATGCTATTTCCAAAGATATAGGCGAAAAACGGTAAGAGCCCAAATCCGGGCCCGTTTTGCTCTAGGAGGCCCAGGAGCCGAGAAAATCGCGAAAAACGAAAAAATCGAGTTTAGAAAATTCCCGGACCCCTAGAAAAATCGGAAAACGCGAAAAACGGAAAAATCGACTTTAGAAAATTCCCGTACCCCTAGAAAAATCGGAAATCGTCTCACGAATCCAATGGCGCCAGCCAAATTGTCCTAGCTATGATATTTCCAAAGATATGGGCGAAAAACGGTATGAGCCCAAATCCCGGCCCGTTTTGCTCTGGGAGGCCCAGGAGCCGAGAAAAACGCGAAAAACGGAAAAATCGACTTTAGAAAATTCCCGGACCCCTAGAAAAATCGGAAATCGTCTCACGAATCCAATGGGGCCAGCCTAATTGTCCTAGCTATGATATTTCCGAAGATATGGGCGAAAAACCGTATGAGCCCAAATCCGTTCCCGTTTTGCTTTAGGAGGCCCAGGAGCCGAGAAAAACGCGAAAAACGAAAAAATCGAGTTTAGAAAATTCCCGGACCCCTAGAAAAATCGGAAATCGTCTCACGAATAAAATGGCGCCAGCCCAATTGTCCTAGCTATGATATTCCCAACGATATGGGCACAAAAAGGGTTGATACCAAATCCGGGCCCGTTTTGCTCTAGGAGGCCCAGGAGCCGAGAAAAACGCGAAAAACGAAAAAATCGAGTTTAGAAAATTCCCGGACCCCTAGAAAAATCGGAAATCGTCTCACGAATCCAATGGCGCCAGCCAAATTGTCCCAGCCATGATATGTCCAAAGATATGGGCGAAAAACGGTATGAGCCCAAATCCCGGCCCGTTTTGCTCTGGGAGGCCCAGGAGCCGAGAAAAAAGCGAAAAACGAAAAAATCGAGTTTAGAAAATTCCCGGACCCCTAGAAAAATCGAAAATCTTCCCATGAATCCAATGGCGCGAGCCCAATTGTTCTAGCTATGATATTTTCAACGATATGGGCGAAAAACAGTATGAGCCCAAATCCCGGCCCGTTTTGCTCTGGGAGGCCCAGGAGCCGAGAAAAACGCGAAAGACGAAAAAATCGAGTTTAGAAATTTCCCGGACCCCTAGAAAAATCGGAAATCGTCTCACGAATCCAATGGCGCCAGCCAAATTGTCCTAGCTATGGTATTTCCAAAGATATGGGCGAAAAACGGTATGAGCCCAAATCCCGGCCCGTTTTGCTCTAGGAGGCCCAGGAGCCGAGAAAAACGCGAAAAACATAAAAATCGAGTTTAGAAAATTCCCGGACCCCTAGAAAAATCGGAAATCGTCCCATGAATCCAATGGCGCGAGCCCAATTGTTCTAGCTATGCTATTTCCAAAGATATGGGCAAAAAAGGGGTTGATACCAAATCCGGGCCCGTTTTGCTCTAGGAGGCCCAGGAGCCGAGAAAAACGCGAAAAACGAAAAAATCGAGTTTAGAAAATTCCCGGACCCCTAGAAAAATCGGAAATCGTCTCACGAATCCAATGGCGCCACCCAAATTGTCCTAGCTATGATATTTTCAACGATATGGGCGAAAAACAGTATGAGCCCAAATCCCGGCCCGTTTTGCTCTGGGAGGCCCAGGAGCCGAGAAAAACGCGAAAGACGAAAAAATCGAGTTTAGAAATTTCCCGGACCCCTAGAAAAATCGGAAATCGTCTCACGAATCCAATGGCGCCAGCCAAATTGTCCTAGCTATGGTATTTCCAAAGATATGGGCGAAAAACGGTATGAGCCCAAATCCCGGCCCGTTTTGCTCTAGGAGGCCCAGGAGCCGAGAAAAACGCGAAAAACATAAAAATCGAGTTTAGAAAATTCCCGGACCCCTAGAAAAATCGGAAATCGTCCCATGAATCCAATGGCGCGAGCCCAATTGTTCTAGCTATGCTATTTCCAAAGATATGGGCAAAAAAGGGGTTGATACCAAATCCGGGCCCGTTTTGCTCTAGGAGGCCCACGAGCCGAGAAAAACGCGAAAAACGAAAAAATCGAGTTTAGAAAATTCCCGGACCCCTAGAAAAATCGGAAATCGTCTCACGAATCCAATGGCGCCACCCAAATTGTCCTAGCTATGATATTTCCAAAGATATGGCCGAAAAACGGTATGAGCGCAAATCCCGGCCCCTTTTGCTCTGGGGGGCCCAGGAGCTGAGAAAAATGCGAAAAACGGAAAAATCGACTTTAGAAAATTCCCGGAACCCTAGAAAAATCGGAAATCGTCTCACGAATCCAATGGCGCCAGCCAAATTGTCCTAGCTATGATATGTCCAAAGATATGGGCGAAAAACGCTATGAGTCCAAATCCGGGCCCGTTTTGCTGTAGGAGGCCCAGGAGCCGAGAAAAACGCGAAAAACGAAAAAATCGAGTTTAGAAAATTCCCGGACCCCTAGAAAAATCGGAAATCGTTGCTCGAATCCAATGACGCCAGCCAAATTGTCCTAGCTATGATATTTCCAAAGATATGGGCGAAAAACGGTATGAGCCCAAATCCCGGCCCGTTTTGCTCTGGGAGGCCCAGGAGGCGAGAAAAACGCGAAAAACGAAAAAATCGAGTTTAGAAAATGCCCGGACCCCTAGAAGAATCGGAAATCGTCTCACGAAGCCAATGGCGCCAGCCAAGTTGTCCTAGCTATAATATTTCCAAAGATATGGCCAAAAAAAGGGTTGATACCAAATCCGGGCCCGTTTTGCTCTAGGAGGCCCAGGAGCCGAGAAAAACGCGAAAAACGAAAAAATCGAGTTTAGAAAATTCCCGGAGCCCCAGAAAAATCGGAAATCGTCTCACGAATCCAATGGCGCTAGCCAAATTGTCCTAGCCATGATATTTCCAAAGATATGGCCGAAAAAGGGTATGAGCCCAAATCCCGGCCCGTTTTGCTCTGGGAGGCCCAGGAGCCGAGAAAAATGCGAAAAACGAAAAAATCGACTTTAGAAAATTCCCGGACCCCTAGAAAAATCGGATATAGTCTCACGAATCCAATGGCGCGAGCCCAATTGTTCTAGCTATGCTATTTCCAAAGATATGGGCAAAAAAGGGGTTGATACCAAATCCGGGCCTGTTTTGCTCTAGGAGGCCCAGGAGCCGAGAAAAACGCGAAAAACGAAAAAATCGAATTTAGAAAATTCCCGGACCCCTAGAAAAATCGGACATCGTCTCACGAATCCAATGGGGCCAACCAAATTGTCCTAGCTATGCTATTTCCAAAGATATAGGCGAAAAACGGTATGGGCCCAAATCCGGCCCCGTTTTGCTCTAGGAGGCCCAGGTGCCGAGAAAAATGCGAAAAACGAAAAAATCGACTTTAGAAAATTCCCGGACCCCTAGAAAAATCGGAAATCGTCTCACGAATCCAATGGCGCCAGCCAAATTGTCCTAGCTATGATACTTCCAAAGATATGGCCGAAAAACGGTATGAGCCCAAATCCCGACCCGTTTTGCTCTGGGAGGCCCAGAAGCCGAGAAAAACGCGAAAAACGGAAAAATCGAGTTTAGAAAATTCCCGGACCCCTAGAAAAATCGGAAATCGTCTCACGAATCCAATGGGGCCAACCAAATTGTCCTAGCTATGCTATTTCCAAAGATATAGGCGAAAAACGGTAAGAGCCCAAATCCGGGCCCGTTTTGCTGTGGGAGGCCCAGAAGCCGAGAAAAACGCGAAAAACGGAAAAATCGACTTTAGAAAATTCCCGTACCCCTAGAAAAATCGGAAATCGTCTCACGAATCCAATGGCGCCAACCAAATTGTCCTAGCTATGCTATTTCCAAAGATATAGGCGAAAAACGGTAAGAGCCCAAATCCGGGCCCGTTTTGCTCTAGGAGGCCCAGGAGCCGAGAAAATCGCGAAAAACGAAAAAATCGAGTTTAGAAAATTCCCGGACCCCTAGAAAAATCGGAAAACGCGAAAAACGGAAAAATCGACTTTAGAAAATTCCCGTACCCCTAGAAAAATCGGAAATCGTCTCACGAATCCAATGGCGCCAGCCAAATTGTCCTAGCTATGATATTTCCAAAGATATGGGCGAAAAACGGTATGAGCCCAAATCCCGGCCCGTTTTGCTCTGGGAGGCCCAGGAGCCGAGAAAAACGCGAAAAACGGAAAAATCGACTTTAGAAAATTCCCGGACCCCTAGAAAAATCGGAAATCGTCTCACGAATCCAATGGGGCCAGCCTAATTGTCCTAGCTATGATATTTCCGAAGATATGGGCGAAAAACCGTATGAGCCCAAATCCGTTCCCGTTTTGCTTTAGGAGGCCCAGGAGCCGAGAAAAACGCGAAAAACGAAAAAATCGAGTTTAGAAAATTCCCGGACCCCTAGAAAAATCGGAAATCGTCTCACGAATAAAATGGCGCCAGCCCAATTGTCCTAGCTATGATATTCCCAACGATATGGGCACAAAAAGGGTTGATACCAAATCCGGGCCCGTTTTGCTCTAGGAGGCCCAGGAGCCGAGAAAAACGCGAAAAACGAAAAAATCGAGTTTAGAAAATTCCCGGACCCCTAGAAAAATCGGAAATCGTCTCACGAATCCAATGGCGCCAGCCAAATTGTCCCAGCCATGATATGTCCAAAGATATGGGCGAAAAACGGTATGAGCCCAAATCCCGGCCCGTTTTGCTCTGGGAGGCCCAGGAGCCGAGAAAAAAGCGAAAAACGAAAAAATCGAGTTTAGAAAATTCCCGGACCCCTAGAAAAATCGAAAATCTTCCCATGAATCCAATGGCGCGAGCCCAATTGTTCTAGCTATGATATTTTCAACGATATGGGCGAAAAACAGTATGAGCCCAAATCCCGGCCCGTTTTGCTCTGGGAGGCCCAGGAGCCGAGAAAAACGCGAAAGACGAAAAAATCGAGTTTAGAAATTTCCCGGACCCCTAGAAAAATCGGAAATCGTCTCACGAATCCAATGGCGCCAGCCAAATTGTCCTAGCTATGGTATTTCCAAAGATATGGGCGAAAAACGGTATGAGCCCAAATCCCGGCCCGTTTTGCTCTAGGAGGCCCAGGAGCCGAGAAAAACGCGAAAAACATAAAAATCGAGTTTAGAAAATTCCCGGACCCCTAGAAAAATCGGAAATCGTCCCATGAATCCAATGGCGCGAGCCCAATTGTTCTAGCTATGCTATTTCCAAAGATATGGGCAAAAAAGGGGTTGATACCAAATCCGGGCCCGTTTTGCTCTAGGAGGCCCAGGAGCCGAGAAAAACGCGAAAAACGAAAAAATCGAGTTTAGAAAATTCCCGGACCCCTAGAAAAATCGGAAATCGTCTCACGAATCCAATGGCGCCACCCAAATTGTCCTAGCTATGATATTTTCAACGATATGGGCGAAAAACAGTATGAGCCCAAATCCCGGCCCGTTTTGCTCTGGGAGGCCCAGGAGCCGAGAAAAACGCGAAAGACGAAAAAATCGAGTTTAGAAATTTCCCGGACCCCTAGAAAAATCGGAAATCGTCTCACGAATCCAATGGCGCCAGCCAAATTGTCCTAGCTATGGTATTTCCAAAGATATGGGCGAAAAACGGTATGAGCCCAAATCCCGGCCCGTTTTGCTCTAGGAGGCCCAGGAGCCGAGAAAAACGCGAAAAACATAAAAATCGAGTTTAGAAAATTCCCGGACCCCTAGAAAAATCGGAAATCGTCCCATGAATCCAATGGCGCGAGCCCAATTGTTCTAGCTATGCTATTTCCAAAGATATGGGCAAAAAAGGGGTTGATACCAAATCCGGGCCCGTTTTGCTCTAGGAGGCCCACGAGCCGAGAAAAACGCGAAAAACGAAAAAATCGAGTTTAGAAAATTCCCGGACCCCTAGAAAAATCGGAAATCGTCTCACGAATCCAATGGCGCCACCCAAATTGTCCTAGCTATGATATTTCCAAAGATATGGCCGAAAAACGGTATGAGCGCAAATCCCGGCCCCTTTTGCTCTGGGGGGCCCAGGAGCTGAGAAAAATGCGAAAAACGGAAAAATCGACTTTAGAAAATTCCCGGAACCCTAGAAAAATCGGAAATCGTCTCACGAATCCAATGGCGCCAGCCAAATTGTCCTAGCTATGATATGTCCAAAGATATGGGCGAAAAACGCTATGAGTCCAAATCCGGGCCCGTTTTGCTGTAGGAGGCCCAGGAGCCGAGAAAAACGCGAAAAACGAAAAAATCGAGTTTAGAAAATTCCCGGACCCCTAGAAAAATCGGAAATCGTTGCTCGAATCCAATGACGCCAGCCAAATTGTCCTAGCTATGATATTTCCAAAGATATGGGCGAAAAACGGTATGAGCCCAAATCCCGGCCCGTTTTGCTCTGGGAGGCCCAGGAGGCGAGAAAAACGCGAAAAACGAAAAAATCGAGTTTAGAAAATGCCCGGACCCCTAGAAGAATCGGAAATCGTCTCACGAAGCCAATGGCGCCAGCCAAGTTGTCCTAGCTATAATATTTCCAAAGATATGGCCAAAAAAAGGGTTGATACCAAATCCGGGCCCGTTTTGCTCTAGGAGGCCCAGGAGCCGAGAAAAACGCGAAAAACGAAAAAATCGAGTTTAGAAAATTCCCGGAGCCCCAGAAAAATCGGAAATCGTCTCACGAATCCAATGGCGCTAGCCAAATTGTCCTAGCCATGATATTTCCAAAGATATGGCCGAAAAAGGGTATGAGCCCAAATCCCGGCCCGTTTTGCTCTGGGAGGCCCAGGAGCCGAGAAAAATGCGAAAAACGAAAAAATCGACTTTAGAAAATTCCCGGACCCCTAGAAAAATCGGATATAGTCTCACGAATCCAATGGCGCGAGCCCAATTGTTCTAGCTATGCTATTTCCAAAGATATGGGCAAAAAAGGGGTTGATACCAAATCCGGGCCTGTTTTGCTCTAGGAGGCCCAGGAGCCGAGAAAAACGCGAAAAACGAAAAAATCGAATTTAGAAAATTCCCGGACCCCTAGAAAAATCGGACATCGTCTCACGAATCCAATGGGGCCAACCAAATTGTCCTAGCTATGCTATTTCCAAAGATATAGGCGAAAAACGGTATGGGCCCAAATCCGGCCCCGTTTTGCTCTAGGAGGCCCAGGTGCCGAGAAAAATGCGAAAAACGAAAAAATCGACTTTAGAAAATTCCCGGACCCCTAGAAAAATCGGAAATCGTCTCACGAATCCAATGGCGCCAGCCAAATTGTCCTAGCTATGATACTTCCAAAGATATGGCCGAAAAACGGTATGAGCCCAAATCCCGACCCGTTTTGCTCTGGGAGGCCCAGAAGCCGAGAAAAACGCGAAAAACGGAAAAATCGAGTTTAGAAAATTCCCGGACCCCTAGAAAAATCGGAAATCGTCTCACGAATCCAATGGGGCCAACCAAATTGTCCTAGCTATGCTATTTCCAAAGATATAGGCGAAAAACGGTAAGAGCCCAAATCCGGGCCCGTTTTGCTCTAGCAGGCCCAGGAACCGAGAAAAACGCGAAAAACGAAAAAATCGACTTTAGAAAATTCCCGGACCCGTAGAAAAATCGGAAATCGTCTCACGAATCCAATGGCGCCAGCCAAATTGTCCTAGGTATGATATTTCCTAAGATATGGGCGAAAAACGGTATGAGCCCATATCCCGGCCCGTTTTGCTCTGGGAGACCCAGGAGCCGAGAAAAACGAAAAAATCGAGTTTAGAAAATTCCCGAACCCCTAGAAAAATCGGAAATCGTCTCACGAATCCAATGGGGCCAACCAAATTGTCCTAGCCATACTATTTCCAAAGATATGGACAAAAAAAGGGTTGATACCAAATCCCGGCCCGTTTTGCTCTGGGAGGCCCAGGAGCCGAGAAAAACGCGAAAAACGAAAAAATCGAGTTTAGAAAATTCCCGGACCCCTAGAAAAATCGAAAATCTTCCCATGAATCCAATGGCGCGAGCCCAATTGTTCTAGCTATGATATTTTCAACGATATGGGCGAAAAACAGTATGAGCCCAAATCCCGGCCCGTTTTGCTCTAGGAGGCCCAGGAGCCGAGAAAAACGCGAAAAACATAAAAATCGAGTTTAGAAAATTCCCGGACCCCTAGAAAAATCGGAAATCGTCCCATGAATCCAATGGCGCGAGCCCAATTGTTCTAGCTATGCTATTTCCAAAGATATGGGCAAAAAAGGGGTTGATACCAAATCCGGGCCCGTTTTGCTCTAGGAGGCCCAGGAGCCGAGCAAAACGCGAAAAACGAAAAAATCGAGTTTAGAAAATTCCCGGACCCCTAGAAAAATCGGAAATCGTCTCACGAATCCAATGGCGCCACCCAAATTGTCCTAGCTATGATATTTCCAAAGATATGGCCGAAAAACGGTATGAGCGCAAATCCCGGCCCCTTTTGCTCTGGGGGGCCCAGGAGCTGAGAAAAATGCGAAAAACGGAAAAATCGACTTTAGAAAATTCCCGGAACCCTAGAAAAATCGGAAATCGTCTCACGAATCCAATGGCGCCAGCCAAATTGTCCTAGCTATGATATGTCCAAAGATATGGGCGAAAAACGCTATGAGTCCAAATCCGGGCCCGTTTTGCTGTAGGAGGCCCAGGAGCCGAGAAAAACGCGAAAAACGAAAAAATCGAGTTTAGAAAATTCCCGGACCCCTAGAAAAATCGGAAATCGTCTCACGAATCCAATGGCGCCAGCCAAATTGTCCTAGGTATGATATTTCCAAAGATATGGGCGAAAAACGGTATGAGCCCAAATCCCGGCCCGTTTTGCTCTGGGAGGCCCAGGAGCCGAGAAAAACGCGAAAAACGGAAAAATCGACTTTAGAAAATTCCCGGACCCCTAGAAAAATCGGAAATCGTCTCACGAATCCAATGGCGTCAGCCAAATTGTCCTAGCTATGATAGTTCCAAAGATATGGGCGAAAAACGGTATGAGCCCAAATCCCGGCCTGTTTTGCTGTGGGAGGCCCAGGAGCCGAGAAAAACGAAAAAATCGAGTTTAGAAAATTCCCGAACCCCTAGAAAAATCGGAAATCGTCTCACGAATCGAATGGGGCCAACCAAATTGTCCTAGCTATGCTATTTCCAAAGATATCGGCGAAAAACGGTAAGAGCCCAAATCCGGGCCCGTTTTGCTCTAGGAGGCCCAGGAACCGAGAAAAACGCGAAAAACTAAAAAATCGAGTTTAGAAAATTCCCGGACCCCTAGAAAAATCGAAAATCTTCCCATGAATCCAATGGCGCGAGCCCAATTGTTCTAGCTATGATATTTTCAACGATATGGGCGAAAAACAGTATGAGCCCAAATCCCGGCCCGTTTTGCTCTGGGAGGCCCAGGAGCCGAGAAAAACGCGAAAAACGAAAAAATCGAGTTTAGAAAATTCCCGGACCCCTAGAAAAATCGAAAATCTTCCCATGAATCCAATGGCGCGAGCCCAATTGTTCTAGCTATGATATTTTCAACGATATGGGCGAAAAACAGTATGAGCCCAAATCCCGGCCCGTTTTGCTCTGGGAGGCCCAGGAGCCGAGAAAAACGCGAAAAACGAAAAAATCGAGTTTAGAAAATTCCCGGAGCCCCAGAAAAATCGGAAATCGTCTCACGAATCCAATGGCGCTAGCCAAATTGTCCTAGCCATGATATTTCCAAAGATATGGCCGAAAAAGGGTATGAGCCCAAATCCCGGCCCGTTTTGCTCTGGGAGGCCCAGGAGCCGAGAAAAACGCGAAAAACGAAAAAATCGAGTTTAGAAAATTCCCGGACCCCTAGAAAAATCGGAAATCGTCTCTCGAATCCACTGACGCCAGCCAAATTGTCCTAGCTCTGATATTTCCACAGATATGGGCGAAAAACGGTATGAGCCCAAATCCCGGCCCGTTTTGCTCTGGGAGGCCCAGGAGCCGAGAAAAACGCGAAAAACGGAAAAATCGAGTTTAGAAAATTCCCGGACCCCTAGAAAAATCGGAAATCGTCCCATGAATCCAATGGCGCGAGCCCAATTGTTCTAGCTATGCTATTTCCAAAGATATGGGCAAAAAAGGGGTTGATACCAAATCCGGGCCCGTTTTGCTCTAGGAGGCCCAGGAGCCGAGAAAAACGCGAAAAACGAAAAAATCGAGTTTAGAAAATTCCCGGACCCCTAGAAAAATCGGAAATCGTCTCTCGAATCCACTGACGCCAGCCAAATTGTCCTAGCTCTGATATTTCCACAGATATGGGCGAAAAACGGTATGAGCCCAAATCCCGGCCCGTTTTGCTCTGGGAGGCCCAGGAGCCGAGAAAAACGCGAAAAACGGAAAAATCGACTTTAGAAAATTCCCGGACCCCTAGAAAAATCGGAAATCGTCTCACGAATCCAATGGGGCCAACCAAATTGTCCTAGCTATGCTATTTCCAAAGATATAGGCGAAAAACGGTAAGAGCCCAAATCCGGGCCCGTTTTGCTCTAGGAGGCCCAGGAACCGAGAAAAACGCGAAAAACGAAAAAATCGAGTTTAGAAAATTCCCGGACCCCTAGAAAAATCGGAAATCGTCTCACGAATCCAATGGCGCCAGCAAAATTGTCCTAGGTATGATATTCCCAAAGATATGGGCGAAAAACGGTATGAGCCCAAATCCCGGCCCGTTTTGCTCTAGGAGGCCCAGGAGCCGAGAAAAACGCGAAAAACGTAAAAATCGAGTTTAGAAAATTCCCGGACCCCTAGAAAAATCGGAAATCGTCCCATGAATCCAATGGCGCGAGCCCAATTGTTCTAGCTATGCTATTTCCAAAGATATGGGCAAAAAAGGGGTTGATACCAAATCCGGGCCCGTTTTGCTCTAGGAGGCCCAGGAGCCGAGAAAAACGCGAAAAACGAAAAAATCGAGTTTAGAAAATTCCCGGACCCCTAGAAAAATCGGAAATCGTCTCACGAATCCAATGGCGCCAGCCAAATTGTCCTAGCTATGATATTTCCAAAGATATGGGCGAAAAACGGTATGAGCCCAAATCCCGGCCTGTTTTGCTCTGGGAGGCCCAGGAGCCGAGAAAAACGAAAAAATCGAGTTTAGAAAATTCCCGGACCCCTAGAAAAATCGGAAATCGTCTCACGAATCCAATGGCGCCAGCCAAATTGTCCTAGGTATGATATTTCCAAAGATATGGGCGAAAAACGGTATGAGCCCAAATCCCGGCCCGTTTTGCTCTGGGAGGCCCAGGAGCCGAGAAAAACGCGAAAAACGGAAAAATCGACTTTAGAAAATTCCCGGACCCCTAGAAAAATCGGAAATCGTCTCACGAATCGAATGGGGCCAACCAAATTGTCCTAGCTATGCTATTTCCAAAGATATCGGCGAAAAACGGTAAGAGCCCAAATCCGGGCCCGTTTTGCTCTAGGAGGCCCAGGAACCGAGAAAAACGCGAAAAACTAAAAAATCGAGTTTAGAAAATTCCCGGACCCCTAGAAAAATCGAAAATCTTCCCATGAATCCAATGGCGCGAGCCCAATTGTTCTAGCTATGATATTTTCAACGATATGGGCGAAAAACAGTATGAGCCCAAATCCCGGCCCGTTTTGCTCTGGGAGGCCCAGGAGCCGAGAAAAACGCGAAAAACGAAAAAATCGAGTTTAGAAAATTCCCGGACCCCTAGAAAAATCGAAAATCTTCCCATGAATCCAATGGCGCGAGCCCAATTGTTCTAGCTATGATATTTTCAACGATATGGGCGAAAAACAGTATGAGCCCAAATCCCGGCCCGTTTTGCTCTGGGAGGCCCAGGAGCCGAGAAAAACGCGAAAGACGAAAAAATCGAGTTTAGAAATTTCCCGGACCCCTAGAAAAATCGGAAATCGTCTCACGAATCCAATGGCGCCAGCCAAATTGTCCTAGCTATGGTATTTCCAAAGATATGGGCGAAAAACGGTATGAGCCCAAATCCCGGCCCGTTTTGCTCTAGGAGGCCCAGGAGCCGAGAAAAACGCGAAAAACGAAAAAATCGAGTTTAGAAAATTCCCGGACCCCTAGAAAAATCGGAAATCGTCTCACGAATCCAATGGCGCCACCCAAATTGTCCTAGCTATGATATTTCCAAAGATATGGCCGAAAAACGGTATGAGCGCAAATCCCGGCCCCTTTTGCTCTGGGGGGCCCAGGAGCCGAGAAAAATGCGAAAAACGGAAAAATCGACTTTAGAAAATTCCCGGAACCCTAGAAAAATCGGAAATCGTCTCACGAATCCAATGGCGCCAGCCAAATTGTCCTAGCTATGATATGTCCAAAGATATGGGCGAAAAACGCTATGAGTCCAAATCCGGGCCCGTTTTGCTGTAGGAGGCCCAGGAGCCGAGAAAAACGCGAAAAACGAAAAAATCGAGTTTAGAAAATTCCCGGACCCCTAGAAAAATCGGAAATCGTCTCACGAATCCAATGGCGCCAGCCAAATTGTCCTAGCTATGATATTTCCAAAGATATGGGCGAAAAACGGTATGAGCCCAAATCCCGGCCTGTTTTGCTCTGGGAGGCCCAGGAGCCGAGAAAAACGAAAAAATCGAGATTAGAAAATTCCCGGACCCCTAGAAAAATCGGAAATCGTCTCACGAATCCAATGGCGCCAGCCAAATTGTCCTAGCTATGGTATTTCCAAAGATATGGGCGAAAAACGGTATGAGCCCAAATCCCGGCCCGTTTTGCTCTGGGAGGCCCAGGAGCCGAGAAAAACGCGAAAAACGAAAAAATCGAGTTTAGAAAATTCCCGGAGCCCCAGAAAAATCGGAAATCGTCTCACGAATCCAATGGCGCTAGCCAAATTGTCCTAGCCATGATATTTCCAAAGATATGGCCGAAAAAGGGTATGAGCCCAAATCCCGGCCCGTTTTGCTCTGGGAGGCCCAGGAGCCGAGAAAAACGCGAAAAACGAAAAAATCGAGTTTAGAAAATTCCCGGACCCCTAGAAAAATCGGAAATCGTCTCTCGAATCCACTGACGCCAGACAAATTGTCCTAGCTCTGATATTTCCACAGATATGGGCGAAAAACGGTATGAGCCCAAATCCCGGCCCGTTTTGCTCTGGGAGGCCCAGGAGCCGAGAAAAACGCGAAAAACGGAAAAATCGAGTTTAGAAAATTCCCGGACCCCTAGAAAAATCGGAAATCGTCCCATGAATCCAATGGCGCGAGCCCAATTGTTCTAGCTATGCTATTTCCAAAGATATGGGCAAAAAAGGGGTTGATACCAAATCCGGGCCCGTTTTGCTCTAGGAGGCCCAGGAGCCGAGAAAAACGCGAAAAACGAAAAAATCGAGTTTAGAAAATTCCCGGACCCCTAGAAAAATCGGAAATCGTCTCTCGAATCCACTGACGCCAGCCAAATTGTCCTAGCTCTGATATTTCCACAGATATGGGCGAAAAACGGTATGAGCCCAAATCCCGGCCCGTTTTGCTCTGGGAGGCCCAGGAGCCGAGAAAAACGCGAAAAACGGAAAAATCGACTTTAGAAAATTCCCGGACCCCTAGAAAAATCGGAAATCGTCTCACGAATCCAATGGGGCCAACCAAATTGTCCTAGCTATGCTATTTCCAAAGATATAGGCGAAAAACGGTAAGAGCCCAAATCCGGGCCCGTTTTGCTCTAGGAGGCCCAGGAACCGAGAAAAACGCGAAAAACGTAAAAATCGAGTTTAGAAAATTCCCGGACCCCTAGAAAAATCGGAAATCGTCTCACGAAGCCAATGGCGCCAGCCAAGTTGTCCTAGCTATAATATTTCCAAAGATATGGCCAAAAAAAGGGTTGATACCAAATCCGGGCCCGTTTTGCTCTAGGAGGCTCAGGAGCCGAGAAAAACGCGAAAAACGAAAGAATCGAGTTTAGAAAATTCCCGGACCCCTAGAAAAATCGGAAATCGTCCCATGAATCCAATGGCGCGAGCCCAATTGTTCTAGCTATGCTATTTCCAAAGATATGGGCAAAAAAGGGGTTGATACCAAATCCGGGCCCGTTTTGCTCTAGGAGGCCCAGGAGCCGAGAAAAACGCGAAAAACGAAAAAATCGAGTTTAGAAAATTCCCGGACCCCTAGAAAAATCGGAAATCGTCTCACGAATCCAATGGCGCCAGCCAAATTGTCCTAGCTATGATATTTCCAAAGATATGGGCGAAAAACGGTATGAGCCCAAATCCCGGCCTGTTTTGCTCTGGGAGGCCCAGGAGCCGAGAAAAACGAAAAAATCGAGTTTAGAAAATTCCCGGACCCCTAGAAAAATCGGAAATCGTCTCACGAATCCAATGGCGACAGCCAAATTGTCCTAGGTATGATATTTCCAAAGATATGGGCGAAAAACGGTATGAGCCCAAATCCCGGCCCGTTTTGCTCTGGGAGGCCCAGGAGCCTAGAAAAACGCGAAAAACGGAAAAATCGACTTTAGAAAATTCCCGGACCCCTAGAAAAATCGGAAATCGTCTCACGAATCCAATGGGGCCAACCAAATTGTCCTAGCTATGCTATTTCCAAAGATATAGGCGAAAAACGGTAAGAGCCCAAATCCGGGCCCGTTTTGCTCTAGGAGGCCCAGGAACCGAGAAAAACGCGAAAAACGAAAAAATCGAGTTTAGAAAATTCCCGGACCCCTAGAAAAATCGGAAATCGTCTCACGAATCCAATGGCGCCAGCCAAATTGTCCTAGGTATGATATTCCCAAAGATATGGGCGAAAAACGGTATGAGCCCAAATCCCGGCCCGTTTTGCTCTAGGAGGCCCAGGAGCCGAGAAAAACGCGAAAAACGTAAAAATCGAGTTTAGAAAATTCCCGGACCCCTAGAAAAATCGGAAATCGTCCCATGAATCCAATGGCGCGAGCCCAATTGTTCTAGCTATGCTATTTCCAAAGATATGGGCAAAAAAGGGGTTGATACCAAATCCGGGCCCGTTTTGCTCTAGGAGGCCCAGGAGCCGAGAAAAACGCGAAAAACGAAAAAATCGAGTTTAGAAAATTCCCGGACCCCTAGAAAAATCGGAAATCGTCTCACGAATCCAATGGCGCCAGCCAAATTGTCCTAGCTATGATATTTCCAAAGATATGGGCGAAAAACGGTATGAGCCCAAATCCCGGCCTGTTTTGCTCTGGGAGGCCCAGGAGCCGAGAAAAACGAAAAAATCGAGTTTAGAAAATTCCCGGACCCCTAGAAAAATCGGAAATCGTCTCACGAATCCAATGGCGCCAGCCAAATTGTCCTAGGTATGATATTTCCAAAGATATGGGCGAAAAACGGTATGAGCCCAAATCCCGGCCCGTTTTGCTCTGGGAGGCCCAGGAGCCGAGAAAAACGCGAAAAACGGAAAAATCGACTTTAGAAAATTCCCGGACCCCTAGAAAAATCGGAAATCGTCTCACGAATCGAATGGGGCCAACCAAATTGTCCTAGCTATGCTATTTCCAAAGATATCGGCGAAAAACGGTAAGAGCCCAAATCCGGGCCCGTTTTGCTCTAGGAGGCCCAGGAACCGAGAAAAACGCGAAAAACTAAAAAATCGAGTTTAGAAAATTCCCGGACCCCTAGAAAAATCGAAAATCTTCCCATGAATCCAATGGCGCGAGCCCAATTGTTCTAGCTATGATATTTTCAACGATATGGGCGAAAAACAGTATGAGCCCAAATCCCGGCCCGTTTTGCTCTGGGAGGCCCAGGAGCCGAGAAAAACGCGAAAAACGAAAAAATCGAGTTTAGAAAATTCCCGGACCCCTAGAAAAATCGAAAATCTTCCCATGAATCCAATGGCGCGAGCCCAATTGTTCTAGCTATGATATTTTCAACGATATGGGCGAAAAACAGTATGAGCCCAAATCCCGGCCCGTTTGGCTCTGGGAGGCCCAGGAGCCGAGAAAAACGCGAAAGACGAAAAAATCGAGTTTAGAAATTTCCCGGACCCCTAGAAAAATCGGAAATCGTCTCACGAATCCAATGGCGCCAGCCAAATTGTCCTAGCTATGGTATTTCCAAAGATATGGGCGAAAAACGGTATGAGCCCAAATCCCGGCCCGTTTTGCTCTAGGAGGCCCAGGAGCCGAGAAAAACGCGAAAAACATAAAAATCGAGTTTAGAAAATTCCCGGACCCCTAGAAAAATCGGAAATCGTCCCATGAATCCAATGGCGCGAGCCCAATTGTTCTAGCTATGCTATTTCCAAAGATATGGGCAAAAAAGGGGTTGATACCAAATCCGGGCCCGTTTTGCTCTAGGAGGCCCAGGAGCCGAGAAAAACGCGAAAAACGAAAAAATCGAGTTTAGAAAATTCCCGGACCCCTAGAAAAATCGGAAATCGTCTCACGAATCCAATGGCGCCACCCAAATTGTCCTAGCTATGATATTTCCAAAGATATGGCCGAAAAACGGTATGAGCGCAAATCCCGGCCCCTTTTGCTCTGGGGGGCCCAGGAGCCGAGAAAAATGCGAAAAACGGAAAAATCGACTTTAGAAAATTCCCGGAACCCTAGAAAAATCGGAAATCGTCTCACGAATCCAATGGCGCCAGCCAAATTGTCCTAGCTATGATATGTCCAAAGATATGGGCGAAAAACGCTATGAGTCCAAATCCGGGCCCGTTTTGCTGTAGGAGGCCCAGGAGCCGAGAAAAACGCGAAAAACGAAAAAATCGAGTTTAGAAAATTCCCGGACCCCTAGAAAAATCGGAAATCGTTGCTCGAATCCAATGACGCCAGCCAAATTGTCCTAGCTATGATATTTCCAAAGATATGGGCGAAAAACCGTATGAGCCCAAATCCCGGCCCGTTTTGCTCTGGGAGGCCCAGGAGGCGAGAAAAACGCGAAAAACGAAAAAATCGAGTTTAGAAAATTCCCGGACCCCTAGAAGAATCGGAAATCGTCTCACGAAGCCAATGGCGCCAGCCAAGTTGTCCTAGCTATAATATTTCCAAAGATATGGCCAAAAAAAGGGTTGATACCAAATCCGGGCCCGTTTTGCTCTAGGAGGCCCAGGAGCCGAGAAAAACGCGAAAAACGAAAAAATCGAGTTTAGAAAATTCCCGGAGCCCCAGAAAAATCGGAAATCGTCTCACGAATCCAATGGCGCGAGCCCAATTGTTCTAGCTATGCTATTTCCAAAGATATGGGCAAAAAAGGGGTTGATACCAAATCCGGGCCTGTTTTGCTCTAGGAGGCCCAGGAGCCGAGAAAAACGCGAAAAACGAAAAAATCGACTTTAGAAAATCCCCGGACCCGTAGAAAAATCGGAAATCGTCTCACGAATCCAATGGCGCCAGCCAAATTGTCCTAGGTATGATATTTCCTAAGATATGGGCGAAAAACGGTATGAGCCCATATCCCGGCCCGTTTTGCTCTGGGAGACCCAGGAGCCGAGAAAAACGAAAAAATCGAGTTTAGAAAATTCCCGAACCCCTAGAAAAATCGGAAATCGTCTCACGAATCCAATGGGGCCAACCAAATTGTCCTAGCTATGCTATTTCCAAAGATATAGGCGAAAAACGGTAAGAGCCCAAATCCGGGCCCGTTTTGCTCTAGGAGGCCCAGGAACCGAGAAAAACGCGAAAAACGTAAAAATCGAGTTTAGAAAATTCCCGGACCCCTAGAAAAATCGGAAATCGTCTCACGAAGCCAATGGCGCCAGCCAAGTTGTCCTAGCTATAATATTTCCAAAGATATGGCCAAAAAAAGGGTTGATACCAAATCCGGGCCCGTTTTGCTCTAGGAGGCTCAGGAGCCGAGAAAAACGCGAAAAACGAAAGAATCGAGTTTAGAAAATTCCCGGACCCCTAGAAAAATCGGAAATCGTCCCATGAATCC
Organism: Diachasmimorpha longicaudata; assembly: GCF_034640455.1. NCBI lineage: Eukaryota > Metazoa > Arthropoda > Insecta > Hymenoptera > Braconidae > Diachasmimorpha > Diachasmimorpha longicaudata. The sequence goes on along the minus strand of NC_087227.1, from coordinate 3,197,887 downwards.
AATGGCGCGAGCCCAATTGTTCTAGCTATGCTATTTCCAAAGATATGGGCAAAAAAGGGGTTGATACCAAATCCCGGCCCGTTTTGCTCTGGGAGGCCCAGGAGCCGAGAAAAACGCGAAAAACGGAAAAATCGACTTTAGAAAATTCCCGGACCCCTAGAAAAATCGGATATAGTCTCACGAATCCAATGGCGCGAGCCCAATTGTTCTAGCTATGCTATTTCCAAAGATATGGGCAAAAAAGGGGTTGATACCAAATCCGGGCCTGTTTTGCTCTAGGAGGCCCAGGAGCCGAGAAAAACGCGAAAAACGAAAAAATCGAATTTAGAAAATTCCCGGACCCCTAGAAAAATCGGACATCGTCTCACGAATCCAATGGGGCCAACCAAATTGTCCTAGCTATGCTATTTCCAAAGATATAGGCGAAAAACGGTAAGAGCCCAAATCCGGGCCCGTTTTGCTCTAGCAGGCCCAGGAACCGAGAAAAACGCGAAAAACGAAAAAATCGACTTTAGAAAATTCCCGGACCCGTAGAAAAATCGGAAATCGTCTCACGAATCCAATGGCGCCAGCCAAATTGTCCTAGGTATGATATTTCCTAAGATATGGGCGAAAAACGGTATGAGCCCATATCCCGGCCCGTTTTGCTCTGGGAGACCCAGGAGCCGAGAAAAACGAAAAAATCGAGTTTAGAAAATTCCCGAACCCCTAGAAAAATCGGAAATCGTCTCACGAATCCAATGGGGCCAACCAAATTGTCCTAGCTATGCTATTTCCAAAGATATAGGCGAAAAACGGTAAGAGCCCAAATCCGGGCCCGTTTTGCTCTAGGAGGCCCAGGAACCGAGAAAAACGCGAAAAACGTAAAAATCGAGTTTAGAAAATTCCCGGACCCCTAGAAAAATCGGAAATCGTCTCACGAAGCCAATGGCGCCAGCCAAGTTGTCCTAGCTATAATATTTCCAAAGATATGGCCAAAAAAAGGGTTGATACCAAATCCGGGCCCGTTTTGCTCTAGGAGGCTCAGGAGCCGAGAAAAACGCGAAAAACGAAAGAATCGAGTTTAGAAAATTCCCGGACCCCTAGAAAAATCGGAAATCGTCCCATGAATCCAATGGCGCGAGCCCAATTGTTCTAGCTATGCTATTTCCAAAGATATGGGCAAAAAAGGGGTTGATACCAAATCCGGGCCCGTTTTGCTCTAGGAGGCCCAGGAGCCGAGAAAAACGCGAAAAACGAAAAAATCGAGTTTAGAAAAATCCCGGACCCCTAGAAAAATCGGAAATCGTCTCACGAATCCAATGGCGCCAGCCAAATTGTCCTAGCTATGATATTTCCAAAGATATGGGCGAAAAACGGTATGAGCCCAAATCCCGGCCTGTTTTGCTCTGGGAGGCCCAGGAGCCGAGAAAAACGAAAAAATCGAGTTTAGAAAATTCCCGGACCCCTAGAAAAATCGGAAATCGTCTCACGAATCCAATGGCGCGAGCCAAATTGTCCTAGGTATGATATTTCCAAAGATATGGGCGAAAAACGGTATGAGCCCAAATCCCGGCCCGTTTTGCTCTGGGAGGCCCAGGAGCCGAGAAAAACGCGAAAAACGGAAAAATCGACTTTAGAAAATTCCCGGACCCCTAGAAAAATCGGAAATCGTCTCACGAATCCAATGGCGTCAGCCAAATTGTTCTAGCTATGATAGTTCCAAAGATATGGGCGAAAAACGGTATGAGCCCAAATCCCGGCCTGTTTTGCTGTGGGAGGCACAGGAGCCGAGAAAAACGAAAAAATCGAGTTTAGAAAATTCCCGGACCCCTAGAAAAATCGGAAATCGTCTCACGAATCCAATGGCGCGAGCCAAATTGTCCTAGGTATGCTATTTCCAAAGATATCGGCGAAAAACGGTAAGAGCCCAAATCCGGGCCCGTTTTGCTCTAGGAGGCCCAGGAACCGAGAAAAACGCGAAAAACTAAAAAATCGAGTTTAGAAAATTCCCGGACCGCTAGAAAAATCGAAAATCTTCCCATGAATCCAATGGCGCGAGCCCAATTGTTCTAGCTATGATATTTTCAACGATATGGGCGAAAAACAGTATGAGCCCAAATCCCGGCCCGTTTTGCTCTGGGAGGCCCAGGAGCCGAGAAAAACGCGAAAAACGAAAAAATCGAGTTTAGAAAATTCCCGGACCCCTAGAAAAATCGAAAATCTTCCCATGAATCCAATGGCGCGAGCCCAATTGTTCTAGCTATGATATTTTCAACGATATGGGCGAAAAACAGTATGAGCCCAAATCCCGGCCCGTTTTGCTCTGGGAGGCCCAGGAGCCGAGAAAAACGCGAAAAACGAAAAAATCGAGTTTAGAAATTTCCCGGACCCCTAGAAAAATCGGAAATCGTCTCACGAATCCAATGGCGCCAGCCAAATTGTCCTAGCTATGGTATTTCCAAAGATATGGGCGAAAAACGGTATGAGCCCAAATCCCGGCCCGTTTTGCTCTGGGAGGCCCAGGAGCCGAGAAAAACGCGAAAAACGAAAAAATCGAGTTTAGAAAATTCCCGGAGCCCCAGAAAAATCGGAAATCGTCTCACGAATCCAATGGCGCTAGCCAAATTGTCCTAGCCATGATATTTCCAAAGATATGGCCGAAAAAGGGTATGAGCCCAAATCCCGGCCCGTTTTGCTCTGGGAGGCCCAGGAGCCGAGAAAAACGCGAAAAACGGAAAAATCGACTTTAGAAAATTCCCGGACCCCTAGAAAAATTGGAAATCGTCCCATGAATCCAATGGCGCGAGCCCAATTGTTCTAGCTATGCTATTTCCAAAGATAAGGGCAAAAAAGGGGTTGATACCAAATCCGGGCCCGTTTTGCTCTAGGAGGCCCAGGAGCCGAGAAAAACGCGAAAAACGAAAAAATCGAGTTTAGAAAATTCCCGGAGCCCCAGAAAAATCGGAAATCTTCTCACGAATCCAATGGCGCTAGCCAAATTGTCCTAGCCATGATATTTCCAAAGATATGGCCGAAAAAGGGTATGAGCCCAAATCCCGGCCCGTTTTGCTCTGGGAGGCCCAGGAGCCGAGAAAAATGCGAAAAACGAAAAAATCGACTTTAGAAAATTCCCGGACCCCTAGAAAAATCGGATATAGTCTCACGAATCCAATGGCGCGAGCCCAATTGTTCTAGCTATGCTATTTCCAAAGATATGGGCAAAAAAGGGGTTGATACCAAATCCGGGCCTGTTTTGCTCTAGGAGGCCCAGGAGCCGAGAAAAACGCGAAAAACGAAAAAATCGACTTTAGAAAATTCCCGGACCCGTAGAAAAATCGGAAATCGTCTCACGAATCCAATGGCGCCAGCCAAATTGTCCTAGGTATGATATTTCCTAAGATATGGGCGAAAAACGGTATGAGCCCATATCCCGGCCCGTTTTGCTCTGGGAGACCCAGGAGCCGAGAAAAACGAAAAAATCGAGTTTAGAAAATTCCCGAACCCCTAGAAAAATCGGAAATCGTCTCACGAATCCAATGGGGCCAACCAAATTGTCCTAGCTATGCTATTTCCAAAGATATAGGCGAAAAACGGTAAGAGCCCAAATCCGGGCCCGTTTTGCTCTAGGAGGCCCAGGAACCGAGAAAAACGCGAAAAACGTAAAAATCGAGTTTAGAAAATTCCCGGACCCCTAGAAAAATCGGAAATCGTCTCACGAAGCCAATGGCGCCAGCCAAGTTGTCCTAGCTATAATATTTCCAAAGATATGGCCAAAAAAAGGGTTGATACCAAATCCGGGCCCGTTTTGCTCTAGGAGGCTCAGGAGCCGAGAAAAACGCGAAAAACGAAAGAATCGAGTTTAGAAAATTCCCGGACCCCTAGAAAAATCGGAAATCGTCTCACGAATCCAATGGCGCCAGCCAAATTGTCCTAGCTATGGTATTTCCAAAGATATGGGCGAAAAACGGTATGAGCCCAAATCCCGGCCCGTTTTGCTCTGGGAGGCCCAGGAGCCGAGAAAAACGCGAAAAACGAAAAAATCGAGTTTAGAAAATTCCCGGAGCCCCAGAAAAATCGGAAATCGTCTCACGAATCCAATGGCGCTAGCCAAATTGTCCTAGCCATGATATTTCCAAAGATATGGCCGAAAAAGGGTATGAGCCCAAATCCCGGCCCGTTTTGCTCTGGGAGGCCCAGGAGCCGAGAAAAACGCGAAAAACGGAAAAATCGACTTTAGAAAATTCCCGGACCCCTAGAAAAATTGGAAATCGTCCCATGAATCCAATGGCGCGAGCCCAATTGTTCTAGCTATGCTATTTCCAAAGATAAGGGCAAAAAAGGGGTTGATACCAAATCCGGGCCCGTTTTGCTCTAGGAGGCCCAGGAGCCGAGAAAAACGCGAAAAACGAAAAAATCGAGTTTAGAAAATTCCCGGAGCCCCAGAAAAATCGGAAATCTTCTCACGAATCCAATGGCGCTAGCCAAATTGTCCTAGCCATGATATTTCCAAAGATATGGCCGAAAAAGGGTATGAGCCCAAATCCCGGCCCGTTTTGCTCTGGGAGGCCCAGGAGCCGAGAAAAATGCGAAAAACGAAAAAATCGACTTTAGAAAATTCCCGGACCCCTAGAAAAATCGGATATAGTCTCACGAATCCAATGGCGCGAGCCCAATTGTTCTAGCTATGCTATTTCCAAAGATATGGGCAAAAAAGGGGTTGATACCAAATCCGGGCCTGTTTTGCTCTAGGAGGCCCAGGAGCCGAGAAAAACGCGAAAAACGAAAAAATCGAATTTAGAAAATTCCCGGACCCCTAGAAAAATCGGACATCGTCTCACGAATCCAATGGGGCCAACCAAATTGTCCTAGCTATGCTATTTCCAAAGATATAGGCGAAAAACGGTATGGGCCCAAATCCGGCCCCGTTTTGCTCTAGGAGGCCCAGGTGCCGAGAAAAATGCGAAAAACGAAAAAATCGACTTTAGAAAATTCCCGGACCCCTAGAAAAATCGGAAGTCGTCTCACGAATCCAATGGCGCCAGCCAAATTGTCCTAGCTATGATATTTCCTAAGATATGGGCGAAAAACGGTATGAGCCCATATCCCGGCCCGTTTTGCTCTGGGAGACCCAGGAGCCGAGAAAAACGAAAAAATCGAGTTTAGAAAATTCCCGGACCCCTAGAAAAATCGGAAATCGTCTCACGAATCCAATGGCGCCAGCCAAATTGTCCTAGCTATGCTATTTCCAAAGATATGGGCAAAAAAGGGGTTGATACCAAATCCGGGCCCGTTTTGCTCTAGGAGGCCCAGGAGCCGAGAAAAACGCGAAAAACGAAAAAATCGAGTTTAGAAAATTCCCGGACCCCTAGAAAACTCGGAAATCGTCTCACGAATCCAATGGCGCCAGCCAAATTGTCCTAGCTATGATATTTCCAAAGATATGGGCGAAAAACGGTATGAGCCCAAATCCCGGCCTGTTTTGCTCTGGGAGGCCCAGGAGCCGAGAAAAACGAAAAAATCGAGTTTAGAAAATTCCCGAACCCCTAGAAAAATCGGAAATCGTCTCACGAATCCAATGGGGCCAACCAAATTGTCCTAGCTATGCTATTTCCAAAGATATAGGCGAAAAACGGTAAGAGCCCAAATCCGGGCCCGTTTTGCTCTGGGAGGCCCAGGAGGCGAGAAAAACGCGAAAATCGAAAAAATCGAGTCTAGGAAATTCCCGGAGCCCCAGAAAAATCGGAAATCGTCTCACGAAGCCAATGGCGCCAGCCAAGTTGTCCTAGCTATAATATTTCCAAAGATATGGGCGAAAAACGGTATGAGCCCAAATCCCGGCCCGTTTTGCTCTAGGAGGCCCAGGAGCCGAGAAAAACGCGAAAAACGTAAAAATCGAGTTTAGAAAATTCCCGGACCCCTAGAAAAATCGGAAATCGTCCCATGAATCCAATGGCGCGAGCCCAATTGTTCTAGCTATGCTATTTCCAAAGATATGGGCAAAAAAGGGGTTGATACCAAATCCGGGCCCGTTTTGCTCTAGGAGGCCCAGAAGCCGAGAAAAACGCGAAAAACGGAAAAATCGACTTTAGAAAATTCCCGTACCCCTAGAAAAATCGGAAATCGTCCCATGAATCCAATGGCGCGAGCCCAATTATTCTAGCTATGCTATTTCCAAAGATATGGGCAAAAAAGGGGTTGATACCAAATCCGGGCCCGTTTTGCTCTAGGAGGCCCAGGAGCCGAGAAAAACGCGAAAAACGAAAAAATCGAGTTTAGAAAATTCTCGGACCCCTAGAAAAATCGGAAATCGTCTCACGAATCCAATGGCGCCAGCCAAATTGTCCTAGCTATGATATTTCCAAAGATATGGGCGAAAAACGGTATGAGCCCAAATCCCGGCCTGTTTTGCTCTGGGAGGCCCAGGAGCCGAGAAAAACGAAAAAATCGAGTTTAGAAAATTCCCGGACCCCTAGAAAAATCGGAAATCGTCTCACGAATCCAATGGCGCCAGCCAAATTGTCCTAGGTATGATATTTCCAAAGATATGGGCGAAAAACGGTATGAGCCCAAATCCCGGCCCGTTTTGCTCTGGGAGGCCCAGGAGCCGAGAAAAACGCGAAAAACGGAAAAATCGACTTTAGAAAATTCCCGGACCCCTAGAAAAATCGGAAATCGTCTCACGAATCGAATGGGGCCAACCAAATTGTCCTAGCTATGCTATTTCCAAAGATATCGGCGAAAAACGGTAAGAGCCCAAATCCGGGCCCGTTTTGCTCTAGGAGGCCCAGGAACCGAGAAAAACGCGAAAAACTAAAAAATCGAGTTTAGAAAATTCCCGGACCCCTAGAAAAATCGAAAATCTTCCCATGAATCCAATGGCGCGAGCCCAATTGTTCTAGCTATGATATTTTCAACGATATGGGCGAAAAACAGTATGAGCCCAAATCCCGGCCCGTTTTGCTCTGGGAGGCCCAGGAGCCGAGAAAAACGCGAAAAACGAAAAAATCGAGTTTAGAAAATTCCCGGACCCCTAGAAAAATCGAAAATCTTCCCATGAATCCAATGGCGCGAGCCCAATTGTTCTAGCTATGATATTTTCAACGATATGGGCGAAAAACAGTATGAGCCCAAATCCCGGCCCGTTTTGCTCTGGGAGGCCCAGGAGCCGAGAAAAACGCGAAAGACGAAAAAATCGAGTTTAGAAATTTCCCGGACCCCTAGAAAAATCGGAAATCGTCTCACGAATCCAATGGCGCCAGCCAAATTGTCCTAGCTATGGTATTTCCAAAGATATGGGCGAAAAACGGTATGAGCCCAAATCCCGGCCCGTTTTGCTCTAGGAGGCCCAGGAGCCGAGAAAAACGCGAAAAACATGAAAATCGAGTTTAGAAAATTCCCGGACCCCTAGAAAAATCGGAAATCGTCCCATGAATCCAATGGCGCGAGCCCAATTGTTCTAGCTATGCTATTTCCAAAGATATGGGCAAAAAAGGGGTTGATACCAAATCCGGGCCCGTTTTGCTCTAGGAGGCCCAGGAGCCGAGAAAAACGCGAAAAACGAAAAAATCGAGTTTAGAAAATTCCCGGACCCCTAGAAAAATCGGAAATCGTCTCACGAATCCAATGGCGCCACCCAAATTGTCCTAGCTATGATATTTCCAAAGATATGGCCGAAAAACGGTATGAGCGCAAATCCCGGCCCCTTTTGCTCTGGGGGGCCCAGGAGCCGAGAAAAATGCGAAAAACGGAAAAATCGACTTTAGAAAATTCCCGGAACCCTAGAAAAATCGGAAATCGTCTCACGAATCCAATGGCGCCAGCCAAATTGTCCTAGCTATGATATGTCCAAAGATATGGGCGAAAAACGCTATGAGTCCAAATCCGGGCCCGTTTTGCTGTAGGAGGCCCAGGAGCCGAGAAAAACGCGAAAAACGAAAAAATCGAGTTTAGAAAATTCCCGGACCCCTAGAAAAATCGGAAATCGTTGCTCGAATCCAATGACGCCAGCCAAATTGTCCTAGCTATGATATTTCCAAAGATATGGGCGAAAAACGGTATGAGCCCAAATCCCGGCCCGTTTTGCTCTGGGAGGCCCAGGAGGCGAGAAAAACGCGAAAAACGAAAAAATCGAGTTTAGAAAATTCCCGGACCCCTAGAAGAATCGGAAATCGTCTCACGAAGCCAATGGCGCCAGCCAAGTTGTCCTAGCTATAATATTTCCAAAGATATGGCCAAAAAAAGGGTTGATACCAAATGCGGGCCCGTTTTGCTCTAGGAGGCCCAGGAGCCGAGAAAAACGCGAAAAACGAAAAAATCGAGTTTAGAAAATTCCCGGAGCCCCAGAAAAATCGGAAATCGTCTCACGAAGCCAATGGGGCCAACCAAATTGTCCTAGCTATGCTATTTCCAAAGATATAGGCGAAAAACGGTAAGAGCCCAAATCCGGGCCCGTTTTGCTCTGGGAGGCCCAGGAGGCGAGAAAAACGCGAAAATCGAAAAAATCGAGTCTAGGAAATTCCCGGAGCCCCAGAAAAATCGGAAATCGTCTCACGAAGCCAATGGCGCCAGCCAAGTTGTCCTAGCTATAATATTTCCAAAGATATGGGCGAAAAACGGTATGAGCCCAAATCCCGGCCCGTTTTGCTCTAGGAGGCCCAGGAGCCGAGAAAAACGCGAAAAACGTAAAAATCGAGTTTAGAAAATTCCCGGACCCCTAGAAAAATCGGAAATCGTCCCATGAATCCAATGGCGCGAGCCTAATTGTTCTAGCTATGCTATTTCCAAAGATATGGGCAAAAAAGGGGTTGATACCAAATCCGGGCCCGTTTTGCTCTAGGAGGCCCAGAAGCCGAGAAAAACGCGAAAAACGGAAAAATCGACTTTAGAAAATTCCCGTACCCCTAGAAAAATCGGAAATCGTCCCATGAATCCAATGGCGCGAGCCCAATTATTCTAGCTATGCTATTTCCAAAGATATGGGCAAAAAAGGGGTTGATACCAAATCCGGGCCCGTTTTGCTCTAGGAGGCCCAGGAGCCGAGAAAAACGCGAAAAACGAAAAAATCGAGTTTAGAAAATTCTCGGACCCCTAGAAAAATCGGAAATCGTCTCACGAATCCAATGGCGCCAGCCAAATTGTCCTAGCTATGATATTTCCAAAGATATGGGCGAAAAACGGTATGAGCCCAAATCCCGGCCTGTTTTGCTCTGGGAGGCCCAGGAGCCGAGAAAAACGAAAAAATCGAGTTTAGAAAATTCCCGGACCCCTAGAAAAATCGGAAATCGTCTCACGAATCCAATGGCGCCAGCCAAATTGTCCTAGGTATGATATTTCCAAAGATATGGGCGAAAAACGGTATGAGCCCAAATCCCGGCCCGTTTTGCTCTGGGAGGCCCAGGAGCCGAGAAAAACGCGAAAAACGGAAAAATCGACTTTAGAAAATTCCCGGACCCCTAGAAAAATCGGAAATCGTCTCACGAATCGAATGGGGCCAACCAAATTGTCCTAGCTATGCTATTTCCAAAGATATCGGCGAAAAACGGTAAGAGCCCAAATCCGGGCCCGTTTTGCTCTAGGAGGCCCAGGAACCGAGAAAAACGCGAAAAACTAAAAAATCGAGTTTAGAAAATTCCCGGACCCCTAGAAAAATCGAAAATCTTCCCATGAATCCAATGGCGCGAGCCCAATTGTTCTAGCTATGATATTTTCAACGATATGGGCGAAAAACAGTATGAGCCCAAATCCCGGCCCGTTTTGCTCTGGGAGGCCCAGGAGCCGAGAAAAACGCGAAAAACGAAAAAATCGAGTTTAGAAAATTCCCGGACCCCTAGAAAAATCGAAAATCTTCCCATGAATCCAATGGCGCGAGCCCAATTGTTCTAGCTATGATATTTTCAACGATATGGGCGAAAAACAGTATGAGCCCAAATCCCGGCCCGTTTTGCTCTGGGAGGCCCAGGAGCCGAGAAAAACGCGAAAGACGAAAAAATCGAGTTTAGAAATTTCCCGGACCCCTAGAAAAATCGGAAATCGTCTCACGAATCCAATGGCGCCAGCCAAATTGTCCTAGCTATGGTATTTCCAAAGATATGGGCGAAAAACGGTATGAGCCCAAATCCCGGCCCGTTTTGCTCTAGGAGGCCCAGGAGCCGAGAAAAACGCGAAAAACATGAAAATCGAGTTTAGAAAATTCCCGGACCCCTAGAAAAATCGGAAATCGTCCCATGAATCCAATGGCGCGAGCCCAATTGTTCTAGCTATGCTATTTCCAAAGATATGGGCAAAAAAGGGGTTGATACCAAATCCGGGCCCGTTTTGCTCTAGGAGGCCCAGGAGCCGAGAAAAACGCGAAAAACGAAAAAATCGAGTTTAGAAAATTCCCGGACCCCTAGAAAAATCGGAAATCGTCTCACGAATCCAATGGCGCCACCCAAATTGTCCTAGCTATGATATTTCCAAAGATATGGCCGAAAAACGGTATGAGCGCAAATCCCGGCCCCTTTTGCTCTGGGGGGCCCAGGAGCCGAGAAAAATGCGAAAAACGGAAAAATCGACTTTAGAAAATTCCCGGAACCCTAGAAAAATCGGAAATCGTCTCACGAATCCAATGGCGCCAGCCAAATTGTCCTAGCTATGATATGTCCAAAGATATGGGCGAAAAACGCTATGAGTCCAAATCCGGGCCCGTTTTGCTGTAGGAGGCCCAGGAGCCGAGAAAAACGCGAAAAACGAAAAAATCGAGTTTAGAAAATTCCCGGACCCCTAGAAAAATCGGAAATCGTTGCTCGAATCCAATGACGCCAGCCAAATTGTCCTAGCTATGATATTTCCAAAGATATGGGCGAAAAACGGTATGAGCCCAAATCCCGGCCCGTTTTGCTCTGGGAGGCCCAGGAGGCGAGAAAAACGCGAAAAACGAAAAAATCGAGTTTAGAAAATTCCCGGACCCCTAGAAGAATCGGAAATCGTCTCACGAAGCCAATGGCGCCAGCCAAGTTGTCCTAGCTATAATATTTCCAAAGATATGGCCAAAAAAAGGGTTGATACCAAATGCGGGCCCGTTTTGCTCTAGGAGGCCCAGGAGCCGAGAAAAACGCGAAAAACGAAAAAATCGAGTTTAGAAAATTCCCGGACCCCTAGAAAAATCGGAAATCGTCTCACGAATCCAATGGCGCCAGCCAAATTGTCCTAGCTATGATATTTCCAAAGATATGGGCGAAAAACGGTATGAGCCCAAATCCCGGCCTGTTTTGCTCTGGGAGGCCCAGGAGCCGAGAAAAACGAAAAAATCGAGTTTAGAAAATTCCCGGACCCCTAGAAAAATCGGAAATCGTCTCACGAATCCAATGGCGCGAGCCAAATTGTCCTAGGTATGATATTTCCAAAGATATGGGCGAAAAACGGTATGAGCCCAAATCCCGGCCCGTTTTGCTCTGGGAGGCGCAGGAGCCGAGAAAAACGCGAAAAACGGAAAAATCGACTTTAGAAAATTCCCAGACCCCTAGAAAAATCGGAAATCGTCTCACGAATCCAATGGCGCCAGCCAAATTGTCCTAGCTATGATATTTCCAAAGATATGGGCGAAAAACGGTATGAGCCCAAATCCCGGCGCGTTTTGCTCTGGGAGGCCCAGGAGCCGAGAAAAACGCGAAAAACGAAAAATCGAGTTTGGAAAATTCCCGGACCCCTTGAAAAATCGGAAATCGTCTCTCGAATCCAATGACGCCAGCCAAATTGTCCTAGCTATGATATTTCCAAAGATATGGGCGAAAAACGGTATGAGCCCAAATCCCGGCCTGTTTTGCTCTGGGAGGCCCAGGAGCCGAGAAAAACGAAAAAATCGAGTTTAGAAAATTCCCGGACCCCTAGAAAAATCGGAAATCGTCTCACGAATCCAATGGCGCCAGCCAAATTGTCCTAGGTATGATATTTCCAAAGATATGGGCGAAAAACGGTATGAGCCCAAATCCCGGCCCGTTTTGCTCTGGGAGGCCCAGGAGCCGAGAAAAACGCGAAAAACGGAAAAATCGACTTTAGAAAATTCCCGGACCCCTAGAAAAATCGGAAATCGTCTCACGAATCGAATGGGGCCAACCAAATTGTCCTAGCTATGCTATTTCCAAAGATATCGGCGAAAAACGGTAAGAGCCCAAATCCGGGCCCGTTTTGCTCTAGGAGGCCCAGGAACCGAGAAAAACGCGAAAAACTAAAAAATCGAGTTTAGAAAATTCCCGGACCCCTAGAAAAATCGAAAATCTTCCCATGAATCCAATGGCGCGAGCCCAATTGTTCTAGCTATGATATTTTCAACGATATGGGCGAAAAACAGTATGAGCCCAAATCCCGGCCCGTTTTGCTCTGGGAGGCCCAGGAGCCGAGAAAAACGCGAAAAACGAAAAAATCGAGTTTAGAAAATTCCCGGACCCCTAGAAAAATCGAAAATCTTCCCATGAATCCAATGGCGCGAGCCCAATTGTTCTAGCTATGATATTTTCAACGATATGGGCGAAAAACAGTATGAGCCCAAATCCCGGCCCGTTTGGCTCTGGGAGGCCCAGGAGCCGAGAAAAACGCGAAAGACGAAAAAATCGAGTTTATAAATTTCCCGGACCCCTAGAAAAATCGGAAATCGTCTCACGAATCCAATGGCGCCAGCCAAATTGTCCTAGCTATGGTATTTCCAAAGATATGGGCGAAAAACGGTATGAGCCCAAATCCCGGCCCGTTTTGCTCTAGGAGGCCCAGGAGCCGAGAAAAACGCGAAAAACATAAAAATCGAGTTTAGAAAATTCCCGGACCCCTAGAAAAATCGGAAATCGTCCCATGAATCCAATGGCGCGAGCCCAATTGTTCTAGCTATGCTATTTCCAAAGATATGGGCAAAAAAGGGGTTGATACCAAATCCGGGCCCGTTTTGCTCTAGGAGGCCCAGGAGCCGAGAAAAACGCGAAAAACGAAAAAATCGAGTTTAGAAAATTCCCGGACCCCTAGAAAAATCGGAAATCGTCTCACGAATCCAATGGCGCCACCCAAATTGTCCTAGCTATGATATTTCCAAAGATATGGCCGAAAAACGGTATGAGCGCAAATCCCGGCCCCTTTTGCTCTGGGGGGCCCAGGAGCCGAGAAAAATGCGAAAAACGGAAAAATCGACTTTAGAAAATTCCCGGAACCCTAGAAAAATCGGAAATCGTCTCACGAATCCAATGGCGCCAGCCAAATTGTCCTAGCTATGATATGTCCAAAGATATGGGCGAAAAACGCTATGAGTCCAAATCCGGGCCCGTTTTGCTGTAGGAGGCCCAGGAGCCGAGAAAAACGCGAAAAACGAAAAAATCGAGTTTAGAAAATTCCCGGACCCCTAGAAAAATCGGAAATCGTTGCTCGAATCCAATGACGCCAGCCAAATTGTCCTAGCTATGATATTTCCAAAGATATGGGCGAAAAACGGTATGAGCCCAAATCCCGGCCCGTTTTGCTCTAGGAGGCCCAGGAACCGAGAAAAACGCGAAAAACGTAAAAATCGAGTTTAGAAAATTCCCGGACCCCTAGAAAAATCGGAAATCGTCTCACGAAGCCAATGGCGCCAGCCAAGTTGTCCTAGCTATAATATTTCCAAAGATATGGCCAAAAAAAGGGTTGATACCAAATCCGGGCCCGTTTTGCTCTAGGAGGCTCAGGAGCCGAGAAAAACGCGAAAAACGAAAGAATCGAGTTTAGAAAATTCCCGGACCCCTAGAAAAATCGGAAATCGTCCCATGAATCCAATGGCGCGAGCCCAATTGTTCTAGCTATGCTATTTCCAAAGATATGGGCAAAAAAGGGGTTGATACCAAATCCCGGCCCGTTTTGCTCTGGGAGGCCCAGGAGCCGAGAAAAACGCGAAAAACGGAAAAATCGACTTTAGAAAATTCCCGGACCCCTAGAAAAATCGGATATAGTCTCACGAATCCAATGGCGCGAGCCCAATTGTTCTAGCTATGCTATTTCCAAAGATATGGGCAAAAAAGGGGTTGATACCAAATCCGGGCCTGTTTTGCTCTAGGAGGCCCAGGAGCCGAGAAAAACGCGAAAAACGAAAAAATCGAATTTAGAAAATTCCCGGACCCCTAGAAAAATCGGAAATCGTCTCACGAATCCAATGGGGCCAACCAAATTGTCCTAGCTATGCTATTTCCAAAGATATAGGCGAAAAACGGTAAGAGCCCAAATCCGGGCCCGTTTTGCTCTAGCAGGCCCAGGAACCGAGAAAAACGCGAAAAACGAAAAAATCGACTTTAGAAAATTCCCGGACCCGTAGAAAAATCGGAAATCGTCTCACGAATCCAATGGCGCCAGCCAAATTGTCCTAGCTATGATATTTCCTAAGATATGGGCGAAAAACGGTATGAGCCCATATCCCGGCCCGTTTTGCTCTGGGAGACCCAGGAGCCGAGAAAAACGAAAAAATCGAGTTTAGAAAATTCCCGAACCCCTAGAAAAATCGGAAATCGTCTCACGAATCCAATGGGGCCAACCAAATTGTCCTAGCTATGCTATTTCCAAAGATATAGGCGAAAAACGGTAAGAGCCCAAATCCGGGCCCGTTTTGCTCTAGGAGGCCCAGGAACCGAGAAAAACGCGAAAAACGTAAAAATCGAGTTTAGAAAATTCCCGGACCCCTAGAAAAATCGGAAATCGTCTCACGAAGCCAATGGCGCCAGCCAAGTTGTCCTAGCTATAATATTTCCAAAGATATGGCCAAAAAAAGGGTTGATACCAAATCCGGGCCCGTTTTGCTCTAGGAGGCCCAGGAGCCGAGAAAAACGCGAAAAACGAAAGAATCGAGTTTAGAAAATTCCCGGACCCCTAGAAAAATCGGAAATCGTCCCATGAATCCAATGGCGCCAGCCAAATTGTCCTAGCTATGATATTTCCAAAGATATGGGCGAAAAACGGTATGAGCCCAAATCCCGGCCTGTTTTGCTCTGGGAGGCCCAGGAGCCGAGAAAAACGAAAAAATCGAGTTTAGAAAATTCCCGAACCCCTAGAAAAATCGGAAATCGTCTCACGAATCCAATGGGGCCAACCAAATTGTCCTAGCTATGCTATTTCCAAAGATATAGGCGAAAAACGGTAAGAGCCCAAATCCGGGCCCGTTTTGCTCTGGGAGGCCCAGGAGGCGAGAAAAACGCGAAAATCGAAAAAATCGAGTCTAGGAAATTCCCGGAGCCCCAGAAAAATCGGAAATCGTCTCACGAAGCCAATGGCGCCAGCCAAGTTGTCCTAGCTATAATATTTCCAAAGATATGGGCGAAAAACGGTATGAGCCCAAATCCCGGCCCGTTTTGCTCTAGGAGGCCCAGGAGCCGAGAAAAACGCGAAAAACGTAAAAATCGAGTTTAGAAAATTCCCGGACCCCTAGAAAAATCGGAAATCGTCCCATGAATCCAATGGCGCGAGCCCAATTGTTCTAGCTATGCTATTTCCAAAGATATGGGCAAAAAAGGGGTTGATACCAAATCCGGGCCCGTTTTGCTCTAGGAGGCCCAGAAGCCGAGAAAAACGCGAAAAACGGAAAAATCGACTTTAGAAAATTCCCGTACCCCTAGAAAAATCGGAAATCGTCTCACGAATCCAATGGCGCCAGCCAAATTGTCCTAGCTATGATATTTCCAAAGATATGGGCGAAAAACGGTATGAGCCCAAATCCCGGCCCGTTTTGCTCTGGGAGGCCCAGGAGCCGAGAAAAACGCGAAAAACGAAAAATCGAGTTTGGAAAATTCCCGGACCCCTTGAAAAATCGGAAATCGTCTCTCGAATCCAATGACGCCAGCCAAATTGTCCTAGCTATGATATTTCCAAAGATATGGGCGAAAAACAGTATGAGCCCAAATCCGTTCCCGTTTTGCTTTAGGAGGCCCAGGAGCCGAGAAAAACGCGAAAAACGAAAAAATCGAGTTTGGAAAATTCCCGGACCCCTAGAAAAATCGGAAATCGTCTCACGAATCCAATGGCGCCAGCCAAATTGTCCTAGCTATGATATTTCCAAAGATATGGGCGAAAAACGGTATGAGCCCAAATCCCGGCCCGTTTTGCTCTGGGAGGCCCAGGAGCCGAGAAAAACGCGAAAAACGGAAAAATCGACTTTAGAAAATTCCCGGACCCCTAGAAAAATCGGAAATCGTCTCACGAATCCAATGGGGCCAACCAAATTGTCCTAGCTATGCTATTTCCAAAGATATAGGCGAAAAACGGTAAGAGCCCAAATCCGGGCCCGTTTTGCTCTAGGAGGCCCAGGAACCGAGAAAAACGCGAAAAACGTAAAAATCGAGTTTAGAAAATTCCCGGACCCCTAGAAAAATCGGAAATCGTCTCACGAAGCCAATGGCGCCAGCCAAGTTGTCCTAGCTATAATATTTCCAAAGATATGGCCAAAAAAAGGGTTGATACCAAATCCGGGCCCGTTTTGCTCTAGGAGGCTCAGGAGCCGAGAAAAACGCGAAAAACGAAAGAATCGAGTTTAGAAAATTCCCGGACCCCTAGAAAAATCGGAAATCGTCCCATGAATCCAATGGCGCGAGCCCAATTGTTCTAGCTATGCTATTTCCAAAGATATGGGCAAAAAAGGGGTTGATACCAAATCCGGGCCCGTTTTGCTCTAGGAGGCCCAGGAGCCGAGAAAAACGCGAAAAACGAAAAAATCGAGTTTAGAAAATTCCCGGACCCCTAGAAAAATCGGAAATCGTCTCACGAATCCAATGGCGCCAGCCAAATTGTCCTAGCTATGATATTTCCAAAGATATGGGCGAAAAACGGTATGAGCCCAAATCCCGGCCTGTTTTGCTCTGGGAGGCCCAGGAGCCGAGAAAAACGAAAAAATCGAGTTTAGAAAATTCCCGGACCCCTAGAAAAATCGGAAATCGTCTCACGAATCCAATGGCGCCAGCCAAATTGTCCAAGTATGATATTTCCAAAGATATGGGCGAAAAACGGTATGAGCCCAAATCCCGGCCCGTTTTGCTCTGGGAGGCCCAGGAGCCTAGAAAAACGCGAAAAACGGAAAAATCGACTTTAGAAAATTCCCGGACCCCTAGAAAAATCGGAAATCGTCTCACGAATCCAATGGCGCCAGCCAAATTGTCCTAGGTATGATATTCCCAAAGATATGGGCGAAAAACGGTATGAGCCCAAATCCCGGCCCGTTTTGCTCTAGGAGGCCCAGGAGCCGAGAAAAACGCGAAAAACGTAAAAATCGAGTTTAGAAAATTCCCGGACCCCTAGAAAAATCGGAAATCGTCCCATGAATCCAATGGCGCGAGCCCAATTATTCTAGCTATGCTATTTCCAAAGATATGGGCAAAAAAGGGGTTGATACCAAATCCGGGCCCGTTTTGCTCTAGGAGGCCCAGGAGCCGAGAAAAACGCGAAAAACGAAAAAATCGAGTTTAGAAAATTCTCGGACCCCTAGAAAAATCGGAAATCGTCTCACGAATCCAATGGCGCCAGCCAAATTGTCCTAGCTATGATATTTCCAAAGATATGGGCGAAAAACGGTATGAGCCCAAATCCCGGCCTGTTTTGCTCTGGGAGGCCCAGGAGCCGAGAAAAACGAAAAAATCGAGTTTAGAAAATTCCCGGACCCCTAGAAAAATCGGAAATCGTCTCACGAATCCAATGGCGCCAGCCAAATTGTCCTAGGTATGATATTTCCAAAGATATGGGCGAAAAACGGTATGAGCCCAAATCCCGGCCCGTTTTGCTCTGGGAGGCCCAGGAGCCGAGAAAAACGCGAAAAACGGAAAAATCGACTTTAGAAAATTCCCGGACCCCTAGAAAAATCGGAAATCGTCTCACGAATCGAATGGGGCCAACCAAATTGTCCTAGCTATGCTATTTCCAAAGATATCGGCGAAAAACGGTAAGAGCCCAAATCCGGGCCCGTTTTGCTCTAGGAGGCCCAGGAACCGAGAAAAACGCGAAAAACTAAAAAATCGAGTTTAGAAAATTCCCGGACCCCTAGAAAAATCGAAAATCTTCCCATGAATCCAATGGCGCGAGCCCAATTGTTCTAGCTATGATATTTTCAACGATATGGGCGAAAAACAGTATGAGCCCAAATCCCGGCCCGTTTTGCTCTGGGAGGCCCAGGAGCCGAGAAAAACGCGAAAAACGAAAAAATCGAGTTTAGAAAATTCCCGGACACCTAGAAAAATCGAAAATCTTCCCATGAATCCAATGGCGCGAGCCCAATTGTTCTAGCTATGATATTTTCAACGATATGGGCGAAAAACAGTATGAGCCCAAATCCCGGCCCGTTTTGCTCTGGGAGGCCCAGGAGCCGAGAAAAACGCGAAAGACGAAAAAATCGAGTTTAGAAATTTCCCGGACCCCTAGAAAAATCGGAAATCGTCTCACGAATCCAATGGCGCCAGCCAAATTGTCCTAGCTATGGTATTTCCAAAGATATGGGCGAAAAACGGTATGAGCCCAAATCCCGGCCCGTTTTGCTCTAGGAGGCCCAGGAGCCGAGAAAAACGCGAAAAACATGAAAATCGAGTTTAGAAAATTCCCGGACCCCTAGAAAAATCGGAAATCGTCCCATGAATCCAATGGCGCGAGCCCAATTGTTCTAGCTATGCTATTTCCAAAGATATGGGCAAAAAAGGGGTTGATACCAAATCCGGGCCCGTTTTGCTCTAGGAGGCCCAGGAGCCGAGAAAAACGCGAAAAACGAAAAAATCGAGTTTAGAAAATTCCCGGACCCCTAGAAAAATCGGAAATCGTCTCACGAATCCAATGGCGCCACCCAAATTGTCCTAGCTATGATATTTCCAAAGATATGGCCGAAAAACGGTATGAGCGCAAATCCCGGCCCCTTTTGCTCTGGGGGGCCCAGGAGCCGAGAAAAATGCGAAAAACGGAAAAATCGACTTTAGAAAATTCCCGGAACCCTAGAAAAATCGGAAATCGTCTCACGAATCCAATGGCGCCAGCCAAATTGTCCTAGCTATGATATGTCCAAAGATATGGGCGAAAAACGCTATGAGTCCAAATCCGGGCCCGTTTTGCTGTAGGAGGCCCAGGAGCCGAGAAAAACGCGAAAAACGAAAAAATCGAGTTTAGAAAATTCCCGGACCCCTAGAAAAATCGGAAATCGTTGCTCGAATCCAATGACGCCAGCCAAATTGTCCTAGCTATGATATTTCCAAAGATATGGGCGAAAAACGGTATGAGCCCAAATCCCGGCCCGTTTTGCTCTGGGAGGCCCAGGAGGCGAGAAAAACGCGAAAAACGAAAAAATCGAGTTTAGAAAATTCCCGGACCCCTAGAAGAATCGGAAATCGTCTCACGAAGCCAATGGCGCCAGCCAAGTTGTCCTAGCTATAATATTTCCAAAGATATGGCCAAAAAAAGGGTTGATACCAAATGCGGGCCCGTTTTGCTCTAGGAGGCCCAGGAGCCGAGAAAAACGCGAAAAACGAAAAAATCGAGTTTAGAAAATTCCCGGAGCCCCAGAAAAATCGGAAATCGTCTCACGAATCCAATGGCGCTAGCCAAATTGTCCTAGCCATGATATTTCCAAAGATATGGCCGAAAAAGGGTATGAGCCCAAATCCCGGCCCGTTTTGCTCTGGGAGGCCCAGGAGCCGAGAAAAATGCGAAAAACGAAAAAATCGACTTTAGAAAATTCCCGGACCCCTAGAAAAATCGGATATAGTCTCACGAATCCAATGGCGCGAGCCCAATTGTTCTAGCTATGCTATTTCCAAAGATATGGGCAAAAAAGGGGTTGATACCAAATCCGGGCCTGTTTTGCTCTAGGAGGCCCAGGAGCCGAGAAAAACGCGAAAAACGAAAAAATCGAATTTAGAAAATTCCCGGACCCCTAGAAAAATCGGACATCGTCTCACGAATCCAATGGGGCCAACCAAATTGTCCTAGCTATGCTATTTCCAAAGATATAGGCGAAAAACGGTATGGGCCCAAATCCGGCCCCGTTTTGCTCTAGGAGGCCCAGGTGCCGAGAAAAATGCGAAAAACGAAAAAATCGACTTTAGAAAATTCCTGGACCCCTAGAAAAATCGGAAATCGTCTCACGAATCCAATGGCGCCAGCCAAATTGTCCTAGCTATGATACTTCCAAAGATATGGCCGAAAAACGGTATGAGCCCAAATCCCGACCCGTTTTGCTCTGGGAGGCCCAGAAGCCGAGAAAAACGCGAAAAACGGAAAAATCGAGTTTAGAAAATTCCCGGACCCCTAGAAAAATCGGAAATCGTCTCACGAATCCAATGGGGCCAACCAAATTGTCCTAGCTATGCTATTTCCAAAGATATAGGCGAAAAACGGTAAGAGCCCAAATCCGGGCCCGTTTTGCTCTAGCAGGCCCAGGAACCGAGAAAAACGCGAAAAACGAAAAAATCGACTTTAGAAAATTCCCGGACCCGTAGAAAAATCGGAAATCGTCTCACGAATCCAATGGCGCCAGCCAAATTGTCCTAGGTATGATATTTCCTAAGATATGGGCGAAAAACGGTATGAGCCCATATCCCGGCCCGTTTTGCTCTGGGAGACCCAGGAGCCGAGAAAAACGAAAAAATCGAGTTTAGAAAATTCCCGAACCCCTAGAAAAATCGGAAATCGTCTCACGAATCCAATGGGGCCAACCAAATTGTCCTAGCTATGCTATTTCCAAAGATATAGGCGAAAAACGGTAAGAGCCCAAATCCGGGCCCGTTTTGCTCTAGGAGGCCCAGGAACCGAGAAAAACGCGAAAAACGTAAAAATCGAGTTTAGAAAATTCCCGGACCCCTAGAAAAATCGGAAATCGTCTCACGAAGCCAATGGCGCCAGCCAAGTTGTCCTAGCTATAATATTTCCAAAGATATGGCCAAAAAAAGGGTTGATACCAAATCCGGGCCCGTTTTGCTCTAGGAGGCTCAGGAGCCGAGAAAAACGCGAAAAACGAAAGAATCGAGTTTAGAAAATTCCCGGACCCCTAGAAAAATCGGAAATCGTCCCATGAATCCAATGGCGCGAGCCCAATTGTTCTAGCTATGCTATTTCCAAAGATATGGGCAAAAAAGGGGTTGATACCAAATCCGGGCCCGTTTTGCTCTAGGAGGCCCAGGAGCCGAGAAAAACGCGAAAAACGAAAAAATCGAGTTTAGAAAATTCCCGGACCCCTAGAAAAATCGGAAATCGTCTCACGAATCCAATGGCGCCAGCCAAATTGTCCTAGCTATGATATTTCCAAAGATATGGGCGAAAAACGGTATGAGCCCAAATCCCGGCCTGTTTTGCTCTGGGAGGCCCAGGAGCCGAGAAAAACGAAAAAATCGAGTTTAGAAAATTCCCGGACCCCTAGAAAAATCGGAAATCGTCTCACGAATCCAATGGCGCGAGCCAAATTGTCCTAGGTATGATATTTCCAAAGATATGGGCGAAAAACGGTATGAGCCCAAATCCCGGCCCGTTTTGCTCTGGGAGGCGCAGGAGCCGAGAAAAACGCGAAAAACGGAAAAATCGACTTTAGAAAATTCCCAGACCCCTAGAAAAATCGGAAATCGTCTCACGAATCCAATGGCGCCAGCCAAATTGTCCTAGCTATGATATTTCCAAAGATATGGGCGAAAAACGGTATGAGCCCAAATCCCGGCGCGTTTTGCTCTGGGAGGCCCAGGAGCCGAGAAAAACGCGAAAAACGAAAAATCGAGTTTGGAAAATTCCCGGACCCCTTGAAAAATCGGAAATCGTCTCTCGAATCCAATGACGCCAGCCAAATTGTCCTAGCTATGATATTTCCAAAGATATGGGCGAAAAACGGTATGAGCCCAAATCCGTTCCCGTTTTGCTTTAGGAGGCCCAGGAGCCGAGAAAAACGCGAAAAACGAAAAAATCGAGTTTGGAAAATTCCCGGACCCCTAGAAAAATCGGAAATCGTCTCACGAATCCAATGGCGCCAGCCAAATTGTCCTAGCTATGATATTTCCAAAGATATGGGCGAAAAACGGTATGAGCCCAAATCCCGGCCCGTTTTGCTCTAGGAGGCCCAGGAACCGAGAAAAACGCGAAAAACGAAAAAATCGAGTTTAGAAAATTCCCGGACCCCTAGAAAAATCGGAAATCGTCTCACGAATCCAATGGCGTCAGCCAAATTGTCCTAGCTATGATAGTTCCAAAGATATGGGCGAAAAACGGTATGAGCCCAAATCCCGGCCTGTTTTGCTGTGGGAGGCCCAGGAGCCGAGAAAAACGAAAAAATCGAGTTTAGAAAATTCCCGAACCCCTAGAAAAATCGGAAATCGTCTCACGAATCCAATGGCGCCAGCCAAATTGTCCTAGGTATGATATTTCCAAAGATATGGGCGAAAAACGGTATGAGCCCAAATCCCGGCCCGTTTTGCTCTGGGAGGCCCAGGAGCCGAGAAAAACGCGAAAAACGAAAAAATCGAGTTTAGAAAATTCCCGGACCCCTAGAAAAATCGAAAATCTTCCCATGAATCCAATGGCGCGAGCCCAATTGTTCTAGCTATGATATTTTCAACGATATGGGCGAAAAACAGTATGAGCCCAAATCCCGGCCCGTTTTGCTCTGGGAGGCCCAGGAGCCGAGAAAAACGCGAAAAACGAAAAAATCGAGTTTAGAAATTTCCCGGACCCCTAGAAAAATCGGAAATCGTCTCACGAATCCAATGGCGCCAGCCAAATTGTCCTAGCTATGGTATTTCCAAAGATATGGGCGAAAAACGGTATGAGCCCAAATCCCGGCCCGTTTTGCTCTGGGAGGCCCAGGAGCCGAGAAAAACGCGAAAAACGAAAAAATCGAGTTTAGAAAATTCCCGGAGCCCCAGAAAAATCGGAAATCGTCTCACGAATCCAATGGCGCTAGCCAAATTGTCCTAGCCATGATATTTCCAAAGATATGGCCGAAAAAGGGTATGAGCCCAAATCCCGGCCCGTTTTGCTCTGGGAGGCCCAGGAGCCGAGAAAAACGCGAAAAACGGAAAAATCGAGTTTAGAAAATTCCCGGACCCCTAGAAAAATCGGAAATCGTCTCACGAATCCAATGGCGCGAGCCCAATTGTTCTAGCTATGCTATTTCCAAAGATATGGGCAAAAAAGGGGTTGATACCAAATCCGGGCCCGTTTTGCTCTAGGAGGCCCAGAAGCCGAGAAAAACGCGAAAAACGGAAAAATCGACTTTAGAAAATTCCCGGACCCGTAGAAAAATCGGAAATCGTCTCACGAATCCAATGGCGCCAGCCAAATTGTCCTAGGTATGATATTTCCTAAGATATGGGCGAAAAACGGTATGAGCCCATATCCCGGCCCGTTTTGCTCTGGGAGACCCAGGAGCCGAGAAAAACGAAAAAATCGAGTTTAGAAAATTCCCGAACCCCTAGAAAAATCGGAAATCGTCTCACGAATCCAATGGGGCCAACCAAATTGTCCTAGCTATGCTATTTCCAAAGATATAGGCGAAAAACGGTAAGAGCCCAAATCCGGGCCCGTTTTGCTCTAGGAGGCCCAGGAACCGAGAAAAACGCGAAAAACGTAAAAATCGAGTTTAGAAAATTCCCGGACCCCTAGAAAAATCGGAAATCGTCTCACGAATCCAATGGCGCCAGCCAAATTGTCCTAGCTATGATATTTCCAAAGATATGGGCGAAAAACGGTATGAGCCCAAATCCCGGCCTGTTTTGCTCTGGGAGGCCCAGGAGCCGAGAAAAACGAAAAAATCGAGTTTAGAAAATTCCCGGACCCCTTGAAAAATCGGAAATCGTCTCTCGAATCCAATGACGCCAGCCAAATTGTCCTAGCTATGATATTTCCAAAGATATGGGCGAAAAACGGTATGAGCCCAAATCCGTTCCCGTTTTGCTTTAGGAGGCCCAGGAGCCGAGAAAAACGCGAAAAACGAAAAAATCGAGTTTGGAAAATTCCCGGACCCCTAGAAAAATCGGAAATCGTCTCACGAATCCAATGGCGCCAGCCAAATTGTCCTAGCTATGATATTTCCAAAGATATGGGCGAAAAACGGTATGAGCCCAAATCCCGGCCCGTTTTGCTCTAGGAGGCCCAGGAACCGAGAAAAACGCGAAAAACGAAAAAATCGAGTTTAGAAAATTCCCGGACCCCTAGAAAAATCGGAAATCGTTGCTCGAATCCAATGACGCCAGCCAAATTGTCCTAGCTATTATATTTCCAAAGATATGGGCGAAAAACGGTATGAGCCCAAATCCCGGCCCGTTTTGCTCTGGGAGGCCCAGGAGCCGAGAAAAACGCGAAAAACGAAAAAATCGAGTTTAGAAAATTCCCGGACCCCTAGAAAAATCGGAAATCGTCTCACGAATCCAATGGGGCCAACCAAATTGTCCTAGCTATGCTATTTTCAAAGATATAGGCGAAAAACGGTAAGAGCCCAAATCCGGGCCCGTTTTGCACTAGGAGGCCCAGGAACCGAGAAAAACGCGAATAACGAAAAAATCGAGTTTAGAAAATTCCCGGACCCCTAGAAAAATCGAAAATCTTCCCATGAATCCAATGGCGCGAGCCCAATTGTTCTAGCTATGATATTTTCAACGTTATGGGCGAAAAACGGTTTGAGCCCAAATCCCGGCCCGCTTTGCTCTGGGAGGCCCAGGAGGCGAGAAAAACGCGAAAATCGAAAAAATCGAGTCTAGAAAATTCCCGGAGCCCCAGAAAAATCGGAAATCGTCTCACGAATCCAATGGCGCTAGCCAAATTGTCCTAGCTATGATATTTCCAAAGATATGGGCGAAAAACGGTATGAGCCCAAATCCCGGCCTGTTTTGCTCTGGGAGGCCCAGGAGCCGAGAAAAACGAAAAAATCGAGTTTAGAAAATTCCCGGACCCCTAGAAAAATCGGAAATCGTCTCACGAATCCAATGGCGCCAGCCAAATTGTCCTAGCTATGATATGTCCAAAGATATGGGCGAAAAACGCTCTGAGTCCAAATCCGGGCCCGTTTTGCTGTAGGAGGCCCAGGAGCCGAGAAAAACGCGAAAAACGAAAAAATCGAGTTTAGAAAATTCCCGGACCCCTAGAAAAATCGGAAATCGTTGCTCGAATCCAATGACGCCAGCCAAATTGTCCTAGCTATGATATTTCCAAATATATGGGCGAAAAACGGTATGAGCCCAAATCCCGGCCCGTTTTGCTCTGGGAGGCCCAGGAGGCGAGAAAAACGCGAAAAACGAAAAAATCGAGTTTAGAAAATTCCCGGACCCCTAGAAGAATCGGAAATCGTCTCACGAAGCCAATGGCGCCAGCCAAGTTGTCCTAGCTATAATATTTCCAAAGATATGGGCGAAAAACGGTATGAGCCCATATCCCGGCCCGTTTTGCTCTGGGAGACCCAGGAGCCGAGAAAAACGAAAAAATCGAGTTTAGAAAATTCCCGAACCCCTAGAAAAATCGGAAATCGTCTCACGAATCCAATGGGGCCAACCAAATTGTCCTAGCTATGCTATTTCCAAAGATATAGGCGAAAAACGGTAAGAGCCCAAATCCGGGCCCGTTTTGCTCTAGGAGGCCCAGGAACCGAGAAAAACGCGAAAAACGTAAAAATCGAGTTTAGAAAATTCCCGGACCCCTAGAAAAATCGGAAATCGTCTCACGAATCCAATGGCGCCAGCCAAATTGTCCTAGCTATGATATTTCCAAAGATATGGGCGAAAAACGGTATGAGCCCAAATCCCGGCCTGTTTTGCTCTGGGAGGCCCAGGAGCCGAGAAAAACGAAAAAATCGAGTTTAGAAAATTCCCGGACCCCTAGAAAAATCGGAAATCGTCTCACGAATCCAATGGCGCCAGCCAAATTGTCCTAGGTATGATATTTCCAAAGATATGGGCGAAAACCGGTATGAGCCCAAATCCCGGCCCGTTTTGCTCTGGGAGGCCCAGGAGCCGAGAAAAACGCGAAAAACGGAAAAATCGACTTTAGAAAATTCCCGGACCCCTAGAAAAATCGGAAATCGTCTCACGAATCCAATGGCGCCAGCCAAATTGTCCTAGCTATGATATTTCCAAAGATATGGGCGAAAAACGGTATGAGCCCAAATCCCGGCGCGTTTTGCTCTGGGAGGCCCAGGAGCCGAGAAAAACGCGAAAAACGAAAAATCGAGTTTGGAAAATTCCCGGACCCCTTGAAAAATCGGAAATCGTCTCTCGAATCCAATGACGCCAGCCAAATTGTCCTAGCTATGATATTTCCAAAGATATGGGCGAAAAACGGTATGAGCCCAAATCCGTTCCCGTTTTGCTTTAGGAGGCCCAGGAGCCGAGAAAAACGCGAAAAACGAAAAAATCGAGTTTGGAAAATTCCCGGACCCCTAGAAAAATCGGAAATCGTCTCACGAATCCAATGGCGCCAGCCAAATTGTCCTAGCTATGATATTTCCAAAGATATGGGCGAAAAACGGTATGAGCCCAAATCCCGGCCCGTTTTGCTCTAGGAGGCCCAGGAACCGAGAAAAACGCGAAAAACGAAAAAATCGAGTTTAGAAAATTCCCGGACCCCTAGAAAAATCGGAAATCGTCTCACGAATCCAATGGCGCCAGCCAAATTGTCCTAGGTATGATATTTCCAAAGATATGGGCGAAAAACGGTATGAGCCCAAATCCCGGCCCGTTTTGCTCTGGGAGGCCCAGGAGCCGAGAAAAACGCGAAAAACGGAAAAATCGACTTTAGAAAATTCCCGGAACCCTAGAAAAATCGGAAATCGTCTCACGAATCCAATGGCGCCAGCCAAATTGTCCTAGCTATGATATGTCCAAAGATATGGGCGAAAAACGCTATGAGTCCAAATCCGGGCCCGTTTTGCTGTAGGAGGCCCAGGAGCCGAGAAAAACGCGAAAAACGAAAAAATCGAGTTTAGAAAATTCCCGGACCCCTAGAAAAATCGGAAATCGTTGCTCGAATCCAATGACGCCAGCCAAATTGTCCTAGCTATGATATTTCCAAAGATATGGGCGAAAAACGGTATGAGCCCAAATCCCGGCCCGTTTTGCTCTGGGAGGCCCAGGAGCCGAGAAAAACGCGAAAAACGAAAAAATCGAGTTTAGAAAATTCCCGGACCCCTAGAAAAATCGGAAATCGTCTCACGAATCCAATGGGGCCAACCAAATTGTCCTAGCTATGCTATTTTCAAAGATATAGGCGAAAAACGGTAAGAGCCCAAATCCGGGCCCGCTTTGCTCTGGGAGGCCCAGGAGGCGAGAAAAACGCGAAAATCGAAAAAATCGAGTCTAGAAAATTCCCGGAGCCCCAGAAAAATCGGAAATCGTCTCACGAATCCAATGGCGCTAGCCAAATTGTCCTAGCTATGATATTTCCAAAGATATGGGCGAAAAACGGTATGAGCCCAAATCCCGGCCTGTTTTGCTCTGGGAGGCCCAGGAGCCGCGAAAAACGAAAAAATCGAGTTTAGAAAATTCCCGGACCCCTAGAAAAATCGGACATCGTCTCACGAATCCAATGGGGCCAACCAAATTGTCCTAGCTATGCTATTTCCAAAGATATAGGCGAAAAACGGTATGGGCCCAAATCCGGCCCCGTTTTGCTCTAGGAGGCCCAGGTGCCGAGAAAAATGCGAAAAACGAAAAAATCGACTTTAGAAAATTCCCGGACCCCTAGAAAAATCGGAAATCGTCTCACGAATCCAATGGCGCCAGCCAAATTGTCCTAGCTATGATACTTCCAAAGATATGGCCGAAAAACGGTATGCGCCCAAATCCCGACCCGTTTTGCTCTGGGAGGCCCAGAAGCCGAGAAAAACGCGAAAAACGAAAAATCGAGTTTGGAAAATTCCCGGACCCCTTGAAAAATCGGAAATCGTCTCTCGAATCCAATGACGCCAGCCAAATTGTCCTAGCTATGATATTTCCAAAGATATGGGCGAAAAACGGTATGAGCCCAAATCCGTTCCCGTTTTGCTTTAGGAGGCCCAGGAGCCGAGAAAAACGCGAAAAACGAAAAAATCGAGTTTGGAAAATTCCCGGACCCCTAGAAAAATCGGAAATCGTCTCACGAATCCAATGGCGCCAGCCAAATTGTCCTAGCTATGATATTTCCAAAGATATGGGCGAAAAACGGTATGAGCCCAAATCCCGGCCCGTTTTGCTCTAGGAGGCCCAGGAACCGAGAAAAACGCGAAAAACGAAAAAATCGAGTTTAGAAAATTCCCGGACCCCTAGAAAAATCGGAAATCGTCTCACGAATCCAATGGCGCCAGCCAAATTGTCCTAGGTATGATATTTCCAAAGATATGGGCGAAAAACGGTATGAGCCCAAATCCCGGCCCGTTTTGCTCTGGGAGGCCCAGGAGCCGAGAAAAACGCGAAAAACGGAAAAATCGACTTTAGAAAATTCCCGGAACCCTAGAAAAATCGGAAATCGTCTCACGAATCCAATGGCGCCAGCCAAATTGTCCTAGCTATGATATGTCCAAAGATATGGGCGAAAAACGCTATGAGTCCAAATCCGGGCCCGTTTTGCTGTAGGAGGCCCAGGAGCCGAGAAAAACGCGAAAAACGAAAAAATCGAGTTTAGAAAATTCCCGGACCCCTAGAAAAATCGGAAATCGTTGCTCGAATCCAATGACGCCAGCCAAATTGTCCTAGCTATGATATTTCCAAAGATATGGGCGAAAAACGGTATGAGCCCAAATCCCGGCCCGTTTTGCTCTGGGAGGCCCAGGAGCCGAGAAAAACGCGAAAAACGAAAAAATCGAGTTTAGAAAATTCCCGGACCCCTAGAAAAATCGGAAATCGTCTCACGAATCCAATGGCGCGAGCCCAATTGTTCTAGCTATGCTATTTCCAAAGATATGGGCAAAAAAGGGGTTGATACCAAATCCGGGCCCGTTTTGCTCTAGGAGGCCCAGGAGCCGAGAAAAACGCGAAAAACGAAAAAATCGAGTTTAGAAAATTCCCGGACCCCTAGAAAAATCGGAAATCGTCTCACGAATCCAATGGCGCCACCCAAATTGTCCTAGCTATGATATTTCCAAAGATATGGCCGAAAAACGGTATGAGCGCAAATCCCGGCCCCTTTTGCTCTGGGGGGCCCAGGAGCCGAGAAAAATGCGAAAAACGGAAAAATCGACTTTAGAAAATTCCCGGAACCCTAGAAAAATCGGAAATCGTCTCACGAATCCAATGGCGCCAGCCAAATTGTCCTAGCTATGATATGTCCAAAGATATGGGCGAAAAACGCTCTGAGTCCAAATCCGGGCCCGTTTTGCTGTAGGAGGCCCAGGAGCCGAGAAAAACGCGAAAAACGAAAAAATCGAGTTTAGAAAATTCCCGGACCCCTAGAAAAATCGGAAATCGTTGCTCGAATCCAATGACGCCAGCCAAATTGTCCTAGCTATGATATTTCCAAAGATATGGGCGAAAAACGGTATGAGCCCAAATCCCGGCCCGTTTTGCTCTGGGAGGCCCAGGAGGCGAGAAAAACGCGAAAAACGGAAAAATCGACTTTAGAAAATTCCCGGACCCCTAGAAAAATCGGATATAGTCTCACGAATCCAATGGCGCGAGCCCAATTGTTCTAGCTATGCTATTTCCAAAGATATGGGCAAAAAAGGGGTTGATACCAAATCCGGGCCTGTTTTGCTCTAGGAGGCCCAGGAGCCGAGAAAAACGCGAAAAACGAAAAAATCGAATTTAGAAAATTCCCGGACCCCTAGAAAAATCGGACATCGTCTCACGAATCCAATGGGGCCAACCAAATTGTCCTAGCTATGCTATTTCCAAAGATATAGGCGAAAAACGGAATGGGCCCAAATCCGGCCCCGTTTTGCTCTAGGAGGCCCAGGTGCCGAGAAAAATGCGAAAAACGAAAAAATCGACTTTAGAAAATTCCCGGACCCCTAGAAAAATCGGAAATCGTCTCACGAATCCAATGGCGCCAGCCAAATTGTCCTAGCTATGATACTTCCAAAGATATGGCCGAAAAACGGTATGCGCCCAAATCCCGACCCGTTTTGCTCTGGGAGGCCCAGAAGCCGAGAAAAACGCGAAAAACGGAAAAATCGAGTTTAGAAAATTCCCGGACCCCTAGAAAAATCGGAAATCGTCTCACGAATCCAATGGGGCCAACCAAATTGTCCTAGCTATGCTATTTCCAAAGATATAGGCGAAAAACGGTAAGAGCCCAAATCCGGGCCCGTTTTGCTCTAGCAGGCCCAGGAACCGAGAAAAACGCGAAAAACGAAAAAATCGAGTTTAGAAAATTCCCGGACCCCTAGAAAAATCGAAAATCTTCCCATGAATCCAATGGCGCGAGCCCAATTGTTCTAGCTATGATATTTTCAACGTTATGGGCGAAAAACGGTTTGAGCCCAAATCCCGGCCCGCTTTGCTCTGGGAGGCCCAGGAGCCGAGAAAAACGCGAAAAACGGAAAAATCGACTTTAGAAAATTCCCGGAACCCTAGAAAAATCGGAAATCGTCTCACGAATCCAATGGCGCCAGCCAAATTGTCCTAGCTATGATATGTCCAAAGATATGGGCGAAAAACGCTATGAGTCCAAATCCGGGCCCGTTTTGCTGTAGGAGGCCCAGGAGCCGAGAAAAACGCGAAAAACGAAAAAATCGAGTTTAGAAAATTCCCGGACCCCTAGAAAAATCGGAAATCGTTGCTCGAATCCAATGACGCCAGCCAAATTGTCCTAGCTATGATATTTCCAAAGATATGGGCGAAAAACGGTATGAGCCCAAATCCCGGCCCGTTTTGCTCTGGGAGGCCCAGGAGCCGAGAAAAACGCGAAAAACGAAAAAATCGAGTTTAGAAAATTCCCGGACCCCTAGAAAAATCGGAAATCGTCTCACGAATCCAATGGGGCCAACCAAATTGTCCTAGCTATGCTATTTTCAAAGATATAGGCGAAAAACGGTAAGAGCCCAAATCCGGGCCCGTTTTGCTCTAGGAGGCCCAGGAACCGAGAAAAACGCGAATAACGAAAAAATCGAGTTTAGAAAATTCCCGGACCCCTAGAAAAATCGAAAATCTTCCCATGAATCCAATGGCGCGAGCCCAATTGTTCTAGCTATGATATTTTCAACGTTATGGGCGAAAAACGGTTTGAGCCCAAATCCCGGCCCGCTTTGCTCTGGGAGGCCCAGGAGGCGAGAAAAACGCGAAAATCGAAAAAATCGAGTCTAGAAAATTCCCGGAGCCCCAGAAAAATCGGAAATCGTCTCACGAATCCAATGGCGCTAGCCAAATTGTCCTAGCTATGATATTTCCAAAGATATGGGCGAAAAACGGTATGAGCCCAAATCCCGGCCTGTTTTGCTCTGGGAGGCCCAGGAGCCGCGAAAAACGAAAAAATCGAGTTTAGAAAATTCCCGGACCCCTAGAAAAATCGGACATCGTCTCACGAATCCAATGGGGCCAACCAAATTGTCCTAGCTATGCTATTTCCAAAGATATAGGCGAAAAACGGTATGGGCCCAAATCCGGCCCCGTTTTGCTCTAGGAGGCCCAGGTGCCGAGAAAAATGCGAAAAACGAAAAAATCGACTTTAGAAAATTCCCGGACCCCTAGAAAAATCGGAAATCGTCTCACGAATCCAATGGCGCCAGCCAAATTGTCCTAGCTATGATACTTCCAAAGATATGGCCGAAAAACGGTATGCGCCCAAATCCCGACCCGTTTTGCTCTGGGAGGCCCAGAAGCCGAGAAAAACGCGAAAAACGAAAAATCGAGTTTGGAAAATTCCCGGACCCCTTGAAAAATCGGAAATCGTCTCTCGAATCCAATGACGCCAGCCAAATTGTCCTAGCTATGATATTTCCAAAGATATGGGCGAAAAACGGTATGAGCCCAAATCCGTTCCCGTTTTGCTTTAGGAGGCCCAGGAGCCGAGAAAAACGCGAAAAACGAAAAAATCGAGTTTGGAAAATTCCCGGACCCCTAGAAAAATCGGAAATCGTCTCACGAATCCAATGGCGCCAGCCAAATTGTCCTAGCTATGATATTTCCAAAGATATGGGCGAAAAACGGTATGAGCCCAAATCCCGGCCCGTTTTGCTCTAGGAGGCCCAGGAACCGAGAAAAACGCGAAAAACGAAAAAATCGAGTTTAGAAAATTCCCGGACCCCTAGAAAAATCGGAAATCGTCTCACGAATCCAATGGCGCCAGCCAAATTGTCCTAGGTATGATATTTCCAAAGATATGGGCGAAAAACGGTATGAGCCCAAATCCCGGCCCGTTTTGCTCTGGGAGGCCCAGGAGCCGAGAAAAACGCGAAAAACGGAAAAATCGACTTTAGAAAATTCCCGGAACCCTAGAAAAATCGGAAATCGTCTCACGAATCCAATGGCGCCAGCCAAATTGTCCTAGCTATGATATGTCCAAAGATATGGGCGAAAAACGCTATGAGTCCAAATCCGGGCCCGTTTTGCTGTAGGAGGCCCAGGAGCCGAGAAAAACGCGAAAAACGAAAAAATCGAGTTTAGAAAATTCCCGGACCCCTAGAAAAATCGGAAATCGTTGCTCGAATCCAATGACGCCAGCCAAATTGTCCTAGCTATGATATTTCCAAAGATATGGGCGAAAAACGGTATGAGCCCAAATCCCGGCCCGTTTTGCTCTGGGAGGCCCAGGAGCCGAGAAAAACGCGAAAAACGAAAAAATCGAGTTTAGAAAATTCCCGGACCCCTAGAAAAATCGGAAATCGTCTCACGAATCCAATGGCGCGAGCCCAATTGTTCTAGCTATGCTATTTCCAAAGATATGGGCAAAAAAGGGGTTGATACCAAATCCGGGCCCGTTTTGCTCTAGGAGGCCCAGGAGCCGAGAAAAACGCGAAAAACGAAAAAATCGAGTTTAGAAAATTCCCGGACCCCTAGAAAAATCGGAAATCGTCTCACGAATCCAATGGCGCCACCCAAATTGTCCTAGCTATGATATTTCCAAAGATATGGCCGAAAAACGGTATGAGCGCAAATCCCGGCCCCTTTTGCTCTGGGGGGCCCAGGAGCCGAGAAAAATGCGAAAAACGGAAAAATCGACTTTAGAAAATTCCCGGAACCCTAGAAAAATCGGAAATCGTCTCACGAATCCAATGGCGCCAGCCAAATTGTCCTAGCTATGATATGTCCAAAGATATGGGCGAAAAACGCTCTGAGTCCAAATCCGGGCCCGTTTTGCTGTAGGAGGCCCAGGAGCCGAGAAAAACGCGAAAAACGAAAAAATCGAGTTTAGAAAATTCCCGGACCCCTAGAAAAATCGGAAATCGTTGCTCGAATCCAATGACGCCAGCCAAATTGTCCTAGCTATGATATTTCCAAAGATATGGGCGAAAAACGGTATGAGCCCAAATCCCGGCCCGTTTTGCTCTGGGAGGCCCAGGAGGCGAGAAAAACGCGAAAAACGGAAAAATCGACTTTAGAAAATTCCCGGACCCCTAGAAAAATCGGATATAGTCTCACGAATCCAATGGCGCGAGCCCAATTGTTCTAGCTATGCTATTTCCAAAGATATGGGCAAAAAAGGGGTTGATACCAAATCCGGGCCTGTTTTGCTCTAGGAGGCCCAGGAGCCGAGAAAAACGCGAAAAACGAAAAAATCGAATTTAGAAAATTCCCGGACCCCTAGAAAAATCGGACATCGTCTCACGAATCCAATGGGGCCAACCAAATTGTCCTAGCTATGCTATTTCCAAAGATATAGGCGAAAAACGGAATGGGCCCAAATCCGGCCCCGTTTTGCTCTAGGAGGCCCAGGTGCCGAGAAAAATGCGAAAAACGAAAAAATCGACTTTAGAAAATTCCCGGACCCCTAGAAAAATCGGAAATCGTCTCACGAATCCAATGGCGCCAGCCAAATTGTCCTAGCTATGATACTTCCAAAGATATGGCCGAAAAACGGTATGCGCCCAAATCCCGACCCGTTTTGCTCTGGGAGGCCCAGAAGCCGAGAAAAACGCGAAAAACGGAAAAATCGAGTTTAGAAAATTCCCGGACCCCTAGAAAAATCGGAAATCGTCTCACGAATCCAATGGGGCCAACCAAATTGTCCTAGCTATGCTATTTCCAAAGATATAGGCGAAAAACGGTAAGAGCCCAAATCCGGGCCCGTTTTGCTCTAGCAGGCCCAGGAACCGAGAAAAACGCGAAAAACGAAAAAATCGAGTTTAGAAAATTCCCGGACCCCTAGAAAAATCGAAAATCTTCCCATGAATCCAATGGCGCGAGCCCAATTGTTCTAGCTATGATATTTTCAACGTTATGGGCGAAAAACGGTTTGAGCCCAAATCCCGGCCCGCTTTGCTCTGGGAGGCCCAGGAGGCGAGAAAAACGCGAAAATCGAAAAAAATCGAGTCTAGGAAATTCCCGGAGCCCCAGAAAAATCGGAAATCGTCTCACGAAGCCAATGGCGCCAGCCAAGTTGTCCTAGCTATAATATTTCCAAAGATATGGCCAAAAAAAGGGTTGATACCAAATCCGGGCCCGTTTTGCTCTGGGAGGCCCAGGAGCCGAGAAAAACGCGAAAAACGAAGAAATCGAGTTTAAAAAATTCGCGGACCCCTAGAAAAATCGGAAATCGTCTCTCGAATCCACTGACGCCAGCCAAATTGTCCTAGCTCTGATATTTCCAAAGATATGGGCGAAAAACGGTATGAGCCCAAATCCCGGCCTGTTTTGCTCTGGGAGGCCCAGGAGCCGAGAAAAACGAAAAAATCGAGTTTAGAAAATTCCCGGACCCCTAGAAAAATCGGAAATCGTCTCACGAATCCAATGGCGCCAGCCAAATTGTCCTAGGTATGATATTTCCAACGATATGGGCGAAAAACGGTATGAGCCCAAATCCCGGCCCGTTTTGCTCTGGGAGGCCCAGGAGCCGAGAAAAACGCGAAAAACGAAAAATCGAGTTTGGAAAATTCCCGGACCCCTTGAAAAATCGGAAATCGTCTCTCGAATCCAATGACGCCAGCCAAATTGTCCTAGCTATGATATTTCCAAAGATATGGGCGAAAAACGGTATGAGCCCAAATCCGTTCCCGTTTTGCTTTAGGAGGCCCAGGAGCCGAGAAAAACGCGAAAAACGTAAAAATCGAGTTTAGAAAATTCCCGGACCCCTTGAAAACTCGGAAATCGTCCCATGAATCCAATGGCGCGAGCCCAATTGTTCTAGCTATGCTATTTCCAAAGATATGGGCAAAAAAGGGGTTGATACCAAATCCGGGCCCGTTTTGCTCTAGGAGGCCCAGGAGCCGAGAAAAACGCGAAAAACGAAAAAATCGAGTTTAGAAAATTCCCGGACCCCTAGAAAAATCGGAAATCGTCTCTCGAATCCACTGACGCCAGCCAAATTGTCCTAGCTCTGATATTTCCAAAGATATGGGCGAAAAACGGTATGAGCCCGAATCCCGGCCCGTTTTGCTCTGGGAGGCCCAGGAGCCGAGAAAAACGAAAAAATCGAGTTTAGAAAATTCCCGAACCCCTAGAAAAATCGGAAATCGTCTCACGAATCCAATGGGGCCAACCAAATTGTCCTAGCTATGCTATTTCCAAAGATATAGGCGAAAAACGGTAAGAGCCCAAATCCGGGCCCGTTTTGCTCTAGGAGGCCCAGGAACCGAGAAAAACGCGAAAAACGTAAAAATCGAGTTTAGAAAATTCCCGGACCCCTAGAAAAATCGGAAATCGTCTCACGAAGCCAATGGCGCCAGCCAAGTTGTCCTAGCTATAATATTTCCAAAGATATGGCCAAAAAAAGGGTTGATACCAAATCCGGGCCCGTTTTGCTCTAGGAGGCCCAGGAGCCGAGAAAAACGCGAAAAACGAAAAAATCGAGTTTAGAAAATTCCCGGACCCCTAGAAAAATCGGAAATCGTCTCACGAATCCAATGGTGCCAGCCAAATTGTCCTAGCTATGATATTTCCAAAGATATGGGCGAAAAACGGTATGAGCCCAAATCCCGGCCTGTTTTGCTCTGGGAGGCCCAGGAGCCGAGAAAAACGAAAAAATCGAGTTTAGAAAATTCCCGGACCCCTAGAAAAATCGGAAATCGTCTCACGAATCCAATGGCGCCAGCCAAATTGTCCTAGCTATGATATTTCCAAAGATATCGGCGAAAAACGGTAAGAGCCCAAATCCGGGCCCGTTTTGCTCTAGGAGGCCCAGGAACCGAGAAAAACGCGAAAAACTAAAAAATCGAGTTTAGAAAATTCCCGGACCCCTAGAAAAATCGAAAATCTTCCCATGAATCCAATGGCGCGAGCCCAATTGTTCTAGCTATGATATTTTCAACGATATGGGCGAAAAACAGTATGAGCCCAAATCCCGGCCCGTTTTGCTCTGGGAGGCCCAGGAGCCGAGAAAAACGCGAAAAACGAAAAAATCGAGTTTAGAAAATTCCCGGACCCCTAGAAAAATCGAAAATCTTCCCATGAATCCAATGGCGCGAGCCCAATTGTTCTAGCTATGATATTTTCAACGATATGGGCGAAAAACAGTATGAGCCCAAATCCCGGCCCGTTTTGCTCTGGGAGGCCCAGGAGCCGAGAAAAACGCGAAAAACGAAAAAATCGAGTTTAGAAATTTCCCGGACCCCTAGAAAAATCGGAAATCGTCTCACGAATCCAATGGCGCCAGCCAAATTGTCCTAGCTATGGTATTTCCAAAGATATGGGCGAAAAACGGTATGAGCCCAAATCCCGGCCCGTTTTGCTCTAGGAGGCCCAGGAGCCGAGAAAAACGCGAAAAACGTAAAAATCGAGTTTAGAAAATTCCCGGACCCCTAGAAAAATCGAAAATCTTCCCATGAATCCAATGGCGCGAGCCCAATTGTTCTAGCTATGATATTTTCAACGATATGGGCGAAAAACAATATGAGCCCAAATCCCGGCCCGTTTTGCTCTGGGAGGCCCAGGAGCCGAGAAAAACGCGAAAAACGAAAAAATCGAGTTTAGAAAATTCCCGGACCCCTACAAAAATCGAAAATCTTCCCATGAATCCAATGGCGCGAGCCCAATTGTTCTAGCTATGCTATTTCCAAAGATATGGGCAAAAAAGGGGTTGATACCAAATCCGGGCCCGTTTTGCTCTAGGAGGCCCAGGAGCTGAGAAAAACGCGAAAAACGAAAAAATCGAGTTTAGAAAATTCCCGGACCCCTAGAAAAATCGGAAATCGTCCCATGAATCCAATGGCGCGAGCCCAATTGTTCTAGCTATGCTATTTCCAAAGATATGGGCAAAAAAGGGGCTGATACCAAATCCGGGCCCGTTTTGCTCTAGGAGGCCCAGAAGCCGAGAAAAACGCGAAAAACGGAAAAATCGACTTTAGAAAATTCCCGTACCCCTAGAAAAATCGGAAATCGTCTCACGAATCCAATGGCGCCAGCCAAATTGTCCTAGCTATGATATTTCCAAAGATATGGGCGAAAAACGGTATGAGCCCAAATCCCGGCCCGTTTTGCTCTGGGAGGCCCAGGAGCCGAGAAAAACGCGAAAAACGAAAAATCGAGTTTGGAAAATTCCCGGACCCCTTGAAAAATCGGAAATCGTCTCTCGAATCCAATGACGCCAGCCAAATTGTCCTAGCTATGATATTTCCAAAGATATGGGCGAAAAACGGTATGAGCCCAAATCCGTTCCCGTTTTGCTTTAGGAGGCCCAGGAGCCGAGAAAAACGCGAAAAACGAAAAAATCGAGTTTGGAAAATTCCCGGACCCCTAGAAAAATCGGAAATCGTCTCACGAATCCAATGGCGCCAGCCAAATTGTCCTAGCTATGATATTTCCAATGATATGGGCGAAAAACGGTATGAGCCCAAATCCCGGCCCGTTTTGCTCTAGGAGGCCCAGGAGCCGAGAAAAACGCGAAAAACGTAAAAATCGAGTTTAGAAAATTCCCGGACCCCTAGAAAAATCGGAAATCGTCCCATGAATCCAATGGCGCGAGCCCAATTGTTCTAGCTATGCTATTTCCAAAGATATGGGCAAAAAAGGGGTTGGTACCAAATCCGGGCCCGTTTTGCTCTAGGAGGCCCAGGAGCCGAGAAAAACGCGAAAAACGAAAAAATCGAGTTTAGAAAATTCCCGGACCCCTAGAAAAATCGGAAATCGTCTCTCGAATCCACTGACGCCAGCCAAATTGTCCTAGCTCTGATATTTCCAAAGATATGGGCGAAAAACGGTATGAGCCCGAATCCCGGCCCGTTTTGCTCTGGGAGGCCCAGGAGCCGAGAAAAATGCGAAAAACGAAAAAATCGACTTTAGAAAATTCCCGGACCCGTAGAAAAATCGGAAATCGTCTCACGAATCCAATGGCGCCAGCCAAATTGTCCTAGGTATGATATTTCCTAAGATATGTGCGAAAAACGGTATGAGTCCATATCCCGGCCCGTTTTGCTCTGGGAGACCCAGGAGCCGAGAAAAACGAAAAAATCGAGTTTAGAAAATTCCCGAACCCCTAGAAAAATCGGAAATCGTCTCACGAATCCAATGGGGCCAACCAAATTGTCCTAGCTATGCTATTTCCAAAGATATAGGCGAAAAACGGTAAGAGCCCAAATCCGGGCCCGTTTTGCTCTAGGAGGCCCAGGAACCGAGAAAAACGCGAAAAACGTAAAAATCGAGTTTAGAAAATTCCCGGACCCCTAGAAAAATCGGAAATCGTCTCACGAAGCCAATGGCGCCAGCCAAGTTGTCCTAGCTATAATATTTCCAAAGATATGGCCAAAAAAAGGGTTGATACCAAATCCGGGCCCGTTTTGCTCTAGGAGGCCCAGGAGCCGAGAAAAACGCGAAAAACGAAAGAATCGAGTTTAGAAAATTCCCGGACCCCTAGAAAAATCGGAAATCGTCCCATGAATCCAATGGCGCGAGCCCAATTGTTCTAGCTATGCTATTTCCAAAGATATGGGCAAAAAAGGGGTTGATACCAAATCCGGGCCCGTTTTGCTCTAGGAGGCCCAGGAGCCGAGAAAAACGCGAAAAACGAAAAAATCGAGTTTAGAAAATTCCCGGACCCCTAGAAAAATCGGAAATCGTCTCACGAAACCAATGGCGCCAGCCAAATTGTCCTAGGTATGATATTTCCAAAGATATGGGCGAAAAACGGTATGAGCCCAAATCCCGGCCCGTTTTGCTCTGGGAGGCCCAGGAGCCGAGAAAAACGCGAAAAACGGAAAAATCGACTTTAGAAAATTCCCGGACCCCTAGAAAAATCGGAAATCGTCTCACGAATCCAATGGGGCCAACCAAATTGTCCTAGCTATGATATTTCCAAAGATATGGGCGAAAAACGGTATGAGCCCAAATCCGTGCCCGTTTTGCTCTAGGAGGCCCAGGAGCCGAGAAAAACGCGAAAAACGAAAAAATCGAGTTTAGAAAATTCCCGGACCCCTAGAAAAATCGGAAATCGTCTCACGAATCCAATGGCGCCAACCAAATTGTCCTAGCTATACTATTTCCAAAGATATGGGCAAAAAAGGGGTTGATACCAAATCCGGGCCCGTTTTGCTCTAGGAGGCCCAGGATCCGGGAAAAACGCGAAAAACGAAAAAATCGAGTTTAGAAAATTCCCGGACCCCTAGAAAAATCGGAAATCGTCTCACGAATCCAATGGGGCCAACCAAATTGTCCTAGCTATGCTATTTCCAAAGATATAGGCGAAAAACGGTAAGAGCCCAAATCCGGGCCCGTTTTGCTCTAGGAGGCCCAGGAACCGAGAAAAACGCGAAAAACGAAAAAATCGAGTTTAGAAAATTCCCGGACCCCTAGAAAAATCGGAAATCGTCTCACGAATCCAATGGCGCCAGCCAAATTGTCCTAGCTATACTATTTCCAAAGATATGGGCAAAAAAAGGGTTGATACCAAATCCGGGCCCGTTTTGCTCTAGGAGGCCCAGGAACCGAGAAAAACGCGAAAAACGTAAAAATCGAGTTTAGAAAATTCCCGGACCCCTAGAAAAATCGGAAATCGTCTCACGAAGCCAATGGCGCCAGCCAAGTTGTCCTAGCTATAATATTTCCAAAGATATGGCCAAAAAAAGGGTTGATACCAAATCCGGGCCCGTTTTGCTCTAGGAGGCCCAGGAGCCGAGAAAAACGCGAAAAACGAAAGAATCGAGTTTAGAAAATTCCCGGACCCCTAGAAAAATCGGAAATCGTCCCATGAATCCAATGGCGCGAGCCCAATTGTTCTAGCTATGCTATTTCCAAAGATATGGGCAAAAAAGGGGTTGATACCAAATCCGGGCCCGTTTTGCTCTAGGAGGCCCAGGAGCCGAGAAAAACGCGAAAAACGAAAAAATCGAGTTTAGAAAATTCCCGGACCCCTAGAAAAATCGGAAATCGTCTCACGAAT
The DNA here is from genome assembly GCF_034640455.1 of Diachasmimorpha longicaudata. Classification (NCBI taxonomy): domain Eukaryota; kingdom Metazoa; phylum Arthropoda; class Insecta; order Hymenoptera; family Braconidae; genus Diachasmimorpha; species Diachasmimorpha longicaudata. The sequence goes on along the minus strand of NC_087227.1, from coordinate 3,157,570 downwards.
CCAAGGGTGCCAGCCAAATTGTCCTAGCTATGATATTTCCAAAGATATGGGCGAAAAACGGTATGAGCCCGAATCCCGGCCCGTTTTGCTCTGGGAGGCCCAGGAGCCGAGAAAAATGCGAAAAACGAAAAAATCGACTTTAGAAAATTCCCGGACCCGTAGAAAAATCGGAAATCGTCTCACGAATCCAAGGGTGCCAGCCAAATTGTCCTAGCTATGATATTTCCAAAGATATGGGCGAAAAACGGTATGAGCCCAAATCCCGGCCTGTTTTGCTCTGGGAGGCCCAGGAGCCGAGAAAAACGAAAAAATCGAGTTTAGAAAATTCCCGGACCCCTAGAAAAATCGGAAATCGTCTCACGAATCCAATGGCGCCAGCCAAATTGTCCTAGGTATGATATTTCCAAAGATATGGGCGAAAAACGGTATGAGCCCAAATCCCGGCCCGTTTTGCTCTGGGAGGCCCAGGAGCCGAGAAAAACGCGAAAAACGAAAAAATCGAGTTTAGAAAATTCCCGGACCCCTAGAAAAATCGGAAATCGTCTCACGAAACCAATGGCGCCAGCCAAATTGTCCTAGGTATGATATTTCCAAAGATATGGGCGAAAAACGGTATGAGCCCAAATCCCGGCCCGTTTTGCTCTGGGAGGCCCAGGAGCCGAGAAAAACGCGAAAAACGGAAAAATCGACTTTAGAAAATTCCCGGACCCCTAGAAAAATCGGAAATCGTCTCACGAATCCAATGGGGCCAACCAAATTGTCCTAGCTATGATATTTCCAAAGATATGGGCGAAAAACGGTATGAGCCCAAATCCGTTCCCGTTTTGCTTTAGGAGGCCCAGGAGCCGAGAAAAACGCGAAAAACGAAAAAATCGAGTTTGGAAAATTCCCGGACCCCTAGAAAAATCGGAAATCGTCTCACGAATCCAATGGCGCCAACCAAATTGTCCTAGCTATACTATTTCCAAAGATATGGGCAAAAAAGGGGTTGATACCAAATCCGGGCCCGTTTTGCTCTAGGAGGCCCAGGATCCGAGAAAAACGCGAAAAACGAAAAAATCGAGTTTAGAAAATTCCCGGACCCCTAGAAAAATCGGAAATCGTCTCACGAATCCAATGGGGCCAACCAAATTGTCCTAGCTATGCTATTTCCAAAGATATAGGCGAAAAACGGTAAGAGCCCAAATCCGGGCCCGTTTTGCTCTAGGAGGCCCAGGAACCGAGAAAAACGCGAAAAACGAAAAAATCGAGTTTAGAAAATTCCCGGACCCCTAGAAAAATCGGAAATCGTCTCACGAATCCAATGGCGCCAGCCAAATTGTCCTAGCTATACTATTTCCAAAGATATGGGCAAAAAAAGGGTTGATACCAAATCCGGGCCCGTTTTGCTCTAGGAGGCCCAGGAACCGAGAAAAACGCGAAAAACGTAAAAATCGAGTTTAGAAAATTCCCGGACCCCTAGAAAAATCGGAAATCGTCTCACGAAGCCAATGGCGCCAGCCAAGTTGTCGTAGCTATAATATTTCCAAAGATATGGCCAAAAAAAGGGTTGATACCAAATCCGGGCCCGTTTTGCTCTAGGAGGCCCAGGAGCCGAGAAAAACGCGAAAAACGAAAGAATCGAGTTTAGAAAATTCCCGGACCCCTAGAAAAATCGGAAATCGTCCCATGAATCCAATGGCGCGAGCCCAATTGTTCTAGCTATGCTATTTCCAAAGATATGGGCAAAAAAGGGGTTGATACCAAATCCGGGCCCGTTTTGCTCTAGGAGGCCCAGGAGCCGAGAAAAACGCGAAAAACGAAAAAATCGAGTTTAGAAAATTCCCGGACCCCTAGAAAAATCGGAAATCGTCTCACGAATCCAAGGGTGCCAGCCAAATTGTCCTAGCTATGATATTTCCAAAGATATGGGCGAAAAACGGTATGAGCCCGAATCCCGGCCCGTTTTGCTCTGGGAGACCCAGGAGCCGAGAAAAATGCGAAAAACGAAAAAATCGACTTTAGAAAATTCCCGGACCCGTAGAAAAATCGGAAATCGTCTCACGAATCCAATGGCGCCAGCCAAATTGTCCTAGGTATGATATTTCCTAAGATATAGGCGAAAAACGGTAAGAGCCCAAATCCGGGCCCGTTTTGCTCTAGGAGGCCCAGGAACCGAGAAAAACGCGAAAAACGTAAAAATCGAGTTTAGAAAATTCCCGGACCCCTAGAAAAATCGGAAATCGTCTCACGAATCCAAGGGTGCCAGCCAAATTGTCCTAGCTATGATATTTCCAAAGATATGGGCGAAAAACGGTATGAGCCCAAATCCCGGCCTGTTTTGCTCTGGGAGGCCCAGGAGCCGAGAAAAACGAAAAAATCGAGTTTAGAAAATTCCCGGACCCCTAGAAAAATCGGAAATCGTCTCACGAATCCAATGGCGCCAGCCAAATTGTCCTAGGTATGATATTTCCAAAGATATGGGCGAAAAACGGTATGAGCCCAAATCCCGGCCCGTTTTGCTCTGGGAGGCCCAGGAGCCGAGAAAAACGCGAAAAACGAAAAAATCGAGTTTAGAAAATTCCCGGACCCCTAGAAAAATCGGAAATCGTCTCACGAAACCAATGGCGCCAGCCAAATTGTCCTAGGTATGATATTTCCAAAGATATGGGCGAAAAACGGTATGAGCCCAAATCCCGGCCCGTTTTGCTCTGGGAGGCCCAGGAGCCGAGAAAAACGCGAAAAACGGAAAAATCGACTTTAGAAAATTCCCGGACCCCTAGAAAAATCGGAAATCGTCTCACGAATCCAATGGGGCCAACCAAATTGTCCTAGCTATGATATTTCCAAAGATATGGGCGAAAAACGGTATGAGCCCAAATCCGTTCCCGTTTTGCTTTAGGAGGCCCAGGAGCCGAGAAAAACGCGAAAAACGGAAAAATCGAGTTTGGAAAATTCCCGGACCCCTAGAAAAATCGGAAATCGTCTCACGAATCCAATGGCGCCAACCAAATTGTCCTAGCTATACTATTTCCAAAGATATGGGCAAAAAAGGGGTTGATACCAAATCCGGGCCCGTTTTGCTCTAGGAGGCCCAGGATCCGAGAAAAACGCGAAAAACGAAAAAATCGAGTTTAGAAAATTCCCGGACCCCTAGAAAAATCGGAAATCGTCTCACGAATCCAATGGGGCCAACCAAATTGTCCTAGCTATGCTATTTCCAAAGATATAGGCGAAAAACGGTAAGAGCCCAAATCCGGGCCCGTTTTGCTCTAGGAGGCCCAGGAACCGAGAAAAACGCGAAAAACGAAAAAATCGAGTTTAGAAAATTCCCGGACCCCTAGAAAAATCGGAAATCGTCTCACGAATCCAATGGCGCCAGCCAAATTGTCCTAGCTATACTATTTCCAAAGATATGGGCAAAAAAAGGGTTGATACCAAATCCGGGCCCGTTTTGCTCTAGGAGGCCCAGGAACCGAGAAAAACGCGAAAAACGTAAAAATCGAGTTTAGAAAATTCCCGGACCCCTAGAAAAATCGGAAATCGTCTCACGAAGCCAATGGCGCCAGCCAAGTTGTCGTAGCTATAATATTTCCAAAGATATGGCCAAAAAAAGGGTTGATACCAAATCCGGGCCCGTTTTGCTCTAGGAGGCCCAGGAGCCGAGAAAAACGCGAAAAACGAAAGAATCGAGTTTAGAAAATTCCCGGACCCCTAGAAAAATCGGAAATCGTCCCATGAATCCAATGGCGCGAGCCCAATTGTTCTAGCTATGCTATTTCCAAAGATATGGGCAAAAAAGGGGTTGATACCAAATCCGGGCCCGTTTTGCTCTAGGAGGCCCAGGAGCCGAGAAAAACGCGAAAAACGAAAAAATCGAGTTTAGAAAATTCCCGGACCCCTAGAAAAATCGGAAATCGTCTCACGAATCCAAGGGTGCCAGCCAAATTGTCCTAGCTATGATATTTCCAAAGATATGGGCGAAAAACGGTATGAGCCCGAATCCCGGCCCGTTTTGCTCTGGGAGGCCCAGGAGCCGAGAAAAATGCGAAAAACGAAAAAATCGACTTTAGAAAATTCCCGGACCCGTAGAAAAATCGGAAATCGTCTCACGAATCCAATGGCGCCAGCCAAATTGTCCTAGGTATGATATTTCCTAAGATATAGGCGAAAAACGGTAAGAGCCCAAATCCGGGCCCGTTTTGCTCTAGGAGGCCCAGGAACCGAGAAAAACGCGAAAAACGTAAAAATCGAGTTTAGAAAATTCCCGGACCCCTAGAAAAATCGGAAATCGTCTCACGAAGCCAATGGCGCCAGCCAAGTTGTCCTAGCTATAATATTTCCAAAGATATGGCCAAAAAAAGGGTTGATACCAAATCCGGGCCCGTTTTGCTCTAGGAGGCCCAGGAGCCGAGAAAAACGCGAAAAACGAAAGAATCGAGTTTAGAAAATTCCCGGACCCCTAGAAAAATCGGAAATCGTCCCATGAATCCAATGGCGCGAGCCCAATTGTTCTAGCTATGCTATTTCCAAAGATATGGGCAAAAAAGGGGTTGATACCAAATCCGGGCCCGTTTTGCTCTAGGAGGCCCAGGAGCCGAGAAAAACGCGAAAAACGAAAAAATCGAGTTTAGAAAATTCCCGGACCCCTAGAAAAATCGGAAATCGTCTCACGAATCCAAGGGTGCCAGCCAAATTGTCCTAGCTATGATATTTCCAAAGATATGGGCGAAAAACGGTATGAGCCCGAATCCCGGCCTGTTTTGCTCTGGGAGGCCCAGGAGCCGAGAAAAACGAAAAAATCGAGTTTAGAAAATTCCCGGACCCCTAGAAAAATCGGAAATCGTCTCACGAATCCAATGGCGCCAGCCAAATTGTCCTAGGTATGATATTTCCAAAGATATGGGCGAAAAACGGTATGAGCCCAAATCCCGGCCCGTTTTGCTCTGGGAGGCCCAGGAGCCGAGAAAAACGCGAAAAACGGAAAAATCGACTTTAGAAAATTCCCGGACCCCTAGAAAAATCGGAAATCGTCTCACGAATCCAATGGGGCCAACCAAATTGTCCTAGCTATGATATTTCCAAAGATATGGGCGAAAAACGGTATGAGCCCAAATCCGTTCCCGTTTTGCTTTAGGAGGCCCAGGAGCCGAGAAAAACGCGAAAAACGAAAAAATCGAGTTTGGAAAATTCCCGGACCCCTAGAAAAATCGGAAATCGTCTCACGAATCCAATGGCGCCAGCCAAATTGTCCTAGCTATGATATTTCCAAAGATATGGGCGAAAAACGGTATGAGCCCAAATCCCGGCCCGTTTTGCTCTAGGAGGCCCAGGAGCCGAGAAAAACGCGAAAAACGTAAAAATGGAGTTTAGAAAATTCCCGGACCCCTAGAAAAATCGGAAATCGTCCCATGAATCCAATGGCGCGAGCCCAATTGTTCTAGCTATGCTATTTCCAAAGATATGGGCAAAAAAGGGGTTGATACCAAATCCGGGCCCGTTTTGCTCTAGGAGGCCCAGGAGCCGAGAAAAACGCGAAAAACGAAAAAATCGAGTTTAGAAAATTCCCGGACCCCTAGAAAAATCGGAAATCGTCTCACGAATCCAATGGCGCCAACCAAATTGTCCTAGCTATACTATTTCCAAAGATATGGGCAAAAAAGGGGTTGATACCAAATCCGGGCCCGTTTTGCTCTAGGAGGCCCAGGATCCGAGAAAAACGCGAAAAACGAAAAAATCGAGTTTAGAAAATTCCCGGACCCCTAGAAAAATCGGAAATCGTCTCACGAATCCAATGGGGCCAACCAAATTGTCCTAGCTATTCTATTTCCAAAGATATAGGCGAAAAACGGTAAGAGCCCAAATCCGGGCCCGTTTTGCTCTAGGAGGCCCAGGAACCGAGAAAAACGCGAAAAACGAAAAAATCGAGTTTAGAAAATTCCCGGACCCCTAGAAAAATCGGAAATCGTCTCACGAATCCAATGGCGCCAGCCAAATTGTCCTAGCTATACTATTTCCAAAGATATGGGCAAAAAAAGGGTTGATACCAAATCCGTTCCCGTTTTGCTTTAGGAGGCCCAGGAGCCGAGAAAAACGCGAAAAACGAAAAAATCGAGTTTGGAAAATTCCCGGACCCCTAGAAAAATCGGAAATCGTCTCACGAATCCAATGGCGCCAGCCAAATTGTCCTAGCTATGATATTTCCAAAGATATGGGCGAAAAACGGTATGAGCCCAAATCCCGGCCCGTTTTGCTCTAGGAGGCCCAGGAGCCGAGAAAAACGCGAAAAACGTAAAAATGGAGTTTAGAAAATTCCCGGACCCCTAGAAAAATCGGAAATCGTCCCATGAATCCAATGGCGCGAGCCCAATTGTTCTAGCTATGCTATTTCCAAAGATATGGGCAAAAAAGGGGTTGATACCAAATCCGGGCCCGTTTTGCTCTAGGAGGCCCAGGAGCCGAGAAAAACGCGAAAAACGAAAAAATCGAGTTTAGAAAATTCCCGGACCCCTAGAAAAATCGGAAATCGTCTCACGAATCCAATGGCGCCAACCAAATTGTCCTAGCTATACTATTTCCAAAGATATGGGCAAAAAAGGGGTTGATACCAAATACGGGCCCGTTTTGCTCTAGGAGGCCCAGGATCCGAGAAAAACGCGAAAAACGAAAAAATCGAGTTTAGAAAATTCCCGGACCCCTAGAAAAATCGGAAATCGTCTCACGAATCCAATGGGGCCAACCAAATTGTCCTAGCTATGATATTTCCAAAGATATGGGCGAAAAACGGTATGAGCCCAAATCCGTTCCCGTTTTGCTTTAGGAGGCCCAGGAGCCGAGAAAAACGCGAAAAACGAAAAAATCGAGTTTGGAAAATTCCCGGACCCCTAGAAAAATCGGAAATCGTCTCACGAATCCAATGGCGCCAGCCAAATTGTCCTAGCTATGATATTTCCAAAGATATGGGCGAAAAACGGTATGAGCCCAAATCCCGGCCCGTTTTGCTCTAGGAGGCCCAGGAGCCGAGAAAAACGCGAAAAACGTAAAAATGGAGTTTAGAAAATTCCCGGACCCCTAGAAAAATCGGAAATCGTCCCATGAATCCAATGGCGCGAGCCCAATTGTTCTAGCTATGCTATTTCCAAAGATATGGGCAAAAAAGGGGTTGATACCAAATCCGGGCCCGTTTTGCTCTAGGAGGCCCAGGAGCCGAGAAAAACGCGAAAAACGAAAAAATCGAGTTTAGAAAATTCCCGGACCCCTAGAAAAATCGGAAATCGTCTCACGAATCCAATGGCGCCAACCAAATTGTCCTAGCTATACTATTTCCAAAGATATGGGCAAAAAAGGGGTTGATACCAAATCCGGGCCCGTTTTGCTCTAGGAGGCCCAGGATCCGAGAAAAACGCGAAAAACGAAAAAATCGAGTTTAGAAAATTCCCGGACCCCTAGAAAAATCGGAAATCGTCTCACGAATCCAATGGGGCCAACCAAATTGTCCTAGCTATTCTATTTCCAAAGATATAGGCGAAAAACGGTAAGAGCCCAAATCCGGGCCCGTTTTGCTCTAGGAGGCCCAGGAACCGAGAAAAACGCGAAAAACGAAAAAATCGAAGTTAGAAAATTCCCGGACCCCTAGAAAAATCGGAAATCGTCTCACGAATCCAATGGCGCCAGCCAAATTGTCCTAGCTATACTATTTCCAAAGATATGGGCAAAAAAAGGGTTGATACCAAATCCGTTCCCGTTTTGCTTTAGGAGGCCCAGGAGCCGAGAAAAACGCGAAAAACGAAAAAATCGAGTTTGGAAAATTCCCGGACCCCTAGAAAAATCGGAAATCGTCTCACGAATCCAATGGCGCCAGCCAAATTGTCCTAGCTATGATATTTCCAAAGATATGGGCGAAAAACGGTATGAGCCCAAATCCCGGCCCGTTTTGCTCTAGGAGGCCCAGGAGCCGAGAAAAACGCGAAAAACGTAAAAATGGAGTTTAGAAAATTCCCGGACCCCTAGAAAAATCGGAAATCGTCCCATGAATCCAATGGCGCGAGCCCAATTGTTCTAGCTATGCTATTTCCAAAGATATGGGCAAAAAAGGGGTTGATACCAAATCCGGGCCCGTTTTGCTCTAGGAGGCCCAGGAGCCGAGAAAAACGCGAAAAACGAAAAAATCGAGTTTAGAAAATTCCCGGACCCCTAGAAAAATCGGAAATCGTCTCACGAATCCAATGGCGCCAACCAAATTGTCCTAGCTATACTATTTCCAAAGATATGGGCAAAAAAGGGGTTGATACCAAATACGGGCCCGTTTTGCTCTAGGAGGCCCAGGATCCGAGAAAAACGCGAAAAACGAAAAAATCGAGTTTAGAAAATTCCCGGATCCCTAGAAAAATCGGAAATCGTCTCACGAATCCAATGGGGCCAACCAAATTGTCCTAGCTATGCTATTTCCAAAGATATAGGCGAAAAACGGTAAGAGCCCAAATCCGGGCCCGTTTTGCTCTAGGAGGCCCAGGAACCGAGAAAAACGCGAAAAACGAAAAAATCGAGTTTAGAAAATTCCCGGACCCCTAGAAAAATCGGAAATCGTCTCACGAATCCAATGGCGCCAGCCAAATTGTCCTAGCTATACTATTTCCAAAGATATGGGCAAAAAAAGGGTTGATACCAAATCCGGGCCCGTTTTGCTCTAGGAGGCCCAGGAACCGAGAAAAACGCGAAAAACGTAAAAATCGAGTTTAGAAAATTCCCGGACCCCTAGAAAAATCGGAAATCGTCTCACGAAGCCAATGGCGCCAGCCAAGTTGTCCTAGCTATAATATTTCCAAAGATATGGCCAAAAAAAGGGTTGATACCAAATCCGGGCCCGTTTTGCTCTAGGAGGCCCAGGAGCCGAGAAAAACGCGAAAAACGAAAGAATCGAGTTTAGAAAATTCCCGGACCCCTAGAAAAATCGGAAATCGTCCCATGAATCCAATGGCGCGAGCCCAATTGTTCTAGCTATGCTATTTCCAAAGATATGGGCGAAAAACGGTATGAGCCCAAATCCCGGCCCCTTTTGCTCTGGGAGGCCCAGGAGCCGAGAAAAACGCGAAAAACGAAAAAATCGACTTTAGAACATTCCCGGAACCCTAGAAAAATCGGAAATCGTCCCACGAAGCCAATGGCGCCAGCCAAATTGTCCTAGCTATGATATGTCCAAAGATATGGGCGAAAAACGGTATGAGCCCAAATCCGGGCCCGATTTGCTGTAGGAGGCCCAGGAGCCGAGAAAAACGCGAAAAACGAAAAAATCGAGTTTAGAAAATTCCCGGACCCCTAGAAAAATCGGAAATCGTCCCACGAAGCCAATGGCGCCAGCCAAATTGTCCTAGCTATGATATGTCCAAAGATATGGGCGAAAAACGGTATGAGCCCAAATCCGTTCCCGTTTTGCTTTAGGAGGCCCAGGAGCCGAGAAAAACGCGAAAAACGAAAAAATCGAGTTTAGAAAAGTCCCGGATCCCTAGAAAAATCGGAAATCGTCTCACGAATCCAATGGCGCCAACCAAATTGTCCTAGCTATACTATTTCCAAAGATATGGACAAAAAAAGGGTTGATACCAAATCCGGGCCCGTTTTGCTCTAGGAGGCCCAGGAGCCGAGAAAGACGCGAAAAACGAAAAAATCGAGTTTAGAAAATTCCCGGACCCCTAGAAAAATCGAAAATCTTCCCATGAATCCAATGGCGCGAGCCCAATTGTTCTAGCTATGATATTTTCAACGATATGGGCGAAAAACAGTATGAGCCCAAATCCCGGCCCGTTTTGCTCTGGGAGGCCCAGGAGCCGAGAAAAACGCGAAAAACGAAAAAATCGAGTTTAGAAAATTCCCGGACCCCTACAAAAATCGAAAATCTTGCCATGAATCCAATGGCGCGAGCCCAATTGTTCTAGCTATGATATTTTCAACGATATGGGCGAAAAACAGTATGAGCCCAAATCCCGGCCCGTTTTGCTCTGGGAGGCCCAGGAGCCGAGAAAAACGCGAAAAACGAAAAAATCGAGTTTAGAAATTTCCCGGACCCCTAGAAAAATCGGAAATCGTCTCTCGAATCCACTGACGCCAGCCAAATTGTCCTAGCTCTGATATTTCCAAAGATATGGGCGAAAAACGGTATGAGCCCGAATCCCGGCCCGTTTTGCTCTGGGAGGCCCAGGAGCCGAGAAAAATGCGAAAAACGAAAAAATCGACTTTAGAAAATTCCCGGACCCGTAGAAAAATCGGAAATCGTCTCACGAATCCAATGGCGCCAGCCAAATTGTCCTAGCTATGATATTTCCAAAGATATGGGCGAAAAACGGTATGAGCCCAAATCCCGGCCCGTTTTGCTCTAGGAGGCCCAGGAACCGAGAAAAACGCGAAAAACGAAAAAATCGAGTTTAGAAAATTCCCGGACCCCTAGAAAAATCGGAAATCGTCTCACGAATCCAATGGCGCCAGCCAAATTGTCCTAGGTATGATATTTCCAAAGATATGGGCGAAAAACGGTATGAGCCCAAATCCCGGCCCGTTTTGCTCTGGGAGGCCCAGGAGCCGAGAAAAACGCGAAAAACGGAAAAATCGACTTTAGAAAATTCCCGGAACCCTAGAAAAATCGGAAATCGTCTCACGAATCCAATGGCGCCAGCCAAATTGTCCTAGCTATGATATGTCCAAAGATATGGGCGAAAAACGCTATGAGTCCAAATCCGGGCCCGTTTTGCTGTAGGAGGCCCAGGAGCCGAGAAAAACGCGAAAAACGAAAAAATCGAGTTTAGAAAATTCCCGGACCCCTAGAAAAATCGGAAATCGTTGCTCGAATCCAATGACGCCAGCCAAATTGTCCTAGCTATGATATTTCCAAAGATATGGGCGAAAAACGGTATGAGCCCAAATCCCGGCCCGTTTTGCTCTGGGAGGCCCAGGAGCCGAGAAAAACGCGAAAAACGAAAAAATCGAGTTTAGAAAATTCCCGGACCCCTAGAAAAATCGGAAATCGTCTCACGAATCCAATGGGGCCAACCAAATTGTCCTAGCTATGCTATTTTCAAAGATATAGGCGAAAAACGGTAAGAGCCCAAATCCGGGCCCGTTTTGCTCTAGGAGGCCCAGGAACCGAGAAAAACGCGAATAACGAAAAAATCGAGTTTAGAAAATTCCCGGACCCCTAGAAAAATCGAAAATCTTCCCATGAATCCAATGGCGCGAGCCCAATTGTTCTAGCTATGATATTTTCAACGTTATGGGCGAAAAACGGTTTGAGCCCAAATCCCGGCCCGCTTTGCTCTGGGAGGCCCAGGGGGCGAGAAAAACGCGAAAATCGAAAAAATCGAGTCTAGAAAATTCCCGGAGCCCCAGAAAAATCGGAAATCGTCTCACGAATCCAATGGCGCTAGCCAAATTGTCCTAGCTATGATATTTCCAAAGATATGGGCGAAAAACGGTATGAGCCCAAATCCCGGCCTGTTTTGCTCTGGGAGGCCCAGGAGCCGCGAAAAACGAAAAAATCGAGTTTAGAAAATTCCCGGACCCCTAGAAAAATCGGACATCGTCTCACGAATCCAATGGGGCCAACCAAATTGTCCTAGCTATGCTATTTCCAAAGATATAGGCGAAAAACGGTATGGGCCCAAATCCGGCCCCGTTTTGCTCTAGGAGGCCCAGGTGCCGAGAAAAATGCGAAAAACGAAAAAATCGACTTTAGAAAATTCCCGGACCCCTAGAAAAATCGGAAATCGTCTCACGAATCCAATGGCGCCAGCCAAATTGTCCTAGCTATGATACTTCCAAAGATATGGCCGAAAAACGGTATGCGCCCAAATCCCGACCCGTTTTGCTCTGGGAGGCCCAGAAGCCGAGAAAAACGCGAAAAACGAAAAATCGAGTTTGGAAAATTCCCGGACCCCTTGAAAAATCGGAAATCGTCTCTCGAATCCAATGACGCCAGCCAAATTGTCCTAGCTATGATATTTCCAAAGATATGGGCGAAAAACGGTATGAGCCCAAATCCGTTCCCGTTTTGCTTTAGGAGGCCCAGGAGCCGAGAAAAACGCGAAAAACGAAAAAATCGAGTTTGGAAAATTCCCGGACCCCTAGAAAAATCGGAAATCGTCTCACGAATCCAATGGCGCCAGCCAAATTGTCCTAGCTATGATATTTCCAAAGATATGGGCGAAAAACGGTATGAGCCCAAATCCCGGCCCGTTTTGCTCTAGGAGGCCCAGGAACCGAGAAAAACGCGAAAAACGAAAAAATCGAGTTTAGAAAATTCCCGGACCCCTAGAAAAATCGGAAATCGTCTCACGAATCCAATGGCGCCAGCCAAATTGTCCTAGGTATGATATTTCCAAAGATATGGGCGAAAAACGGTATGAGCCCAAATCCCGGCCCGTTTTGCTCTGGGAGGCCCAGGAGCCGAGAAAAACGCGAAAAACGGAAAAATCGACTTTAGAAAATTCCCGGAACCCTAGAAAAATCGGAAATCGTCTCACGAATCCAATGGCGCCAGCCAAATTGTCCTAGCTATGATATGTCCAAAGATATGGGCGAAAAACGCTATGAGTCCAAATCCGGGCCCGTTTTGCTGTAGGAGGCCCAGGAGCCGAGAAAAACGCGAAAAACGAAAAAATCGAGTTTAGAAAATTCCCGGACCCCTAGAAAAATCGGAAATCGTTGCTCGAATCCAATGACGCCAGCCAAATTGTCCTAGCTATGATATTTCCAAAGATATGGGCGAAAAACGGTATGAGCCCAAATCCCGGCCCGTTTTGCTCTGGGAGGCCCAGGAGCCGAGAAAAACGCGAAAAACGAAAAAATCGAGTTTAGAAAATTCCCGGACCCCTAGAAAAATCGGAAATCGTCTCACGAATCCAATGGGGCCAACCAAATTGTCCTAGCTATGCTATTTTCAAAGATATAGGCGAAAAACGGTAAGAGCCCAAATCCGGGCCCGTTTTGCTCTAGGAGGCCCAGGAACCGAGAAAAACGCGAATAACGAAAAAATCGAGTTTAGAAAATTCCCGGACCCCTAGAAAAATCGAAAATCTTCCCATGAATCCAATGGCGCGAGCCCAATTGTTCTAGCTATGATATTTTCAACGTTATGGGCGAAAAACGGTTTGAGCCCAAATCCCGGCCCGCTTTGCTCTGGGAGGCCCAGGAGGCGAGAAAAACGCGAAAATCGAAAAAATCGAGTCTAGAAAATTCCCGGAGCCCCAGAAAAATCGGAAATCGTCTCACGAATCCAATGGCGCTAGCCAAATTGTCCTAGCTATGATATTTCCAAAGATATGGGCGAAAAACGGTATGAGCCCAAATCCCGGCCTGTTTTGCTCTGGGAGGCCCAGGAGCCGAGAAAAACGAAAAAATCGAGTTTAGAAAATTCCCGGACCCCTAGAAAAATCGGAAATCGTCTCACGAATCCAATGGGGCCAACCAAATTGTCCTAGCTATGGTATTTCCAAAGATATGGGCGAAAAACGGTATGAGCCCAAATCCCGGCCCGTTTTGCTCTAGGAGGCCCAGGAGCCGAGAAAAACGCGAAAAACATAAAAATCGAGTTTAGAAAATTCCCGGACCCCTAGAAAAATCGGAAATCGTCCCATGAATCCAATGGCGCGAGCCCAATTGTTCTAGCTATGCTATTTCCAAAGATATGGGCAAAAAAGGGGTTGATACCAAATCCGGGCCCGTTTTGCTCTAGGAGGCCCAGGAGCCGAGAAAAACGCGAAAAACGAAAAAATCGAGTTTAGAAAATTCCCGGACCCCTAGAAAAATCGGAAATCGTCTCACGAATCCAATGGCGCCACCCAAATTGTCCTAGCTATGATATTTCCAAAGATATGGCCGAAAAACGGTATGAGCGCAAATCCCGGCCCCTTTTGCTCTGGGGGGCCCAGGAGCCGAGAAAAATGCGAAAAACGGAAAAATCGACTTTAGAAAATTCCCGGAACCCTAGAAAAATCGGAAATCGTCTCACGAATCCAATGGCGCCAGCCAAATTGTCCTAGCTATGATATGTCCAAAGATATGGGCGAAAAACGCTCTGAGTCCAAATCCGGGCCCGTTTTGCTGTAGGAGGCCCAGGAGCCGAGAAAAACGCGAAAAACGAAAAAATCGAGTTTAGAAAATTCCCGGACCCCTAGAAAAATCGGAAATCGTTGCTCGAATCCAATGACGCCAGCCAAATTGTCCTAGCTATGATATTTCCAAAGATATGGGCGAAAAACGGTATGAGCCCAAATCCCGGCCCGTTTTGCTCTGGGAGGCCCAGGAGGCGAGAAAAACGCGAAAAACGGAAAAATCGACTTTAGAAAATTCCCGGACCCCTAGAAAAATCGGATATAGTCTCACGAATCCAATGGCGCGAGCCCAATTGTTCTAGCTATGCTATTTCCAAAGATATGGGCAAAAAAGGGGTTGATACCAAATCCGGGCCTGTTTTGCTCTAGGAGGCCCAGGAGCCGAGAAAAACGCGAAAAACGAAAAAATCGAATTTAGAAAATTCCCGGACCCCTAGAAAAATCGGACATCGTCTCACGAATCCAATGGGGCCAACCAAATTGTCCTAGCTATGCTATTTCCAAAGATATAGGCGAAAAACGGAATGGGCCCAAATCCGGCCCCGTTTTGCTCTAGGAGGCCCAGGTGCCGAGAAAAATGCGAAAAACGAAAAAATCGACTTTAGAAAATTCCCGGACCCCTAGAAAAATCGGAAATCGTCTCACGAATCCAATGGCGCCAGCCAAATTGTCCTAGCTATGATACTTCCAAAGATATGGCCGAAAAACGGTATGCGCCCAAATCCCGACCCGTTTTGCTCTGGGAGGCCCAGAAGCCGAGAAAAACGCGAAAAACGGAAAAATCGAGTTTAGAAAATTCCCGGACCCCTAGAAAAATCGGAAATCGTCTCACGAATCCAATGGGGCCAACCAAATTGTCCTAGCTATGCTATTTCCAAAGATATAGGCGAAAAACGGTAAGAGCCCAAATCCGGGCCCGTTTTGCTCTAGCAGGCCCAGGAACCGAGAAAAACGCGAAAAACGAAAAAATCGAGTTTAGAAAATTCCCGGACCCCTAGAAAAATCGAAAATCTTCCCATGAATCCAATGGCGCGAGCCCAATTGTTCTAGCTATGATATTTTCAACGTTATGGGCGAAAAACGGTTTGAGCCCAAATCCCGGCCCGCTTTGCTCTGGGAGGCCCAGGAGGCGAGAAAAACGCGAAAATCGAAAAAAATCGAGTCTAGGAAATTCCCGGAGCCCCAGAAAAATCGGAAATCGTCTCACGAAGCCAATGGCGCCAGCCAAGTTGTCCTAGCTATAATATTTCCAAAGATATGGCCAAAAAAAGGGTTGATACCAAATCCGGGCCCGTTTTGCTCTGGGAGGCCCAGGAGCCGAGAAAAACGCGAAAAACGAAGAAATCGAGTTTAAAAAATTCGCGGACCCCTAGAAAAATCGGAAATCGTCTCTCGAATCCACTGACGCCAGCCAAATTGTCCTAGCTCTGATATTTCCAAAGATATGGGCGAAAAACGGTATGAGCCCAAATCCCGGCCTGTTTTGCTCTGGGAGGCCCAGGAGCCGAGAAAAACGAAAAAATCGAGTTTAGAAAATTCCCGGACCCCTAGAAAAATCGGAAATCGTCTCACGAATCCAATGGCGCCAGCCAAATTGTCCTAGGTATGATATTTCCAACGATATGGGCGAAAAACGGTATGAGCCCAAATCCCGGCCCGTTTTGCTCTGGGAGGCCCAGGAGCCGAGAAAAACGCGAAAAACGGAAAAATCGACTTTAGAAAATTCCCGGACCCCTAGAAAAATCGGAAATCGTCTCACGAATCCAATGGGGCCAACCAAATTGTCCTAGCTATGCTATTTCCAAAGATATAGGCGAAAAACGGTAAGAGCCCAAATCCGGGCCCGTTTTGCTCTAGGAGGCCCAGGAGCCGAGAAAAACGCGAAAAACGTAAAAATCGAGTTTAGAAAATTCCCGGACCCCTAGAAAAATCGGAAATCGTCCCATGAATCCAATGGCGCGAGCCCAATTGTTCTAGCTATGCTATTTCCAAAGATATGGGCAAAAAAGGGGTTGATACCAAATCCGGGCCCGTTTTGCTCTAGGAGGCCCAGAAGCCGAGAAAAACGCGAAAAACGGAAAAATCGACTTTAGAAAATTCCCGTACCCCTAGAAAAATCGGAAATCGTCTCACGAATCCAATGGCGCCAGCCAAATTGTCCTAGCTATGATATTTCCAAAGATATGGGCGAAAAACGGTATGAGCCCAAATCCCGGCCCGTTTTGCTCTGGGAGGCCCAGGAGCCGAGAAAAACGCGAAAAACGAAAAATCGAGTTTGGAAAATTCCCGGACCCCTTGAAAAATCGGAAATCGTCTCTCGAATCCAATGACGCCAGCCAAATTGTCCTAGCTATGATATTTCCAAAGATATGGGCGAAAAACGGTATGAGCCCAAATCCGTTCCCGTTTTGCTTTAGGAGGCCCAGGAGCCGAGAAAAACGCGAAAAACGTAAAAATCGAGTTTAGAAAATTCCCGGACCCCTTGAAAACTCGGAAATCGTCCCATGAATCCAATGGCGCGAGCCCAATTGTTCTAGCTATGCTATTTCCAAAGATATGGGCAAAAAAGGGGTTGATACCAAATCCGGGCCCGTTTTGCTCTAGGAGGCCCAGGAGCCGAGAAAAACGCGAAAAACGAAAAAATCGAGTTTAGAAAATTCCCGGACCCCTAGAAAAATCGGAAATCGTCTCTCGAATCCACTGACGCCAGCCAAATTGTCCTAGCTCTGATATTTCCAAAGATATGGGCGAAAAACGGTATGAGCCCGAATCCCGGCCCGTTTTGCTCTGGGAGGCCCAGGAGCCGAGAAAAATGCGAAAAACGAAAAAATCGACTTTAGAAAATTCCCGGACCCGTAGAAAAATCGGAAATCGTCTCACGAATCCAATGGCGCCAGCCAAATTGTCCTAGGTATGATATTTCCTAAGATATGGGCGAAAAACGGTATGAGCCCATATCCCGGCCCGTTTTGCTCTGGGAGACCCAGGAGCCGAGAAAAACGAAAAAATCGAGTTTAGAAAATTCCCGAACCCCTAGAAAAATCGGAAATCGTCTCACGAATCCAATGGGGCCAACCAAATTGTCCTAGCTATGCTATTTCCAAAGATATAGGCGAAAAACGGTAAGAGCCCAAATCCGGGCCCGTTTTGCTCTAGGAGGCCCAGGAACCGAGAAAAACGCGAAAAACGTAAAAATCGAGTTTAGAAAATTCCCGGACCCCTAGAAAAATCGGAAATCGTCTCACGAAGCCAATGGCGCCAGCCAAGTTGTCCTAGCTATAATATTTCCAAAGATATGGCCAAAAAAAGGGTTGATACCAAATCCGGGCCCGTTTTGCTCTAGGAGGCCCAGGAGCCGAGAAAAACGCGAAAAACGAAAGAATCGAGTTTAGAAAATTCCCGGACCCCTAGAAAAATCGGAAATCGTCCCATGAATCCAATGGCGCGAGCCCAATTGTTCTAGCTATGCTATTTCCAAAGATATGGGCAAAAAAGGGGTTGATACCAAATCCGGGCCCGTTTTGCTCTAGGAGGCCCAGGAGCCGAGAAAAACGCGAAAAACGAAAAAATCGAGTTTAGAAAATTCCCGGACCCCTAGAAAAATCGGAAATCGTCTCACGAATCCAATGGTGCCAGCCAAATTGTCCTAGCTATGATATTTCCAAAGATATGGGCGAAAAACGGTATGAGCCCAAATCCCGGCCTGTTTTGCTCTGGGAGGCCCAGGAGCCGAGAAAAACGAAAAAATCGAGTTTAGAAAATTCCCGGACCCCTAGAAAAATCGGAAATCGTCTCACGAATCCAATGGGGCCAACCAAATTGTCCTAGCTATGCTATTTCCAAAGATATAGGCGAAAAACGGTAAGAGCCCAAATCCGGGCCCGTTTTGCTCTAGGAGGCCCAGGAACCGAGAAAAACGCGAAAAACGAAAAAATCGAGTTTAGAAAATTCCCGGACCCCTAGAAAAATCGGAAATCGTCTCACGAATCCAATGGCGCCAGCCAAATTGTCCTAGCTATGATATTTCCAAAGATATGGGCGAAAAACGGTATGAGCCCAAATCCCGGCCTGTTTTGCTGTGGGAGGCCCAGGAGCCGAGAAAAACGAAAAAATCGAGTTTAGAAAATTCCCGGACCCCTAGAAAAATCGGAAATCGTCTCACGAATCCAATGGCGCCAGCCAAATTGTCCTAGGTATGATATTTCCAAAGATATGGGCGAAAAACGGTATGAGCCCAAATCCCGGCCCGTTTTGCTCTGGGAGGCCCAGGAGCCGAGAAAAACGCGAAAAACGGAAAAATCGACTTTAGAAAATTCCCGGACACCTAGAAAAATCGGAAATCGTCTCACGAATCGAATGGGGCCAACCAAATTGTCCTAGCTATGCTATTTCCAAAGATATCGGCGAAAAACGGTAAGAGCCCAAATCCGGGCCCGTTTTGCTCTAGGAGGCCCAGGAACCGAGAAAAACGCGAAAAACTAAAAAATCGAGTTTAGAAAATTCCCGGACCCCTAGAAAAATCGAAAATCTTCCCATGAATCCAATGGCGCGAGCCCAATTGTTCTAGCTATGATATTTTCAACGATATGGGCGAAAAACAGTATGAGCCCAAATCCCGGCCCGTTTTGCTCTGGGAGGCCCAGGAGCCGAGAAAAACGCGAAAAACGAAAAAATCGAGTTTAGAAAATTCCCGGACCCCTAGAAAAATCGAAAATCTTCCCATGAATCCAATGGCGCGAGCCCAATTGTTCTAGCTATGATATTTTCAACGATATGGGCGAAAAACAGTATGAGCCCAAATCCCGGCCCGTTTTGCTCTGGGAGGCCCAGGAGCCGAGAAAAACGCGAAAAACGAAAAAATCGAGTTTAGAAATTTCCCGGACCCCTAGAAAAATCGGAAATCGTCTCACGAATCCAATGGCGCCAGCCAAATTGTCCTAGCTATGGTATTTCCAAAGATATGGGCGAAAAACGGTATGAGCCCAAATCCCGGCCCGTTTTGCTCTAGGAGGCCCAGGAGCCGAGAAAAACGCGAAAAACGTAAAAATCGAGTTTAGAAAATTCCCGGACCCCTAGAAAAATCGAAAATCTTCCCATGAATCCAATGGCGCGAGCCCAATTGTTCTAGCTATGATATTTTCAACGATATGGGCGAAAAACAGTATGAGCCCAAATCCCGGCCCGTTTTGCTCTGGGAGGCCCAGGAGCCGAGAAAAACGCGAAAAACGAAAAAATCGAGTTTAGAAAATTCCCGGACCCCTACAAAAATCGAAAATCTTCCCATGAATCCAATGGCGCGAGCCCAATTGTTCTAGCTATGCTATTTCCAAAGATATGGGCAAAAAAGGGGTTGATACCAAATCCGGGCCCGTTTTGCTCTAGGAGGCCCAGGAGCTGAGAAAAACGCGAAAAACGAAAAAATCGAGTTTAGAAAATTCCCGGACCCCTAGAAAAATCGGAAATCGTCCCATGAATCCAATGGCGCGAGCCCAATTGTTCTAGCTATGCTATTTCCAAAGATATGGGCAAAAAAGGGGCTGATACCAAATCCGGGCCCGTTTTGCTCTAGGAGGCCCAGAAGCCGAGAAAAACGCGAAAAACGGAAAAATCGACTTTAGAAAATTCCCGTACCCCTAGAAAAATCGGAAATCGTCTCACGAATCCAATGGCGCCAGCCAAATTGTCCTAGCTATGATATTTCCAAAGATATGGGCGAAAAACGGTATGAGCCCAAATCCCGGCCCGTTTTGCTCTGGGAGGCCCAGGAGCCGAGAAAAACGCGAAAAACGAAAAATCGAGTTTGGAAAATTCCCGGACCCCTTGAAAAATCGGAAATCGTCTCTCGAATCCAATGACGCCAGCCAAATTGTCCTAGCTATGATATTTCCAAAGATATGGGCGAAAAACGGTATGAGCCCAAATCCGTTCCCGTTTTGCTTTAGGAGGCCCAGGAGCCGAGAAAAACGCGAAAAACGAAAAAATCGAGTTTGGAAAATTCCCGGACCCCTAGAAAAATCGGAAATCGTCTCACGAATCCAATGGCGCCAGCCAAATTGTCCTAGCTATGATATTTCCAATGATATGGGCGAAAAACGGTATGAGCCCAAATCCCGGCCCGTTTTGCTCTAGGAGGCCCAGGAGCCGAGAAAAACGCGAAAAACGTAAAAATCGAGTTTAGAAAATTCCCGGACCCCTAGAAAAATCGGAAATCGTCCCATGAATCCAATGGCGCGAGCCCAATTGTTCTAGCTATGCTATTTCCAAAGATATGGGCAAAAAAGGGGTTGGTACCAAATCCGGGCCCGTTTTGCTCTAGGAGGCCCAGGAGCCGAGAAAAACGCGAAAAACGAAAAAATCGAGTTTAGAAAATTCCCGGACCCCTAGAAAAATCGGAAATCGTCTCTCGAATCCACTGACGCCAGCCAAATTGTCCTAGCTCTGATATTTCCAAAGATATGGGCGAAAAACGGTATGAGCCCGAATCCCGGCCCGTTTTGCTCTGGGAGGCCCAGGAGCCGAGAAAAATGCGAAAAACGAAAAAATCGACTTTAGAAAATTCCCGGACCCGTAGAAAAATCGGAAATCGTCTCACGAATCCAATGGCGCCAGCCAAATTGTCCTAGGTATGATATTTCCTAAGATATGTGCGAAAAACGGTATGAGTCCATATCCCGGCCCGTTTTGCTCTGGGAGACCCAGGAGCCGAGAAAAACGAAAAAATCGAGTTTAGAAAATTCCCGAACCCCTAGAAAAATCGGAAATCGTCTCACGAATCCAATGGGGCCAACCAAATTGTCCTAGCTATGCTATTTCCAAAGATATAGGCGAAAAACGGTAAGAGCCCAAATCCGGGCCCGTTTTGCTCTAGGAGGCCCAGGAACCGAGAAAAACGCGAAAAACGTAAAAATCGAGTTTAGAAAATTCCCGGACCCCTAGAAAAATCGGAAATCGTCTCACGAAGCCAATGGCGCCAGCCAAGTTGTCCTAGCTATAATATTTCCAAAGATATGGCCAAAAAAAGGGTTGATACCAAATCCGGGCCCGTTTTGCTCTAGGAGGCCCAGGAGCCGAGAAAAACGCGAAAAACGAAAGAATCGAGTTTAGAAAATTCCCGGACCCCTAGAAAAATCGGAAATCGTCCCATGAATCCAATGGCGCGAGCCCAATTGTTCTAGCTATGCTATTTCCAAAGATATGGGCAAAAAAGGGGTTGATACCAAATCCGGGCCCGTTTTGCTCTAGGAGGCCCAGGAGCCGAGAAAAACGCGAAAAACGAAAAAATCGAGTTTAGAAAATTCCCGGACCCCTAGAAAAATCGGAAATCGTCTCACGAAACCAATGGCGCCAGCCAAATTGTCCTAGGTATGATATTTCCAAAGATATGGGCGAAAAACGGTATGAGCCCAAATCCCGGCCCGTTTTGCTCTGGGAGGCCCAGGAGCCGAGAAAAACGCGAAAAACGGAAAAATCGACTTTAGAAAATTCCCGGACCCCTAGAAAAATCGGAAATCGTCTCACGAATCCAATGGGGCCAACCAAATTGTCCTAGCTATGATATTTCCAAAGATATGGGCGAAAAACGGTATGAGCCCAAATCCGTGCCCGTTTTGCTCTAGGAGGCCCAGGAGCCGAGAAAAACGCGAAAAACGAAAAAATCGAGTTTAGAAAATTCCCGGACCCCTAGAAAAATCGGAAATCGTCTCACGAATCCAATGGCGCCAACCAAATTGTCCTAGCTATACTATTTCCAAAGATATGGGCAAAAAAGGGGTTGATACCAAATCCGGGCCCGTTTTGCTCTAGGAGGCCCAGGATCCGGGAAAAACGCGAAAAACGAAAAAATCGAGTTTAGAAAATTCCCGGACCCCTAGAAAAATCGGAAATCGTCTCACGAATCCAATGGGGCCAACCAAATTGTCCTAGCTATGCTATTTCCAAAGATATAGGCGAAAAACGGTAAGAGCCCAAATCCGGGCCCGTTTTGCTCTAGGAGGCCCAGGAACCGAGAAAAACGCGAAAAACGAAAAAATCGAGTTTAGAAAATTCCCGGACCCCTAGAAAAATCGGAAATCGTCTCACGAATCCAATGGCGCCAGCCAAATTGTCCTAGCTATACTATTTCCAAAGATATGGGCAAAAAAAGGGTTGATACCAAATCCGGGCCCGTTTTGCTCTAGGAGGCCCAGGAACCGAGAAAAACGCGAAAAACGTAAAAATCGAGTTTAGAAAATTCCCGGACCCCTAGAAAAATCGGAAATCGTCTCACGAAGCCAATGGCGCCAGCCAAGTTGTCCTAGCTATAATATTTCCAAAGATATGGCCAAAAAAAGGGTTGATACCAAATCCGGGCCCGTTTTGCTCTAGGAGGCCCAGGAGCCGAGAAAAACGCGAAAAACGAAAGAATCGAGTTTAGAAAATTCCCGGACCCCTAGAAAAATCGGAAATCGTCCCATGAATCCAATGGCGCGAGCCCAATTGTTCTAGCTATGCTATTTCCAAAGATATGGGCAAAAAAGGGGTTTATACCAAATCCGGGCCCGTTTTGCTCTAGGAGGCCCAGGAGCCGAGAAAAACGCGAAAAACGAAAAAATCGAGTTTAGAAAATTCCCGGACCCCTAGAAAAATCGGAAATCGTCTCACGAATCCAAGGGTGCCAGCCAAATTGTCCTAGCTATGATATTTCCAAAGATATGGGCGAAAAACGGTATGAGCCCGAATCCCGGCCCGTTTTGCTCTGGGAGGCCCAGGAGCCGAGAAAAATGCGAAAAACGAAAAAATCGACTTTAGAAAATTCCCGGACCCGTAGAAAAATCGGAAATCGTCTCACGAATCCAATGGCGCCAGCCAAATTGTCCTAGGTATGATATTTCCTAAGATATGGGCGAAAAACGGTATGAGCCCATATCCCGGCCCGTTTTGCTCTGGGAGACCCAGGAGCCGAGAAAAACGAAAAAATCGAGTTTAGAAAATTCCCGAACCCCTAGAAAAATCGGAAATCGTCTCACGAATCCAATGGGGCCAACCAAATTGTCCTAGCTATGCTATTTCCAAAGATATAGGCGAAAAACGGTAAGAGCCCAAATCCGGGCCCGTTTTGCTCTAGGAGGCCCAGGAACCGAGAAAAACGCGAAAAACGTAAAAATCGAGTTTAGAAAATTCCCGGACCCCTAGAAAAATCGGAAATCGTCTCACGAAGCCAATGGCGCCAGCCAAGTTGTCCTAGCTATAATATTTCCAAAGATATGGCCAAAAAAAGGGTTGATACCAAATCCGGGCCCGTTTTGCTCTAGGAGGCCCAGGAGCCGAGAAAAACGCGAAAAACGAAAGAATCGAGTTTAGAAAATTCCCGGACCCCTAGAAAAATCGGAAATCGTCCCATGAAGCCAATGGCGCGAGCCCAATTGTTCTAGCTATGCTATTTCCAAAGATATGGGCAAAAAAGGGGTTGATACCAAATCCGGGCCCGTTTTGCTCTAGGAGGCCCAGGAGCCGAGAAAAACGCGAAAAACGAAAAAATCGAGTTTAGAAAATTCCCGGACCCCTAGAAAAATCGGAAATCGTCTCACGAATCCAAGGGTGCCAGCCAAATTGTCCTAGCTATGATATTTCCAAAGATATGGGCGAAAAACGGTATGAGCCCAAATCCCGGCCTGTTTTGCTCTGGGAGGCCCAGGAGCCGAGAAAAACGAAAAAATCGAGTTTAGAAAATTCCCGGACCCCTAGAAAAATCGGAAATCGTCTCACGAATCCAATGGCGCCAGCCAAATTGTCCTAGGTATGATATTTCCAAAGATATGGGCGAAAAACGGTATGAGCCCAAATCCCGGCCCGTTTTGCTCTGGGAGGCCCAGGAGCCGAGAAAAACGCGAAAAACGAAAAAATCGAGTTTAGAAAATTCCCGGACCCCTAGAAAAATCGGAAATCGTCTCACGAAACCAATGGCGCCAGCCAAATTGTCCTAGGTATGATATTTCCAAAGATATGGGCGAAAAACGGTATGAGCCCAAATCCCGGCCCGTTTTGCTCTGGGAGGCCCAGGAGCCGAGAAAAACGCGAAAAACGGAAAAATCGACTTTAGAAAATTCCCGGACCCCTAGAAAAATCGGAAATCGTCTCACGAATCCAATGGGGCCAACCAAATTGTCCTAGCTATGATATTTCCAAAGATATGGGCGAAAAACGGTATGAGCCCAAATCCGTTCCCGTTTTGCTTTAGGAGGCCCAGGAGCCGAGAAAAACGCGAAAAACGAAAAAATCGAGTTTGGAAAATTCCCGGACCCCTAGAAAAATCGGAAATCGTCTCACGAATCCAATGGCGCCAACCAAATTGTCCTAGCTATACTATTTCCAAAGATATGGGCAAAAAAGGGGTTGATACCAAATCCGGGCCCGTTTTGCTCTAGGAGGCCCAGGATCCGAGAAAAACGCGAAAAACGAAAAAATCGAGTTTAGAAAATTCCCGGACCCCTAGAAAAATCGGAAATCGTCTCACGAATCCAATGGGGCCAACCAAATTGTCCTAGCTATGCTATTTCCAAAGATATAGGCGAAAAACGGTAAGAGCCCAAATCCGGGCCCGTTTTGCTCTAGGAGGCCCAGGAACCGAGAAAAACGCGAAAAACGAAAAAATCGAGTTTAGAAAATTCCCGGACCCCTAGAAAAATCGGAAATCGTCTCACGAATCCAATGGCGCCAGCCAAATTGTCCTAGCTATACTATTTCCAAAGATATGGGCAAAAAAAGGGTTGATACCAAATCCGGGCCCGTTTTGCTCTAGGAGGCCCAGGAACCGAGAAAAACGCGAAAAACGTAAAAATCGAGTTTAGAAAATTCCCGGACCCCTAGAAAAATCGGAAATCGTCTCACGAAGCCAATGGCGCCAGCCAAGTTGTCGTAGCTATAATATTTCCAAAGATATGGCCAAAAAAAGGGTTGATACCAAATCCGGGCCCGTTTTGCTCTAGGAGGCCCAGGAGCCGAGAAAAACGCGAAAAACGAAAGAATCGAGTTTAGAAAATTCCCGGACCCCTAGAAAAATCGGAAATCGTCCCATGAATCCAATGGCGCGAGCCCAATTGTTCTAGCTATGCTATTTCCAAAGATATGGGCAAAAAAGGGGTTGATACCAAATCCGGGCCCGTTTTGCTCTAGGAGGCCCAGGAGCCGAGAAAAACGCGAAAAACGAAAAAATCGAGTTTAGAAAATTCCCGGACCCCTAGAAAAATCGGAAATCGTCTCACGAATCCAAGGGTGCCAGCCAAATTGTCCTAGCTATGATATTTCCAAAGATATGGGCGAAAAACGGTATGAGCCCGAATCCCGGCCCGTTTTGCTCTGGGAGGCCCAGGAGCCGAGAAAAATGCGAAAAACGAAAAAATCGACTTTAGAAAATTCCCGGACCCGTAGAAAAATCGGAAATCGTCTCACGAATCCAATGGCGCCAGCCAAATTGTCCTAGGTATGATATTTCCTAAGATATAGGCGAAAAACGGTAAGAGCCCAAATCCGGGCCCGTTTTGCTCTAGGAGGCCCAGGAACCGAGAAAAACGCGAAAAACGTAAAAATCGAGTTTAGAAAATTCCCGGACCCCTAGAAAAATCGGAAATCGTCTCACGAATCCAAGGGTGCCAGCCAAATTGTCCTAGCTATGATATTTCCAAAGATATGGGCGAAAAACGGTATGAGCCCAAATCCCGGCCTGTTTTGCTCTGGGAGGCCCAGGAGCCGAGAAAAACGAAAAAATCGAGTTTAGAAAATTCCCGGACCCCTAGAAAAATCGGAAATCGTCTCACGAATCCAATGGCGCCAGCCAAATTGTCCTAGGTATGATATTTCCAAAGATATGGGCGAAAAACGGTATGAGCCCAAATCCCGGCCCGTTTTGCTCTGGGAGGCCCAGGAGCCGAGAAAAACGCGAAAAACGAAAAAATCGAGTTTAGAAAATTCCCGGACCCCTAGAAAAATCGGAAATCGTCTCACGAAACCAATGGCGCCAGCCAAATTGTCCTAGGTATGATATTTCCAAAGATATGGGCGAAAAACGGTATGAGCCCAAATCCCGGCCCGTTTTGCTCTGGGAGGCCCAGGAGCCGAGAAAAACGCGAAAAACGGAAAAATCGACTTTAGAAAATTCCCGGACCCCTAGAAAAATCGGAAATCGTCTCACGAATCCAATGGGGCCAACCAAATTGTCCTAGCTATGATATTTCCAAAGATATGGGCGAAAAACGGTATGAGCCCAAATCCGTTCCCGTTTTGCTTTAGGAGGCCCAGGAGCCGAGAAAAACGCGAAAAACGAAAAAATCGAGTTTGGAAAATTCCCGGACCCCTAGAAAAATCGGAAATCGTCTCACGAATCCAATGGCGCCAACCAAATTGTCCTAGCTATACTATTTCCAAAGATATGGGCAAAAAAGGGGTTGATACCAAATCCGGGCCCGTTTTGCTCTAGGAGGCCCAGGATCCGAGAAAAACGCGAAAAACGAAAAAATCGAGTTTAGAAAATTCCCGGACCCCTAGAAAAATCGGAAATCGTCTCACGAATCCAATGGGGCCAACCAAATTGTCCTAGCTATGCTATTTCCAAAGATATAGGCGAAAAACGGTAAGAGCCCAAATCCGGGCCCGTTTTGCTCTAGGAGGCCCAGGAACCGAGAAAAACGCGAAAAACGAAAAAATCGAGTTTAGAAAATTCCCGGACCCCTAGAAAAATCGGAAATCGTCTCACGAATCCAATGGCGCCAGCCAAATTGTCCTAGCTATACTATTTCCAAAGATATGGGCAAAAAAAGGGTTGATACCAAATCCGGGCCCGTTTTGCTCTAGGAGGCCCAGGAACCGAGAAAAACGCGAAAAACGTAAAAATCGAGTTTAGAAAATTCCCGGACCCCTAGAAAAATCGGAAATCGTCTCACGAAGCCAATGGCGCCAGCCAAGTCGTCGTAGCTATAATATTTCCAAAGATATGGCCAAAAAAAGGGTTGATACCAAATCCGGGCCCGTTTTGCTCTAGGAGGCCCAGGAGCCGAGAAAAACGCGAAAAACGAAAGAATCGAGTTTAGAAAATTCCCGGACCCCTAGAAAAATCGGAAATCGTCCCATGAATCCAATGGCGCGAGCCCAATTGTTCTAGCTATGCTATTTCCAAAGATATGGGCAAAAAAGGGGTTGATACCAAATCCGGGCCCGTTTTGCTCTAGGAGGCCCAGGAGCCGAGAAAAACGCGAAAAACGAAAAAATCGAGTTTAGAAAATTCCCGGACCCCTAGAAAAATCGGAAATCGTCTCACGAATCCAAGGGTGCCAGCCAAATTGTCCTAGCTATGATATTTCCAAAGATATGGGCGAAAAACGGTATGAGCCCGAATCCCGGCCCGTTTTGCTCTGGGAGGCCCAGGAGCCGAGAAAAATGCGAAAAACGAAAAAATCGACTTTAGAAAATTCCCGGACCCGTAGAAAAATCGGAAATCGTCTCACGAATCCAATGGCGCCAGCCAAATTGTCCTAGGTATGATATTTCCTAAGATATAGGCGAAAAACGGTAAGAGCCCAAATCCGGGCCCGTTTTGCTCTAGGAGGCCCAGGAACCGAGAAAAACGCGAAAAACGAAAAAATCGAGTTTAGAAAATTCCCGGACCCCTAGAAAAATCGGAAATCGTCTCACGAATCCAATGGCGCCAGCCAAATTGTCCTAGCTATACTATTTCCAAAGATATGGGCAAAAAAAGGGTTGATACCAAATCCGTTCCCGTTTTGCTTTAGGAGGCCCAGGAGCCGAGAAAAACGCGAAAAACGAAAAAATCGAGTTTGGAAAATTCCCGGACCCCTAGAAAAATCGGAAATCGTCTCACGAATCCAATGGCGCCAGCCAAATTGTCCTAGCTATGATATTTCCAAAGATATGGGCGAAAAACGGTATGAGCCCAAATCCCGGCCCGTTTTGCTCTAGGAGGCCCAGGAGCCGAGAAAAACGCGAAAAACGTAAAAATGGAGTTTAGAAAATTCCCGGACCCCTAGAAAAATCGGAAATCGTCCCATGAATCCAATGGCGCGAGCCCAATTGTTCTAGCTATGCTATTTCCAAAGATATGGGCAAAAAAGGGGTTGATACCAAATCCGGGCCCGTTTTGCTCTAGGAGGCCCAGGAGCCGAGAAAAACGCGAAAAACGAAAAAATCGAGTTTAGAAAATTCCCGGACCCCTAGAAAAATCGGAAATCGTCTCACGAATCCAATGGCGCCAACCAAATTGTCCTAGCTATACTATTTCCAAAGATATGGGCAAAAAAGGGGTTGATACCAAATACGGGCCCGTTTTGCTCTAGGAGGCCCAGGATCCGAGAAAAACGCGAAAAACGAAAAAATCGAGTTTAGAAAATTCCCGGACCCCTAGAAAAATCGGAAATCGTCTCACGAATCCAATGGGGCCAACCAAATTGTCCTAGCTATGATATTTCCAAAGATATGGGCGAAAAACGGTATGAGCCCAAATCCGTTCCCGTTTTGCTTTAGGAGGCCCAGGAGCCGAGAAAAACGCGAAAAACGAAAAAATCGAGTTTGGAAAATTCCCGGACCCCTAGAAAAATCGGAAATCGTCTCACGAATCCAATGGCGCCAGCCAAATTGTCCTAGCTATGATATTTCCAAAGATATGGGCGAAAAACGGTATGAGCCCAAATCCCGGCCCGTTTTGCTCTAGGAGGCCCAGGAGCCGAGAAAAACGCGAAAAACGTAAAAATGGAGTTTAGAAAATTCCCGGACCCCTAGAAAAATCGGAAATCGTCCCATGAATCCAATGGCGCGAGCCCAATTGTTCTAGCTATGCTATTTCCAAAGATATGGGCAAAAAAGGGGTTGATACCAAATCCGGGCCCGTTTTGCTCTAGGAGGCCCAGGAGCCGAGAAAAACGCGAAAAACGAAAAAATCGAGTTTAGAAAATTCCCGGACCCCTAGAAAAATCGGAAATCGTCTCACGAATCCAATGGCGCCAACCAAATTGTCCTAGCTATACTATTTCCAAAGATATGGGCAAAAAAGGGGTTGATACCAAATCCGGGCCCGTTTTGCTCTAGGAGGCCCAGGATCCGAGAAAAACGCGAAAAACGAAAAAATCGAGTTTAGAAAATTCCCGGACCCCTAGAAAAATCGGAAATCGTCTCACGAATCCAATGGGGCCAACCAAATTGTCCTAGCTATTCTATTTCCAAAGATATAGGCGAAAAACGGTAAGAGCCCAAATCCGGGCCCGTTTTGCTCTAGGAGGCCCAGGAACCGAGAAAACCGCGAAAAACGAAAAAATCGAAGTTAGAAAATTCCCGGACCCCTAGAAAAATCGGAAATCGTCTCACGAATCCAATGGCGCCAGCCAAATTGTCCTAGCTATACTATTTCCAAAGATATGGGCAAAAAAAGGGTTGATACCAAATCCGTTCCCGTTTTGCTTTAGGAGGCCCAGGAGCCGAGAAAAACGCGAAAAACGAAAAAATCGAGTTTGGAAAATTCCCGGACCCCTAGAAAAATCGGAAATCGTCTCACGAATCCAATGGCGCCAGCCAAATTGTCCTAGCTATGATATTTCCAAAGATATGGGCGAAAAACGGTATGAGCCCAAATCCCGGCCCGTTTTGCTCTAGGAGGCCCAGGAGCCGAGAAAAACGCGAAAAACGTAAAAATGGAGTTTAGAAAATTCCCGGACCCCTAGAAAAATCGGAAATCGTCCCATGAATCCAATGGCGCGAGCCCAATTGTTCTAGCTATGCTATTTCCAAAGATATGGGCAAAAAAGGGGTTGATACCAAATCCGGGCCCGTTTTGCTCTAGGAGGCCCAGGAGCCGAGAAAAACGCGAAAAACGAAAAAATCGAGTTTAGAAAATTCCCGGACCCCTAGAAAAATCGGAAATCGTCTCACGAATCCAATGGCGCCAACCAAATTGTCCTAGCTATACTATTTCCAAAGATATGGGCAAAAAAGGGGTTGATACCAAATACGGGCCCGTTTTGCTCTAGGAGGCCCAGGATCCGAGAAAAACGCGAAAAACGAAAAAATCGAGTTTAGAAAATTCCCGGATCCCTAGAAAAATCGGAAATCGTCTCACGAATCCAATGGGGCCAACCAAATTGTCCTAGCTATGCTATTTCCAAAGATATAGGCGAAAAACGGTAAGAGCCCAAATCCGGGCCCGTTTTGCTCTAGGAGGCCCAGGAACCGAGAAAAACGCGAAAAACGAAAAAATCGAGTTTAGAACATTCCCGGACCCCTAGAAAAATCGGAAATCGTCTCACGAATCCAATGGCGCCAGCCAAATTGTCCTAGCTATACTATTTCCAAAGATATGGGCAAAAAAAGGGTTGATACCAAATCCGGGCCCGTTTTGCTCTAGGAGGCCCAGGAACCGAGAAAAACGCGAAAAACGTAAAAATCGAGTTTAGAAAATTCCCGGACCCCTAGAAAAATCGGAAATCGTCTCACGAAGCCAATGGCGCCAGCCAAGTTGTCCTAGCTATAATATTTCCAAAGATATGGCCAAAAAAAGGGTTGATACCAAATCCGGGCCCGTTTTGCTCTAGGAGGCCCAGGAGCCGAGAAAAACGCGAAAAACGAAAGAATCGAGTTTAGAAAATTCCCGGACCCCTAGAAAAATCGGAAATCGTCCCATGAATCCAATGGCGCGAGCCCAATTGTTCTAGCTATGCTATTTCCAAAGATATGGGCGAAAAACGGTATGAGCCCAAATCCCGGCCCCTTTTGCTCTGGGAGGCCCAGGAGCCGAGAAAAACGCGAAAAACGAAAAAATCGACTTTAGAACATTCCCGGAACCCTAGAAAAATCGGAAATCGTCCCACGAAGCCAATGGCGCCAGCCAAATTGTCCTAGCTATGATATGTCCAAAGATATGGGCGAAAAACGGTATGAGCCCAAATCCGGGCCCGATTTGCTGTAGGAGGCCCAGGAGCCGAGAAAAACGCGAAAAACGAAAAAATCGAGTTTAGAAAATTCCCGGACCCCTAGAAAAATCGGAAATCGTCCCACGAAGCCAATGGCGCCAGCCAAATTGTCCTAGCTATGATATGTCCAAAGATATGGGCGAAAAACGGTATGAGCCCAAATCCGTTCCCGTTTTGCTTTAGGAGGCCCAGGAGCCGAGAAAAACGCGAAAAACGAAAAAATCGAGTTTAGAAAAGTCCCGGATCCCTAGAAAAATCGGAAATCGTCTCACGAATCCAATGGCGCCAACCAAATTGTCCTAGCTATACTATTTCCAAAGATATGGACAAAAAAAGGGTTGATACCAAATCCGGGCCCGTTTTGCTCTAGGAGGCCCAGGAGCCGAGAAAGACGCGAAAAACGAAAAAATCGAGTTTAGAAAATTCCCGGACCCCTAGAAAAATCGAAAATCTTCCCATGAATCCAATGGCGCGAGCCCAATTGTTCTAGCTATGATATTTTCAACGATATGGGCGAAAAACAGTATGAGCCCAAATCCCGGCCCGTTTTGCTCTGGGAGGCCCAGGAGCCGAGAAAAACGCGAAAAACGAAAAAATCGAGTTTAGAAAATTCCCGGACCCCTACAAAAATCGGAAATCGTCCCATGAATCCAATGGCGCGAGCCCAATTGTTCTAGCTATGCTATTTCCAAAGATATGGGCGAAAAACGGTATGAGCCCAAATCCCGGCCCCTTTTGCTCTGGGAGGCCCAGGAGCCGAGAAAAACGCGAAAAACGAAAAAATCGACTTTAGAACATTCCCGGAACCCTAGAAAAATCGGAAATCGTCCCACGAAGCCAATGGCGCCAGCCAAATTGTCCTAGCTATGATATGTCCAAAGATATGGGCGAAAAACGGTATGAGCCCAAATCCGGGCCCGATTTGCTGTAGGAGGCCCAGGAGCCGAGAAAAACGCGAAAAACGAAAAAATCGAGTTTAGAAAATTCCCGGACCCCTAGAAAAATCGGAAATCGTCCCACGAAGCCAATGGCGCCAGCCAAATTGTCCTAGCTATGATATGTCCAAAGATATGGGCGAAAAACGGTATGAGCCCAAATCCGTTCCCGTTTTGCTTTAGGAGGCCCAGGAGCCGAGAAAAACGCGAAAAACGAAAAAATCGAGTTTAGAAAAGTCCCGGATCCCTAGAAAAATCGGAAATCGTCTCACGAATCCAATGGCGCCAACCAAATTGTCCTAGCTATACTATTTCCAAAGATATGGACAAAAAAAGGGTTGATACCAAATCCGGGCCCGTTTTGCTCTAGGAGGCCCAGGAGCCGAGAAAGACGCGAAAAACGAAAAAATCGAGTTTAGAAAATTCCCGGACCCCTAGAAAAATCGAAAATCTTCCCATGAATCCAATGGCGCGAGCCCAATTGTTCTAGCTATGATATTTTCAACGATATGGGCGAAAAACAGTATGAGCCCAAATCCCGGCCCGTTTTGCTCTGGGAGGCCCAGGAGCCGAGAAAAACGCGAAAAACGAAAAAATCGAGTTTAGAAATTTCCCGGACCCCTAGAAAAATCGGAAATCGTCTCACGAATCCAATGGCGCCAGCCAAATTGTCCTAGCTATGGTATTTCCAAAGTCATGGGCGAAAAACGGTATGAGCCCAAATCCCGGCCCGTTTTGCTCTAGGAGGCCCAGGAGCCGAGAAAAACGCGAAAAACGTAAAAATCGAGTTTAGAAAATTCCCGGACCCCTAGAAAAATCGGAAATCGTCCCATGAATCCAATGGCGCGAGCCCAATTGTTCTAGCTATGCTATTTCCAAAGATATGGGCAAAAAAGGGGTTGATACCAAATCCGGGCCCGTTTTGCTCTAGGAGGCCCAGGAGCCGAGAAAAACGCGAAAAACGAAAAAATCGAGTTTAGAAAATTCCCGGACCCCTAGAAAAATCGGAAATCGTCTCACGAATCCAATGGCGCCACCCAAATTGTCCTAGCTATGATATTTCCAAAGATATGGCCGAAAAACGGTATGAGCGCAAATCCCGGCCCCTTTTGCTCTGGGGGGCCCAGCAGCCGAGAAAAATGCGAAAAACGGAAAAATCGACTTTAGAAAATTCCCGGAACCCTAGAAAAATCGGAAATCGTCTCACGAAT
Organism: Diachasmimorpha longicaudata; assembly: GCF_034640455.1. NCBI lineage: Eukaryota > Metazoa > Arthropoda > Insecta > Hymenoptera > Braconidae > Diachasmimorpha > Diachasmimorpha longicaudata. The sequence goes on along the minus strand of NC_087227.1, from coordinate 3,124,403 downwards.
CCAATGGGGCCAACCAAATTGTCCTAGCTATGCTATTTCCAAAGATATAGGCGAAAAACGGTAAGAGCCCAAATCCGGGCCCGTTTTGCTCTAGGAGGCCCAGGAGCCGAGAAAAACGCGAAAAACGTAAAAATCGAGTTTAGAAAATTCCCGGACCCCTAGAAAAATCGGAAATCGTCTCACGAATCCAATGGCGCCAGCCAAATTGTCCTAGCTATGATATTTCCAAAGATATGGGCGAAAAACGGTATGAGCCCAAATCCCGGCCCGTTTTGCTCTGGGAGGCCCAGGAGCCGAGAAAAACGCGAAAAACGGAAAAATCGACTTTAGAAAATTCCCGGACCCCTAGAAAAATCGGAAATCGTCTCACGAATCCAATGGCGCCAGCCAAATTGTCCTAGCTATGATATTTCCAAAGATATGGGCGAAAAACGGTATGAGCCCAAATCCCGGCCTGTTTTGCTCTGGGAGGCCCAGGAGCCGAGAAAAACGCGAAAAACGAAAAAATCGAGTTTAGAAATTTCCCGGACCCCTAGAAAAATCGGAAATCGTCTCACGAATCCAATGGCGCCAGCCAAATTGTCCTAGCTATGGTATTTCCAAAGTCATGGGCGAAAAACGGTATGAGCCCAAATCCCGGCCCGTTTTGCTCTGGGAGGCCCAGGAGCCGAGGGAAACGCGAAAAACGGAAAAATCGACTTTAGAAAATTCCCGGACCCCTAGAAAAATCGGAAATCGTCTCACGAATCCAATGGGGCCAACCAAATTGTCCTAGCTATGCTATTTCCAAAGATATAGGCGAAAAACGGTAAGAGCCCAAATCCGGGCCCGTTTTGCTCTAGGAGGCCCAGGAGCCGAGAAAAACGCGAAAAACGAAAAAATCGAGTTGAGAAAATTCCCGGAGCCCTAGAAAAATCGGAAATCGTCTCACGAATCCAATGGCGCCAGCCAAATTGTCCTAGCCATGATACTTCCAAAGATATGGGCGAAAAACGGTATGAGCCCAAATCCGGGCCCGTTTTGCTCTAGGAGGCCCAGGAGCCGAGAAAAACGCGAAAAACGAAAAAATCGAGTTTAGAAATTTCCCGGACCCCTAGAAAAATCGGAAATCGTCTCACGAATCCAATGGCGCCAGCCAAATTGTCCTAGCCATGATACTTCCAAAGATATGGCCGAAAAACGGTATGAGCCCAAATCCCGACCCGTTTTGCTCTGGGAGGCCCAGAAGCCGAGAAGAACGCGAAAAACGGAAAAATCGACTTTAGAAAATTCCCGGACCCCTAGAAAAATCGGAAATCGTCTCACGAATCCAATGGCGCGAGCCCAATTGTTCTAGCTATGATATTTTCAACGATATGGGCGAAAAACAGTATGAGCCCAAATCCCGGCCCGTTTTGCTCTGGGAGGCCCAGGAGCCGAGAAAAACGCGAAAAACGAAAAAATCGAGTTTAGAAATTTCCCGGACCCCTAGAAAAATCGGAAATCGTTGCTCGAATCCAATGACGCTAGCCAAATTGTCCTAGCTATGATATTTCCAAAGATATGGGCGAAAAACGGTATGAGCCCAAATCCCGGCCCGTTTTGCTCTGGGAGGCCCAGGAGGCGAGAAAAACGCGAAAAACGAAAAAATCGAGTTTAGAAAATTCCCGGACCCCTAGAAAAATCGGAAATCGTCTCACGAATCCAATGGCGCCAGCCAAATTGTCCTAGCTATGATACTTCCAAAGATATTGCCGAAAAACGGTATGAACCCAAATCCCGACCCGTTTTGCTGTGGGAGGCCCAGAAGCCGAGAAAAACGCGAAAAACGGAAAAATCGAGTTTAGAAAATTCCCGGACCCCTAGAAAAATCGGAAATCGTCTCACGAATCCAATGGCGCCAGCCAAATTGTCGTAGATATGATATTTTCAACGTTATGGGCGAAAAACGGTATGAGCCCAAATCCCGGCCCGTTTTGCTCTGGGAGGCCCAGGAGGCGAGAAAAACGCGAAAAACGAAAAAATCGAGTTTAGAAAATTCCCGGACCCCTAGAAAAATCGGAAATCGTCTCACGAAGCCAATGGCGCCAGCCAAGTTGTCCTAGCTATAATATTTCCAAAGATATGGCCAAAAAAAGGGTTGATACCAAATCCGGGCCCGTTTTGCTCTAGGAGGCCCAGGAGCCGAGAAAAACGCGAAAAACGAAAAAATCGAGTTTAGAAAATTCCCGGACCCCTAGAAAAATCGGAAATCGTCTCACGAATCCAATGGCGCCAGCCAAATTGTCCTAGCTACACTATTTCCAAAGATATGGGCAAAAAAAGGGTTGATACCAAATCCGGGCCCGTTTTGCTCTAGGAGGCCCAGAAGCCGAGAAAAACGCGAAAAACGAACAAATCGAGTTTAGAAAATTCCCGGACCCCTAGAAAAATCGGAAATCGTCTCACGAAGCCAATGGGGCCAGCCAAATTGTCCTAGCTCTGATATGTCCAAAGATATGGGCGAAAAACGGTATGAGCCCAAATCCCGGCCCCTTTTGCTCTGGGAGGCCCAGGAGCCGAGAAAAACGCGAAAAACGAAAAAATCGACTTTAGAAAATTCCCGGAACCCTAGAAAAATCGGAAATCGTCCCACGAAGCCAATGGCGCCAGCCAAATTGTCCTAGCTATGATATGTCCAAAGATATGGGCGAAAAACGGTATGAGCCCAAATCCGGGCCCGATTTGCTGTAGGAGGCCCAGGAGCCGAGAAAAACGCGAAAAACGAAAAAATCGAGTTTAGAAAATTCCCGGACCCCTAGAAAAATCGGAAATCGTCCCACGAAGCCAATGGCGCCAGCCAAATTGTCCTAGCTATGATATGTCCAAAGATATGGGCGAAAAACGGTATGAGCCCAAATCCGTTCCCGTTTTGCTTTAGGAGGCCCAGGAGCCGAGAAAAACGCGAAAAACGAAAAAATCGAGTTTAGAAAAGTCCCGGATCCCTAGAAAAATCGGAAATCGTCTCACGAATCCAATGGCGCCAACCAAATTGTCCTAGCTATACTATTTCCAAAGATATGGACAAAAAAAGGGTTGATACCAAATCCGGGCCCGTTTTGCTCTAGGAGGCCCAGGAGCCGAGAAAGACGCGAAAAACGAAAAAATCGAGTTTAGAAAATTCCGGGACCCCTAGAAAAATCGGAAATCGTCTCACGAATCCAATGGCGCCAGCCAAATTGTCCTAGCTATGATATTTCCAAAGATATGGGCGAAAAACGGTATGAGCCCAAATCCCGGCCCGTTTTGCTCTAGGAGGCCCAGGAGCCGAGAAAAACGCGAAAAACGTAGAAATCGAGTTTAGAAAATTCCCGGACCCCTAGAAAAATCGGAAATCGTCCCATGAATCCAATGGCGCGAGCCCAATTGTTCTAGCTATGCTATTTCCAAAGATATGGGCAAAAAAGGGGTTGATACCAAATCCGGGCCCGTTTTGCTCTAGGAGGCCCAGGAGCCGAGAAAAACGCGAAAAACGAAAAAATCGAGTTTAGAAAATTCCCGGACCCCTAGAAAAATCGGAAATCGTCTCACGAATCCAATGGCGCCAACCAAATTGTCCTAGCTATACTATTTCCAAAGATATGGGCAAAAAAGGGGTTGATACCAAATCCGGGCCCGTTTTGCTCTAGGAGGCCCAGGATCCGAGAAAAACGCGAAAAACGAAAAAATCGAGTTTAGAAAATTCCCGGACCCCTACAAACATCGGAAATCGTCTCACGAATCCAATGGGGCCAACCAAATTGTCCTAGCTATGATATTTCCAAAGATATGGGCGAAAAACGGTATGAGCCCAAATCCCGGCCCGTTTTGCTCTAGGAGGCCCAGGAGCCGAGAAAAACGCGAAAAACGTAAAAATCGAGGTTAGAAAATTCCCGGACCCCTAGAAAAATCGGAAATCGTCTCACGAATCCACTGGCGCCAGCCAAATTGTCCTAGCTATGATATTTCCAAAGATATGGGCGAAAAACGGTATGAGCCCAAATCCCGGCCTGTTTTGCTCTGGGAGGCCCAGGAGCCGAGAAAAACGCGAAAAACGAAAAAATCGAGTTTAGAAAATTCCCGGACCCCTAGAAAAATCGGAAATCGTCTCACGAATCCAATGGCGCCAGCCAAATTGTCCTAGCTACACTATTTCCAAAGATATGGGCAAAAAAAGGGTTGATACCAAATCCGGGCCCGTTTTGCTCTAGGAGGCCCAGGAGCCGAGAAAAACGCGAAAAACGAAAAAATCGAGTTTAGAAAATTCCCGGACCCCTAGAAAAATCGGAAATCGTTGCTCGAATCCAATGACGCCAGCCAAATTGTCCTAGCTATGATATTTCCAAAGATATGGGCGAAAAACGGTATGAGCCCAAATCCCGGCCCGTTTTGCTCTGGGAGGCCCAGGAGGCGAGAAAAACGCGAAAAACGAAAAAATCGAGTTTAGAAAATTCCCGGACCCCTAGAAAAATCGGAAATCGTCTCACGAATCCAATGGCGCCAGCCAAATTGTCCTAGCTATGATACTTCCAAAGATATTGCCGAAAAACGGTATGAGCCCAAATCCCGACCCGTTTTGCTCTGGGAGGCCCAGAAGCCGAGAAAAACGCGAAAAACGGAAAAATCGAGTTTAGAAAATTCCCGGACCCCTAGAAAAATCGGAAATCGTCTCACGAATCCAATGGCGCCAGCCAAATTGTCGTAGATATGATATTTTCAACGTTATGGGCGAAAAACGGTATGAGCCCAAATCCCGGCCCGTTTTGCTCTGGGAGGCCCAGGAGGCGAGAAAAACGCGAAAAACGAAAAAATCGAGTTTAGAAAATTCCCGGACCCCTAGAAAAATCGGAAATCGTCTCACGAAGCCAATGGCGCCAGCCAAGTTGTCCTATCTATAATATTTCCAAAGATATGGCCAAAAAAAGGGTTGATACCAAATCCGGGCCCGTTTTGCTCTAGGAGGCCCAGGAGCCGAGAAAAACGCGAAAAACGAAAAAATCGAGTTTAGAAAATTCCCGGACCCCTAGAAAAATCGGAAATCGTCTCACGAATCCAATGGCGCCAGCCAAATTGTCCTAGCTACACTATTTCCAAAGATATGGGCAAAAAAAGGGTTGATACCAAATCCGGGCCCGTTTTGCTCTGGGAGGCCCAGGAGCCGAGAAAAACGCGAAAAACGAAAAAATCGACTTTAGAAAATTCCCGGAACCCTAGAAAAATCGGAAATCGTCCCACGAAGCCAATGGCGCCAGCCAAATTGTCCTAGCTATGATATGTCCAAAGATATGGGCGAAAAACGGTATGAGCCCAAATCCGGGCCCGATTTGCTGTAGGAGGCCCAGGAGCCGAGAAAAACGCGAAAAACGAAAAAATCGAGTTTAGAAAATTCCCGGACCCCTAGAAAAATCGGAAATCGTCCCACGAAGCCAATGGCGCCAGCCAAATTGTCCTAGCTATGATATGTCCAAAGATATGGGCGAAAAACGGTATGAGCCCAAATCCGTTCCCGTTTTGCTCTAGGAGGCCCAGGAGCCGAGAAAAACGCGAAAAACGTAAAAATCGAGGTTAGAAAATTCCCGGACCCCTAGAAAAATCGGAAATCGTCTCACGAATCCACTGGCGCCAGCCAAATTGTCCTAGCTATGATATTTCCAAAGATATGGGCGAAAAACGGTATGAGCCCAAATCCCGGCCTGTTTTGCTCTGGGAGGCCCAGGAGCCGAGAAAAACGCGAAAAACGAAAAAATCGAGTTTAGAAAATTCCCGGACCCCTAGAAAAATCGGAAATCGTCTCACGAATCCAATGGCGCCAGCCAAATTGTCCTAGCTACACTATTTCCAAAGATATGGGCAAAAAAAGGGTTGATACCAAATCCGGGCCCGTTTTGCTCTAGGAGGCCCAGGAGCCGAGAAAAACGCGAAAAACGAAAAAATCGAGTTTAGAAAATTCCCGGACCCCTAGAAAAATCGGAAATCGTTGCTCGAATCCAATGACGCCAGCCAAATTGTCCTAGCTATGATATTTCCAAAGATATGGGCGAAAAACGGTATGAGCCCAAATCCCGGCCCGTTTTGCTCTGGGAGGCCCAGGAGGCGAGAAAAACGCGAAAAACGAAAAAATCGAGTTTAGAAAATTCCCGGACCCCTAGAAAAATCGGAAATCGTCTCACGAATCCAATGGCGCCAGCCAAATTGTCCTAGCTATGATACTTCCAAAGATATTGCCGAAAAACGGTATGAGCCCAAATCCCGACCCGTTTTGCTCTGGGAGGCCCAGAAGCCGAGAAAAACGCGAAAAACGGAAAAATCGAGTTTAGAAAATTCCCGGACCCCTAGAAAAATCGGAAATCGTCTCACGAATCCAATGGCGCCAGCCAAATTGTCGTAGATATGATATTTTCAACGTTATGGGCGAAAAACGGTATGAGCCCAAATCCCGGCCCGTTTTGCTCTGGGAGGCCCAGGAGGCGAGAAAAACGCGAAAAACGAAAAAATCGAGTTTAGAAAATTCCCGGACCCCTAGAAAAATCGGAAATCGTCTCACGAAGCCAATGGCGCCAGCCAAGTTGTCCTATCTATAATATTTCCAAAGATATGGCCAAAAAAAGGGTTGATACCAAATCCGGGCCCGTTTTGCTCTAGGAGGCCCAGGAGCCGAGAAAAACGCGAAAAACGAAAAAATCGAGTTTAGAAAATTCCCGGACCCCTAGAAAAATCGGAAATCGTCTCACGAATCCAATGGCGCCAGCCAAATTGTCCTAGCTACACTATTTCCAAAGATATGGGCAAAAAAAGGGTTGATACCAAATCCGGGCCCGTTTTGCTCTGGGAGGCCCAGGAGCCGAGAAAAACGCGAAAAACGAAAAAATCGACTTTAGAAAATTCCCGGAACCCTAGAAAAATCGGAAATCGTCCCACGAAGCCAATGGCGCCAGCCAAATTGTCCTAGCTATGATATGTCCAAAGATATGGGCGAAAAACGGTATGAGCCCAAATCCGGGCCCGATTTGCTGTAGGAGGCCCAGGAGCCGAGAAAAACGCGAAAAACGAAAAAATCGAGTTTAGAAAATTCCCGGACCCCTAGAAAAATCGGAAATCGTCCCACGAAGCCAATGGCGCCAGCCAAATTGTCCTAGCTATGATATGTCCAAAGATATGGGCGAAAAACGGTATGAGCCCAAATCCGTTCCCGTTTTGCTTTAGGAGGCCCAGGAGCCGAGAAAAACGCGAAAAACGAAAAAATCGAGTTTAGAAAAGTCCCGGATCCCTAGAAAAATCGGAAATCGTCTCACGAATCCAATGGCGCCAACCAAATTGTCCTAGCTATACTATTTCCAAAGATATGGACAAAAAAAGGGTTGATACCAAATCCGGGCCCGTTTTGCTCTAGGAGGCCCAGGAGCCGAGAAAGACGCGAAAAACGAAAAAATCGAGTTTAGAAATTTCCCGGACCCCTAGAAAAATCGGAAATCGTCTCACGAATCCAATGGGGCCAACCAAATTGTCCTAGCTATGCTATTTCCAAAGATATAGGCGAATAACGGTAAGAGCCCAAATCCGGGCCCGTTTTGCTCTAGGAGGCCCAGGAACCGAGAAAAACGCGAAAAACGAAAAAATCGAGTTTAGAAAATTCCCGGACCCCTAGAAAAATCGAAAATCTTCCCATGAATCCAATGGCGCGAGCCCAATTGTTCTAGCTATGATATTTTCAACGATATGGGCGAAAAACAGTATGAGCCCAAATCCCGGCCCGTTTTGCTCTGGGAGGCCCAGGAGCCGAGAAAAACGCGAAAAACGAAAAAATCGAGTTTAGAAAATTCCCGGACCCCTACAAAAATTGAAAATCTTCCCATGAATCCAATGGCGCGAGCCCAATTGTTCTAGCTATGATATTTTCAACGATATGGGCGAAAAACAGTATGAGCCCAAATCCCGGCCCGTTTTGCTCTGGGAGGCCCAGGAGCCGAGAAAAACGCGAAAAACGAAAAAATCGAGTTTAGAAAATTCCCGGACCCCTAGAAAAATCGGAAATCGTCTCACGAATCCAATGGCGCCACCCAAATTGTCCTAGCTATGATATTTCCAAAGATATGGCCGAAAAACGGTATGAGCGCAAATCCCGGCCCCTTTTGCTCTGGGGGGCCCAGCAGCCGAGAAAAATGCGAAAAACGGAAAAATCGACTTTAGAAAATTCCCGGAACCCTAGAAAAATCGGAAATCGTCTCACGAATCCAATGGGGCCAACCAAATTGTCCTAGCTATGCTATTTCCAAAGATATAGGCGAAAAACGGTAAGAGCCCAAATCCGGGCCCGTTTTGCTCTAGGAGGCCCAGGAGCCGAGAAAAACGCGAAAAACGTAAAAATCGAGTTTAGAAAATTCCCGGACCCCTAGAAAAATCGGAAATCGTCTCACGAATCCAATGGCGCCAGCCAAATTGTCCTAGCTACACTATTTCCAAAGATATGGGCAAAAAAAGGGTTGATACCAAATCCGGGCCCGTTTTGCTCTAGGAGGCCCAGGAGCCGAGAAAAACGCGAAAAACGAAAAAATCGAGTTTAGAAAATTCCCGGACCCCTAGAAAAATCGGAAATCGTTGCTCGAATCCAATGACGCCAGCCAAATTGTCCTAGCTATGCTATTTCCAAAGATATAGGCGAAAAACGGTAAGAGCCCAAATCCCGGCCCGTTTTGCTCTAGGAGGCCCAGGAGCCGAGAAAAACGCGAAAAACGTAAAAATCGAGTTTAGAAAATTCCCGGACCCCTAGAAAAATCGGAAATCGTCTCACGAATCCAATGGCGCCAGCCAAATTGTCCTAGCTACACTATTTCCAAAGATATGGGCAAAAAAAGGGTTGATACCAAATCCGGGCCCGTTTTGCTCTAGGAGGCCCAGGAGCCGAGAAAAACGCGAAAAACGAAAAAATCGAGTTTAGAAAATTCCCGGACCCCTAGAAAAATCGGAAATCGTTGCTCGAATCCAATGACGCCAGCCAAATTGTCCTAGCTATGATATTTCCAAAGATATGGGCGAAAAACGGTATGAGCCCAAATCCCGGCCCGTTTTGCTCTGGGAGGCCCAGGAGGCGAGAAAAACGCGAAAAACGAAAAAATCGAGTTTAGAAAATTCCCGGACCCCTAGAAAAATCGGAAATCGTCTCACGAATCCAATGGCGCCAGCCAAATTGTCCTAGCTATGATACTTCCAAAGATATTGCCGAAAAACGGTATGAGCCCAAATCCCGACCCGTTTTGCTCTGGGAGGCCCAGAAGCCGAGAAAAACGCGAAAAACGGAAAAATCGAGTTTAGAAAATTCCCGGACCCCTAGAAAAATCGGAAATCGTCTCACGAATCCAATGGCGCCAGCCAAATTGTCGTAGATATGATATTTTCAACGTTATGGGCGAAAAACGGTATGAGCCCAAATCCCGGCCCGTTTTGCTCTGGGAGGCCCAGGAGGCGAGAAAAACGCGAAAAACGAAAAAATCGAGTTTAGAAAATTCCCGGACCCCTAGAAAAATCGGAAATCGTCTCACGAAGCCAATGGCGCCAGCCAAGTTGTCCTAGCTATAATATTTCCAAAGATATGGCCAAAAAAAGGGTTGATACCAAATCCGGGCCCGTTTTGCTCTAGGAGGCCCAGGAGCCGAGAAAAACGCGAAAAACGAAAAAATCGAGTTTAGAAAATTCCCGGACCCCTAGAAAAATCGGAAATCGTCTCACGAATCCAATGGCGCCAGCCAAATTGTCCTAGCTACACTATTTCCAAAGATATGGGCAAAAAAAGGGTTGATACCAAATCCGGGCCCGTTTTGCTCTAGGAGGCCCAGGAGCCGAGAAAAACGCGAAAAACGAACAAATCGAGTTTAGAAAATTCCCGGACCCCTAGAAAAATCGGAAATCGTCTCACGAAGCCAATGGGGCCAGCCAAATTGTCCTAGCTCTGATATGTCCAAAGATATGGGCGAAAAACGGTATGAGCCCAAATCCCGGCCCCTTTTGCTCTGGGAGGCCCAGGAGCCGAGAAAAACGCGAAAAACGAAAAAATCGACTTTAGAAAATTCCCGGAACCCTAGAAAAATCGGAAATCGTCCCACGAAGCCAATGGCGCCAGCCAAATTGTCCTAGCTATGATATGTCCAAAGATATGGGCGAAAAACGGTATGAGCCCAAATCCGGGCCCGATTTGCTGTAGGAGGCCCAGGAGCCGAGAAAAACGCGAAAAACGAAAAAATCGAGTTTAGAAAATTCCCGGACCCCTAGAAAAATCGGAAATCGTCCCACGAAGCCAATGGCGCCAGCCAAATTGTCCTAGCTATACTATTTCCAAAGATATGGACAAAAAAAGGGTTGATACCAAATCCGGGCCCGTTTTGCTCTAGGAGGCCCAGGAGCCGAGAAAGACGCGAAAAACGAAAAAATCGAGTTTAGAAATTTCCCGGACCCCTAGAAAAATCGGAAATCGTCTCACGAATCCAATGGGGCCAACCAAATTGTCCTAGCTATGCTATTTCCAAAGATATAGGCGAATAACGGTAAGAGCCCAAATCCGGGCCCGTTTTGCTCTAGGAGGCCCAGGAACCGAGAAAAACGCGAAAAACGAAAAAATCGAGTTTAGAAAATTCCCGGACCCCTAGAAAAATCGAAAATCTTCCCATGAATCCAATGGCGCGAGCCCAATTGTTCTAGCTATGATATTTTCAACGATATGGGCGAAAAACAGTATGAGCCCAAATCCCGGCCCGTTTTGCTCTGGGAGGCCCAGGAGCCGAGAAAAACGCGAAAAACGAAAAAATCGAGTTTAGAAAATTCCCGGACCCCTACAAAAATTGAAAATCTTCCCATGAATCCAATGGCGCGAGCCCAATTGTTCTAGCTATGATATTTTCAACGATATGGGCGAAAAACAGTATGAGCCCAAATCCCGGCCCGTTTTGCTCTGGGAGGCCCAGGAGCCGAGAAAAACGCGAAAAACGAAAAAATCGAGTTTAGAAAATTCCCGGACCCCTACAAAAATCGAAAATCTTCCCATGAATCCAATGGCGCGAGCCCAATTGTTCTAGCTATGATATTTTCAACGATATGGGCGAAAAACAGTATGAGCCCAAATCCCGGCCCGTTTTGCTCTGGGAGGCCCAGGAGCCGAGAAAAACGCGAAAAACGAAAAAATCGAGTTTAGAAATTTCCCGGACCCCTAGAAAAATCGGAAATCGTCTCACGAATCCAATGGCGCCAGCCAAATTGTCCTAGCTATGGTATTTCCAAAGATATGGGCGAAAAACGGTATGAGCCCAAATCCCGGCCCGTTTTGCTCTAGGAGGCCCAGGAGCCGAGAAAAACGCGAAAAACGTAAAAATCGAGTTTAGAAAATTCCCGGACCCCTAGAAAAATCGGAAATCGTCCCATGAATCCAATGGCGCGAGCCCAATTGTTCTAGCTATGCTATTTCCAAAGATATGGGCAAAAAAGGGGTTGATACCAAATCCGGGCCCGTTTTGCTCTAGGAGGCCCAGGAGCCGAGAAAAACGCGAAAAACGAAAAAATCGAGTTTAGAAAATTCCCGGACCCCTAGAAAAATCGGAAATCGTCTCACGAATCCAATGGGGCCAACCAAATTGTCCTAGCTATGCTATTTCCAAAGATATAGGCGAATAACGGTAAGAGCCCAAATCCGGGCCCGTTTTGCTCTAGGAGGCCCAGGAACCGAGAAAAACGCGAAAAACGAAAAAATCGAGTTTAGAAAATTCCCGGACCCCTAGAAAAATCGAAAATCTTCCCATGAATCCAATGGCGCGAGCCCAATTGTTCTAGCTATGATATTTTCAACGATATGGGCGAAAAACAGTATGAGCCCAAATCCCGGCCCGTTTTGCTCTGGGAGGCCCAGGAGCCGAGAAAAACGCGAAAAACGAAAAAATCGAGTTTAGAAAATTCCCGGACCCCTACAAAAATTGAAAATCTTCCCATGAATCCAATGGCGCGAGCCCAATTGTTCTAGCTATGATATTTTCAACGATATGGGCGAAAAACAGTATGAGCCCAAATCCCGGCCCGTTTTGCTCTGGGAGGCCCAGGAGCCGAGAAAAACGCGAAAAACGAAAAAATCGAGTTTAGAAAATTCCCGGACCCCTACAAAAATCGGAAATCGTCTCACGAATCCAATGGCGCCACCCAAATTGTCCTAGCTATGATATTTCCAAAGATATGGCCGAAAAACGGTATGAGCGCAAATCCCGGCCCCTTTTGCTCTGGGGGGCCCAGCAGCCGAGAAAAATGCGAAAAACGGAAAAATCGACTTTAGAAAATTCCCGGAACCCTAGAAAAATCGGAAATCGTCTCACGAATCCAATGGGGCCAACCAAATTGTCCTAGCTATGCTATTTCCAAAGATATAGGCGAAAAACGGTAAGAGCCCAAATCCGGGCCCGTTTTGCTCTAGGAGGCCCAGGAGCCGAGAAAAACGCGAAAAACGTAAAAATCGAGTTTAGAAAATTCCCGGACCCCTAGAAAAATCGGAAATCGTCTCACGAATCCAATGGCGCCAGCCAAATTGTCCTAGCTACACTATTTCCAAAGATATGGGCAAAAAAAGGGTTGATACCAAATCCGGGCCCGTTTTGCTCTAGGAGGCCCAGGAGCCGAGAAAAACGCGAAAAACGAAAAAATCGAGTTTAGAAAATTCCCGGACCCCTAGAAAAATCGGAAATCGTTGCTCGAATCCAATGACGCCAGCCAAATTGTCCTAGCTATGCTATTTCCAAAGATATAGGCGAAAAACGGTAAGAGCCCAAATCCCGGCCCGTTTTGCTCTAGGAGGCCCAGGAGCCGAGAAAAACGCGAAAAACGTAAAAATCGAGTTTAGAAAATTCCCGGACCCCTAGAAAAATCGGAAATCGTCTCACGAATCCAATGGCGCCAGCCAAATTGTCCTAGCTATGGTATTTCCAAAGATATGGGCGAAAAACGGTATGAGCCCAAATCCCGGCCCGTTTTGCTCTAGGAGGCCCAGGAGCCGAGAAAAACGCGAAAAACGTAAAAATCGAGTTTAGAAAATTCCCGGACCCCTAGAAAAATCGGAAATCGTCCCATGAATCCAATGGCGCGAGCCCAATTGTTCTAGCTATGCTATTTCCAAAGATATGGGCAAAAAAGGGGTTGATACCAAATCCGGGCCCGTTTTGCTCTAGGAGGCCCAGGAGCCGAGAAAAACGCGAAAAACGAAAAAATCGAGTTTAGAAAATTCCCGGACCCCTAGAAAAATCGGAAATCGTCTCACGAATCCAATGGGGCCAACCAAATTGTCCTAGCTATGCTATTTCCAAAGATATAGGCGAATAACGGTAAGAGCCCAAATCCGGGCCCGTTTTGCTCTGGGAGGCCCAGGAGCCGAGAAAAACGCGAAAAACGAAAAAATCGAGTTTAGAAAATTCCCGGACCCCTACAAAAATTGAAAATCTTCCCATGAATCCAATGGCGCGAGCCCAATTGTTCTAGCTATGATATTTTCAACGATATGGGCGAAAAACAGTATGAGCCCAAATCCCGGCCCGTTTTGCTCTGGGAGGCCCAGGAGCCGAGAAAAACGCGAAAAACGAAAAAATCGAGTTTAGAAAATTCCCGGACCCCTAGAAAAATCGGAAATCGTCTCACGAATCCAATGGCGCCACCCAAATTGTCCTAGCTATGATATTTCCAAAGATATGGCCGAAAAACGGTATGAGCGCAAATCCCGGCCCCTTTTGCTCTGGGGGGCCCAGCAGCCGAGAAAAATGCGAAAAACGGAAAAATCGACTTTAGAAAATTCCCGGAACCCTAGAAAAATCGGAAATCGTCTCACGAATCCAATGGGGCCAACCAAATTGTCCTAGCTATGCTATTTCCAAAGATATAGGCGAAAAACGGTAAGAGCCCAAATCCGGGCCCGTTTTGCTCTAGGAGGCCCAGGAGCCGAGAAAAACGCGAAAAACGTAAAAATCGAGTTTAGAAAATTCCCGGACCCCTAGAAAAATCGGAAATCGTCTCACGAATCCAATGGCGCCAGCCAAATTGTCCTAGCTACACTATTTCCAAAGATATGGGCAAAAAAAGGGTTGATACCAAATCCGGGCCCGTTTTGCTCTAGGAGGCCCAGGAGCCGAGAAAAACGCGAAAAACGAAAAAATCGAGTTTAGAAAATTCCCGGACCCCTAGAAAAATCGGAAATCGTTGCTCGAATCCAATGACGCCAGCCAAATTGTCCTAGCTATGATATTTCCAAAGATATGGGCGAAAAACGGTATGAGCCCAAATCCCGGCCCGTTTTGCTCTGGGAGGCCCAGGAGGCGAGAAAAACGCGAAAAACGAAAAAATCGAGTTTAGAAAATTCCCGGACCCCTAGAAAAATCGGAAATCGTCTCACGAATCCAATGGCGCCAGCCAAATTGTCCTAGCTATGATACTTCCAAAGATATTGCCGAAAAACGGTATGAGCCCAAATCCCGACCCGTTTTGCTCTGGGAGGCCCAGAAGCCGAGAAAAACGCGAAAAACGGAAAAATCGAGTTTAGAAAATTCCCGGACCCCTAGAAAAATCGGAAATCGTCTCACGAATCCAATGGCGCCAGCCAAATTGTCGTAGATATGATATTTTCAACGTTATGGGCGAAAAACGGTATGAGCCCAAATCCCGGCCCGTTTTGCTCTGGGAGGCCCAGGAGGCGAGAAAAACGCGAAAAACGAAAAAATCGAGTTTAGAAAATTCCCGGACCCCTAGAAAAATCGGAAATCGTCTCACGAAGCCAATGGCGCCAGCCAAGTTGTCCTAGCTATAATATTTCCAAAGATATGGCCAAAAAAAGGGTTGATACCAAATCCGGGCCCGTTTTGCTCTAGGAGGCCCAGGAGCCGAGAAAAACGCGAAAAACGAAAAAATCGAGTTTAGAAAATTCCCGGACCCCTAGAAAAATCGGAAATCGTCTCACGAATCCAATGGCGCCAGCCAAATTGTCCTAGCTACACTATTTCCAAAGATATGGGCAAAAAAAGGGTTGATACCAAATCCGGGCCCGTTTTGCTCTAGGAGGCCCAGGAGCCGAGAAAAACGCGAAAAACGAACAAATCGAGTTTAGAAAATTCCCGGACCCCTAGAAAAATCGGAAATCGTCTCACGAAGCCAATGGGGCCAGCCAAATTGTCCTAGCTCTGATATGTCCAAAGATATGGGCGAAAAACGGTATGAGCCCAAATCCCGGCCCCTTTTGCTCTGGGAGGCCCAGGAGCCGAGAAAAACGCGAAAAACGAAAAAATCGACTTTAGAAAATTCCCGGAACCCTAGAAAAATCGGAAATCGTCCCACGAAGCCAATGGCGCCAGCCAAATTGTCCTAGCTATGATATGTCCAAAGATATGGGCGAAAAACGGTATGAGCCCAAATCCGGGCCCGATTTGCTGTAGGAGGCCCAGGAGCCGAGAAAAACGCGAAAAACGAAAAAATCGAGTTTAGAAAATTCCCGGACCCCTAGAAAAATCGGAAATCGTCCCACGAAGCCAATGGCGCCAGCCAAATTGTCCTAGCTATGATATGTCCAAAGATATGGGCGAAAAAAAGTATGAGCCCAAATCCGTTCCCGTTTTGCTTTAGGAGGCCCAGGAGCCGAGAAAAACGCGAAAAACGAAAAAATCGAGTTTAGAAAAGTCCCGGATCCCTAGAAAAATCGGAAATCGTCTCACGAATCCAATGGCGCCAACCAAATTGTCCTAGCTATACTATTTCCAAAGATATGGACAAAAAAAGGGTTGATACCAAATCCGGGCCCGTTTTGCTCTAGGAGGCCCAGGAGCCGAGAAAGACGCGAAAAACGAAAAAATCGAGTTTAGAAATTTCCCGGACCCCTAGAAAAATCGGAAATCGTCTCACGAATCCAATGGGGCCAACCAAATTGTCCTAGCTACACTATTTCCAAAGATATGGGCAAAAAAAGGGTTGATACCAAATCCGGGCCCGTTTTGCTCTAGGAGGCCCAGGAGCCGAGAAAAACGCGAAAAACGAAAAAATCGAGTTTAGAAAATTCCCGGACCCCTAGAAAAATCGGAAATCGTTGCTCGAATCCAATGACGCCAGCCAAATTGTCCTAGCTATGATATTTCCAAAGATATGGGCGAAAAACGGTATGAGCCCAAATCCCGGCCCGTTTTGCTCTGGGAGGCCCAGGAGGCGAGAAAAACGCGAAAAACGAAAAAATCGAGTTTAGAAAATTCCCGGACCCCTAGAAAAATCGGAAATCGTCTCACGAATCCAATGGCGCCAGCCAAATTGTCCTAGCTATGATACTTCCAAAGATATTGCCGAAAAACGGTATGAGCCCAAATCCCGACCCGTTTTGCTCTGGGAGGCCCAGAAGCCGAGAAAAACGCGAAAAACGGAAAAATCGAGTTTAGAAAATTCCCGGACCCCTAGAAAAATCGGAAATCGTCTCACGAATCCAATGGCGCCAGCCAAATTGTCGTAGATATGATATTTTCAACGTTATGGGCGAAAAACGGTATGAGCCCAAATCCCGGCCCGTTTTGCTCTGGGAGGCCCAGGAGGCGAGAAAAACGCGAAAAACGAAAAAATCGAGTTTAGACAATTCCCGGACCCCTAGAAAAATCGGAAATCGTCTCACGAAGCCAATGGCGCCAGCCAAGTTGTCCTAGCTATAATATTTCCAAAGATATGGCCAAAAAAAGGGTTGATACCAAATCCGGGCCCGTTTTGCTCTAGGAGGCCCAGGAGCCGAGAAAAACGCGAAAAACGAAAAAATCGAGTTTAGAAAATTCCCGGACCCCTAGAAAAATCGAAAATCTTCCCATGAATCCAATGGCGCGAGCCCAATTGTTCTAGCTATGATATTTTCAACGACATGGGCGAAAAACGGTTTGAGCCCAAATCCCGGCCCGCTTTGCTCTGGGAGGCCCAGGAGGCGAGAAAAACGCGAAAAACGAAAAAATCGAGTCTAGAAAATTCCCGGAGCCCCAGAAAAATCGGAAATCGTCTCACGAATCCAATGGGGCTAACCAAATTGTCGTAGCTATGCTATTTCCAAAGATATAGGCGAAAAACGGTAAGAGCCCAAATCCGGGCCCGTTTTGCTCTAGGAGGCCCAGGAGCCGAGAAAAACGCGAAAAACGAAGAAATCGAGTTTAGAAAATTCCCGGACCCCTAGAAAAATCGGAAATCGTCTCACGAATCCAATGGCGCCGGCCAAATGGTCCTAGCTATGATATTTCCAAAGATATGGCCGAAAAACGTTATGAGCCCAAATCCCGGCCCCTTTTGCTCTGGGAGGCCCAGGAGCCGAGAAAAACGCGAAAAACGAAAAATCGAGTTTAGAAAATTCCCGGACCCCTTGAAAAATCGGAAATCGTCTCACGAATCCAATGGGGCTAACCAAATTGTCGTAGCTATGCTATTTCCAAAGATATAGGCGAAAAACGGTAAGAGCCCAAATCCGGGCCCGTTTTGCTCTAGGAGGCCCAGGAGCCGAGAAAAACGCGAAAAACGAAGAAATCGAGTTTAGAAAATTCCCGGACCCCTAGAAAAATCGGAAATCGTCTCACGAATCCAATGGCGCCGGCCAAATGGTCCTAGCTATGATATTTCCAAAGATATGGCCGAAAAACGTTATGAGCCCAAATCCCGGCCCCTTTTGCTCTGGGAGGCCCAGGAGCCGAGAAAAACGTGAAAAACGTAAAAATCGAGTTTAGAAAATTCCCGGACCCCTAGAAAAATCGGAAATCGTCCCATGAATCCAATGGCGCGAGCCCAATTGTTCTAGCTATGCTATTTCCAAAGATATGGGCAAAAAAGGGGTTGATACCAAATCCGGGCCCGTTTTGCTCTAGGAGGCCCAGGAGCCGAGAAAAACGCGAAAAACGAAAAAATCGAGTTTAGAAAATTCCCGTACCCCTAGAAAAATCGGAAATCGTCTCACGAATCCAATGGCGCCAGCCAAATTGTCCTAGCTATGATATTTCCAAAGATATGGGCGAAAAACGGTATGAGCCCAAATCCCGGCCCGTTTTGCTCTGGGAGGCCCAGGAGCCGAGAAAAACGCGAAAAACGAAAAATCGAGTTTAGAAAATTCCCGGACCCCTTGAAAAATCGGAAATCGTCTCACGAATCCAATGGGGCCAACCAAATTGTCCTAGCTATGCTATTTCCAAAGATATAGGCGAAAAACGGTAAGAGCCCAAATCCGGGCCCGTTTTGCTCTAGGAGGCCCAGGAGCCGAGAAAAACGCGAAAAACGTAAAAATAGAGTTTAGAATATTCCCGGACCCCTAGAAAAATCGGAAATCGTCTCACGAATCCAATGGCGCTAGCCAAATTGTCCTAGCTATGATATTTCCAAAGATATGGGCGAAAAACGGTATGAGCCCAAATCCGGGCCCGTTTTGCTCTAGGAGGCCCAGGAACCGAGAAAAACGCGAAAAACGAAAAAATCGAGTTTAGAAAATTCCCGGACCCCTAGAAAAATCGGAAATCGTCCCATGAATCCAATGGCGCCAGCCAAATTGTCCTAGCTATGATATTTCCAAAGATATGGGCGAAAAACGGTATGAGCCCAAATCCCGGCCCGTTTTGCTCTAGGAGGCCCAGGAGGCGAGAAAAACGCGAAAAACGTAAAAATCGAGTTTAGAAAATTCCCGGACCCCTAGAAAAATCGGAAATCGTCTCACGAATCCAATGGCGCCAGCCAAATTGTCCTAGCTATGATATTTCCAAAGATATGGGCGAAAAACGGTATGAGCCCAAATCCCGGCCTGTTTTGCTCTGGGAGGCCCAGGAGCCGAGAAAAACGCGAAAAACGAAAAAATCGAGTTTAGAAAATTCCCGGACCCCTAGAAAAATCGGATATCTTCCCATGAATCCAATGGCGCGAGCCCAATTGTTCTAGCTATGATATTTTCAACGACATGGGCGAAAAACGGTTTGAGCCCAAATCCCGGCCCGCTTTGCTCTGGGAGGCCCAGGAGGCGAGAAAAACGCGAAAAACGAAAAAATCGAGTTTAGAAAATTCCCGGACCCCTAGAAAAATCGGAAATCGTCCCATGAATCCAATGGCGCGAGCCCAATTGTTCTAGCTATGCTATTTCCAAAGATATGGGCAAAAAAGGGGTTGATACCAAATCCGGGCCCGTTTGGCTCTAGGAGGCCCAGGAGCCGAGAAAAACGCGAAAAACGAAAAAATCGAGTTTAGGAAATTCCCGGACCCCTAGAAAAATCGGAAATCGTCTCACGAATCCAATGGGGCCAACCAAATTGTCCTAGCTATGCTATTTCCAAAGATATAGGCGAAAAACGGTAAGAGCCCAAATCCGGGCCCGTTTTGCTCTAGGAGGCCCAGGAACCGAGAAAAACGCGAAAAACGAAAAAATCGAGTTTAGAAAATTCTCGGACCCCTAGAAAAATCAGAAATCGTCTCACGAATCCAATGGCGCCAGCCAAATTGTCCTAGCTATACTATTTCCAACGATATGGGCAAAAAAAGGGTTGATACCAAATCCGGGCCCGTTTTGCTCTAGGAGGCCCAGGGGCCGAGAAAAACGCGAAAAACGAAAAAATCGAGTTTAGAAAATTCCCGGACCCCTAGAAAAATCGGACATCGTCTCACGAATCCAATGGCGCCAGCCAAATTGTCCTAGCTATGATATTTCCAAAGATATGGGCGAAAAACGGTATGAGCCCATATCCCGGCCCGTTTTGCTCTAGGAGGCCCAGGAGCCGAGAAAAACGCGAAAAACGTAAAAATCGAGTTTAGAAAATTCCCGGATCCCTAGAAAAATCGGAAATCGTCCCATGAATCCAATGGCGCGAGCCCAATTGTTCTAGCTATACTATTTCCAAAGATATGGGCAAAAAAGGGGTTGATACCAAATCCGGGCCCGTTTTGCTCTAGGAGGCCCAGGAGCCGAGAAAAACGCGAAAAACGAAAAAATCGAGTTTAGAAAATTCCCGGACCCCTAGAAAAATCGGAAATCGTCTCACGAATTCAATGGCGCCAGCCAAATTGTCCTAGCTATACTATTTCCAAAGATATGGGCAAAAAAAGGGTTGATAGCAAATCCGGGCCCGTTTTGCTCTAGGAGGCCCAGGAGCCGAGAAAAACGCGAAAAACGAAAAAATCGAATTTAGAAAATTCCCGGACCCCTAGAAAAATCGGAAATCGTCTCACGAATCCAATGGCGCCAGCCAAATTGTCCTAGCTATGATATTTCCAAAGATATGGGCGAAAACGGTATGAGCCCAAATCCCGGCCGGTTTTGCTCTAGGAGGCCCAGGAGCCGAGAAAAACGTGAAAAACGTAAAAATCGAGTTTAGAAAATTCCCGGACCCCTAGAAAAATCGGAAATCGTCTCACGAATCCAATGGCGCCAGCCAAATTGTCCTAGCTATGATATTTCTAAAGATATGGCCGAAAAACGGTATGGGCCCAAATCCCGACCCGTTTTGCTCTGGGAAGCCCAGAAGCCGAGAAAAACGCGAAAAACGGAAAAATCGACTTTAGAAAATTCCCGGACCCCTAGAAAAATCGGAAATCGTCTCACGAATCCAATGGCGCCAACCAAATTGTCCTAGCTATACTATTTCCAAAGATATGGGCAAAAAAGGGGTTGATACCAAATCCGGGCCCGTTTTGCTCTAGGAGGCCCAGGAGCCACGAAAAACGCGAAAAACGAAAAAATCGAGTTTAGAAAATTCCCGGACCCCTAGAAAAATCGAAAATCTTCCCATGAATCCAATGGCGCGAGCCCAATTGTTCTAGCTATGATATTTTCAACGACATGGGCGAAAAACGGTTTGAGCCCAAATCCCGGCCCGCTTTGCTCTGGGAGGCCCAGGAGGCGAGAAAAACGCGAAAAACGAAAAAATCGAGTCTAGAAAATTCCCGGACCCCTAGAAAAATCGGAAATCGTCTCACGAATCCAATGGGGCCAACCAAATTGTCCTAGCTATGCTATTTCCAAAGATATAGGAGAAATACGGTAAGAGCCCAAATCCGGGCCCGTTTTGCTCTAGGAGGCCCAGGAACCGAGAAAAACGCGAAAAACGAAAAAATCGAGTTTAGAAAATTCCCGGACCCCTAGAAAAATCGGAAATCGTCTCACGAATCCAATGGCGCCAGCCAAATTGTCCTAGCTATACTATTTCCAAAGATATGGGCAAAAAAAGGGTTGATACCAAATCCGGGCCCGTTTTGCTCTAGGAGGCCCAGGAGCCGAGAAAAACGCGAAAAACGAAAAAATCGAGTTTAGAAAATTCCCGGACCCCTAGAAAAATCGGAAATCGTCTCACGAATCCAATGGCGCCAGCCAAATTGTCCTAGCTATGATATTTCCAAAGATATGGGCGAAAACGGTATGAGCCCAAATCCCGGCCGGTTTTGCTCTAGGAGGCCCAGGAGCCGAGAAAAACGTGAAAAACGTAAAAATCGAGTTTAGAAAATTCCCGGACCCCTAGAAAAATCGGAAATCGTCCCATGAATCCAATGGCGCGAGCCCAATTGTTCTAGCTATGCTATTTCCAAAGATATGGGCAAAAAAGGGGTTGATACCAAATCCGGGCCCGTTTTGCTCTAGGAGGCCCAGGAGCCGAGAAAAACGCGAAAAACGAAAAAATCGAGTTTAGAAAATTCCCGTACCCCTAGAAAAATCGGAAATCGTCTCACGAATCCAATGGCGCCAGCCAAATTGTCCTAGCTATGATATTTCCAAAGATATGGGCGAAAAACGGTATGAGCCCAAATCCCGGCCCGTTTTGCTCTGGGAGGCCCAGGAGCCGAGAAAAACGCGAAAAACGAAAAATCGAGTTTAGAAAATTCCCGGACCCCTTGAAAAATCGGAAATCGTCTCTCGAATCCAATGACGCCAGCCAAATTGTCCTAGCTATGATATTTCCAAAGATATGGGCGAAAAACGGTATGAGCCCAAATCCCGGCCCGTTTTGCTCTGGGAGGCCCAGGAGGCGAGAAAAACGTGAAAAACGGAAAAATCGAGTTTAGAAAATTCCCGGACCCCTAGAAAAATCGGAAATCGTCCCACGAATCCAATGGCACCAGCCAAATTGTCCTAGCTATGATATTTCCGAAGATATGGGCGAAAAACGGTATGAGCCCAAATCCGTTCCCGTTTTGCTTTAGGAGGCCCAGGAGCCGAGAAAAACGCGAAAAACGAAAAAATCGAGTTTAGAAAATTCCCGGACCCCTAGAAAAATCGGAAATCGTCCCATGAATCCAATGGCGCGAGCCCAATTGTTCTAGCTATGCTATTTCCAAAGATATGGGCAAAAAAAGGGTTGATACCAAATCCGGGCCCGTTTTGCTCTAGGAGGCCCAGGAGCCGAGAAAAACGCGAAAAACGAAAAAATCGAGTTTAGAAAATTCCCGGACCCCTAGAAAAATCGGAAATCGTCTCACGAATTCAATGGCGCCAGCCAAATTGTCCTAGCTATACTATTTCCAAAGATATGGGCAAAAAAAGGGTTGATACCAAATCTGGGCCCATTTTGCTCTAGGAGGCCCAGGAGCCGAGAAAAACGCGAAAAACGAAAAAATCGACTTTAGAAAATTCCCGGACCCCTAGAAAAATCGGAAATCGTCTCACGAATCCAATGGCGCCAGCCAAATTGTCCTAGCTATGATATTTCTAAAGATATGGCCGAAAAACGGTATGAGCCCAAATCCCGACCCGTTTTGCTCTGGGAAGCCCAGAAGCCGAGAAAAACGCGAAAAACGGAAAAATCGACTTTAGAAAATTCCCGGACCCCTAGAAAAATCGAAAATCTTCCCATGAATCCAATGGCGCGAGCCCAATTGTTCTAGCTATGATATTTTCAACGACATGGGCGAAAAACGGTTTGAGCCCAAATCCTGGCCCGCTTTGCTCTGGGAGGCCCAGGAGGCGAGAAAAACGCGAAAAACGAAAAAATCGAGTCTAGAAAATTCCCGGAGCCCCAGAAAAATCGGAAATCGTCTCACGAATCCAATGGCACCAGCCAAGTTGTCCTAGCTATAATATTTCCAAAGATATGGCCAAAAAAAGGGTTGATACCAAATCCGGGCCCGTTTTGCTCTGGGAGGCCCAGGAGCCGAGAAAAACGCGAAAAACGAAAAAATCGAGTTTAAAAAATTCCCGGACCCCTAGAAAAATCGGAAATCGTCCCATGAATCCAATGGCGCGAGCGCAATTGTTCTAGCTATGCTATTTCCAAAGATATGGGCAAAAAAGGGGTTGATACCAAATCCGGGCCCGTTTTGCTCTAGGAGGCCCAGGAGCCGAGAAAAACGCGAAAAACGAAAAAATCGAGTTTAGAAAATTCTCGGACCCCTAGAAAAATCGGAAATGGTCTCACGAATCCAATGGCGCCAGCCAAATTGTCCTAGCTATGATACTTCCAAAGATATGGCCGAAAAACGGTATGAGCCCAAATCCCGACCCGTTTTGCTCTGGGAGGCCCAGAAGCCGAGAAAAACGCGAAAAACGGAAAAATCGACTTTAGAAAATTCCCGGACCCCTAGAAAAATCGGAAATCGTCGCACGAATCCAATGGCGCCAGCCAAATTGTCCTAGCTATGATATTTCCAAAGATATGGGCGAAAAACGGTATGAGCCCAAATCCCGGCCCGTTTTGCTCTGGGAGGCCCAGGAGCCGAGAAAAACGCGAAAAGCGGAAAAATCGACTTTAGAAAATTCCCGGACCCCTAGAAAAATCGGAAATCGTCTCACGAATCCAATGGGGCCAACCAAATTGTCCTAGCTATGCTATTTCCAAAGATATAGGCGAAACACGGTAAGAGCCCAAATCCGGGCCCGTTTTGCTCTAGGAGGCCCAGGAACCGAGAAAAACGCGAAAAACGAAAAAATCGAGTTTAGAAAATTCCCGGACCCCTAGAAAAATCGGAAATCGTCTCACGAATCCAATGGCGCCAGCCAAATTGTCCTAGCTATACTATTTCCAAAGATATGGGCAAAAAAAGGGTTGATACCAAATCCGGGCCCGTTTTGCTCTAGGAGGCCCAGGAGCCGAGAAAAACGCGAAAAACGAAAAAATCGAGTTTAGAAAATTCCCGGAACCCTAGAAAAATCGGAAATCGTCTCACGAATCCAATGGCGCCAGCCAAATTGTCCTAGCTATGATATTTCCAAAGATATGGGCGAAAACGGTATGAGCCCAAATCCCGGCCGGTTTTGCTCTAGGAGGCCCAGGAGCCGAGAAAAACGTGAAAAACGTAAAAATCGAGTTTAGAAAATTCCCGGACCCCTAGAAAAATCGGAAATCGTCCCATGAATCCAATGGCGCGAGCCCAATTGTTCTAGCTATGCTATTTCCAAAGATATGGGCAAAAAAGGGGTTGATACCAAATCCGGGCCCGTTTTGCTCTAGGAGGCCCAGGAGCCGAGAAAAACGCGAAAAACGAAAAAATCGAGTTTAGAAAATTCCCGTACCCCTAGAAAAATCGGAAATCGTCTCACGAATCCAATGGCGCCAGCCAAATTGTCCTAGCTATGATATTTCCAAAGATATGGGCGAAAAACGGTATGAGCCCAAATCCCGGCCCGTTTTGCTCTGGGAGGCCCAGGAGCCGAGAAAAACGCGAAAAACGAAAAATCGAGTCTAGAAAATTCCCGGAGCCCCAGAAAAATCGGAAATCGTCTCACGAATCCAATGGCGCCAGCCAAGTTGTCCTAGCTATAATATTTCCAAAGATACGGCCAAAAAAAGGGTTGATACCAAATCCGGGCCCGTTTTGCTCTGGGAGGCCCAGGAGCCGAGAAAAACGCGAAAAACGAAAAAATCGAGTTTAAAAAATTCCCGGACCCCTAGAAAAATCGGAAATCGTCCCATGAATCCAATGGCGCGAGCCCAATTGTTCTAGCTATGCTATTTCCAAAGATATGGGCAAAAAAGGGCTTGATACCAAATCCGGGCCCGTTTTGCTCTAGGAGGCCCAGGAGCCGAGAAAAACGCGAAAAACGAAAAAATCGAGTTTAGAAAATTCTCGGACCCCTAGAAAAATCGGAAATCGTCTCACGAATCCAATGGCGCCAGCCAAATTGTCCTAGCTATGATACTTCCAAAGATATGGCCGAAAAACGGTATGAGCCCAAATCCCGACCCGTTTTGCTCTGGGAGGCCCAGAAGCCGAGATAAACGCGAAAAACGGAAAAATCGACTTTAGAAAATTCCCGGACCCCTAGAAAAATCGGAAATCGTCTCACGAATCCAATGGCGCCAACCAAATTGTCCTAGCTATACTATTTCCAAAGATATGGGCAAAAAAGGGGTTGATACCAAATCCGGGCCCGTTTTGCTCTAGGAGGCCCAGGAGCCACGAAAAACGCGAAAAACGAAAAAATCGAGTTTAGAAAATTCCCGGACCCCTAGAAAAATCGAAAATCTTCCCATGAATCCAATGGCGCGAGCCCAATTGTTCTAGCTATGATATTTTCAACGACATGGGCGAAAAACGGTTTGAGCCCAAATCCCGGCCCGCTTTGCTCTGGGAGGCCCAGGAGGCGAGAAAAACGCGAAAAACGAAAAAATCGAGTCTAGAAAATTCCCGGACCCCTAGAAAAATCGGAAATCGTCTCACGAATCCAATGGGGCCAACCAAATTGTCCTAGCTATGCTATTTCCAAAGATATAGGAGAAATACGGTAAGAGCCCAAATCCGGGCCCGTTTTGCTCTAGGAGGCCCAGGAACCGAGAAAAACGCGAAAAACGAAAAAATCGAGTTTAGAAAATTCCCGGACCCCTAGAAAAATCGGAAATCGTCTCACGAATCCAATGGCGCCAGCCAAATTGTCCTAGCTATACTATTTCCAAAGATATGGGCAAAAAAAGGGTTGATACCAAATCCGGGCCCGTTTTGCTCTAGGAGGCCCAGGAGCCGAGAAAAACGCGAAAAACGAAAAAATCGAGTTTAGAAAATTCCCGGACCCCTAGAAAAATCGGAAATCGTCTCACGAATCCAATGGCGCCAGCCAAATTGTCCTAGCTATGATATTTCCAAAGATATGGGCGAAAACGGTATGAGCCCAAATCCCGGCCGGTTTTGCTCTAGGAGGCCCAGGAGCCGAGAAAAACGTGAAAAACGTAAAAATCGAGTTTAGAAAATTCCCGGACCCCTAGAAAAATCGGAAATCGTCCCATGAATCCAATGGCGCGAGCCCAATTGTTCTAGCTATGCTATTTCCAAAGATATGGGCAAAAAAAAGGTTGATACCAAATCCGGGCCCGTTTTGCTCTAGGAGGCCCAGGAGCCGAGAGAAACGCGAAAAACGAAAAAATCGAGTTTAGAAAATTCCCGTACCCCTAGAAAAATCGGAAATCGTCTCACGAATCCAATGGCGCCAGCCAAATTGTCCTAGCTATGATATTTCCAAAGATATGGGCGAAAAACGGTATGAGCCCAAATCCCGGCCCGTTTTGCTCTGGGAGGCCCAGGAGCCGAGAAAAACGCGAAAAACGAAAAATCGAGTTTAGAAAATTCCCGGACCCCTTGAAAAATCGGAAATCGTCTCTCGAATCCAATGACGCCAGCCAAATTGTCCTAGCTATGATATTTCCAAAGATATGGGCGAAAAACGGTATGAGCCCAAATCCCGGCCCGTTTTGCTCTGGGAGGCCCAGGAGGCGAGAAAAACGTGAAAAACGGAAAAATCGAGTTTAGAAAATTCCCGGACCCCTAGAAAAATCGGAAATCGTCCCACGAATCCAATGGCACCAGCCAAATTGTCCTAGCTATGATATTTCCGAAGATATGGGCGAAAAACGGTATGAGCCCAAATCCGTTCCCGTTTTGCTCTAGGAGGCCCAGGAGCCACGAAAAACGCGAAAAACGAAAAAATCGAGTTTAGAAAATTCCCGGACCCCTAGAAAAATCGAAAATCTTCCCATGAATCCAATGGCGCGAGCCCAATTGTTCTAGCTATGATATTTTCAACGACATGGGCGAAAAACGGTTTGAGCCCAAATCCCGGCCCGCTTTGCTCTGGGAGGCCCAGGAGGCGAGAAAAACGCGAAAAACGAAAAAATCGAGTCTAGAAAATTCCCGGACCCCTAGAAAAATCGGAAATCGTCTCACGAATCCAATGGGGCCAACCAAATTGTCCTAGCTATGCTATTTCCAAAGATATAGGAGAAATACGGTAAGAGCCCAAATCCGGGCCCGTTTTGCTCTAGGAGGCCCAGGAACCGAGAAAAACGCGAAAAACGAAAAAATCGAGTTTAGAAAATTCCCGGACCCCTAGAAAAATCGGAAATCGTCTCACGAATCCAATGGCGCCAGCCAAATTGTCCTAGCTATACTATTTCCAAAGATATGGGCAAAAAAAGGGTTGATACCAAATCCGGGCCCGTTTTGCTCTAGGAGGCCCAGGAGCCGAGAAAAACGCGAAAAACGAAAAAATCGAGTTTAGAAAATTCCCGGACCCCTAGAAAAATCGGAAATCGTCTCACGAATCCAATGGCGCCAGCCAAATTGTCCTAGCTATGATATTTCCAAAGATATGGGCGAAAACGGTATGAGCCCAAATCCCGGCCGGTTTTGCTCTAGGAGGCCCAGGAGCCGAGAAAAACGTGAAAAACGTAAAAATCGAGTTTAGAAAATTCCCGGACCCCTAGAAAAATCGGAAATCGTCCCATGAATCCAATGGCGCGAGCCCAATTGTTCTAGCTATGCTATTTCCAAAGATATGGGCAAAAAAAAGGTTGATACCAAATCCGGGCCCGTTTTGCTCTAGGAGGCCCAGGAGCCGAGAGAAACGCGAAAAACGAAAAAATCGAGTTTAGAAAATTCCCGTACCCCTAGAAAAATCGGAAATCGTCTCACGAATCCAATGGCGCCAGCCAAATTGTCCTAGCTATGATATTTCCAAAGATATGGGCGAAAAACGGTATGAGCCCAAATCCCGGCCCGTTTTGCTCTGGGAGGCCCAGGAGCCGAGAAAAACGCGAAAAACGAAAAATCGAGTTTAGAAAATTCCCGGACCCCTTGAAAAATCGGAAATCGTCTCTCGAATCCAATGACGCCAGCCAAATTGTCCTAGCTATGATATTTCCAAAGATATGGGCGAAAAACGGTATGAGCCCAAATCCCGGCCCGTTTTGCTCTGGGAGGCCCAGGAGGCGAGAAAAACGTGAAAAACGGAAAAATCGAGTTTAGAAAATTCCCGGACCCCTAGAAAAATCGGAAATCGTCCCACGAATCCAATGGCACCAGCCAAATTGTCCTAGCTATGATATTTCCGAAGATATGGGCGAAAAACGGTATGAGCCCAAATCCGTTCCCGTTTTGCTTTAGGAGGCCCAGGAGCCGAGAAAAACGCGAAAAACGAAAAAATCGAGTTTAGAAAATTCCCGGACCCCTAGAAAAATCGGAAATCGTCCCATGAATCCAATGGCGCGAGCCCAATTGTTCTAGCTATGCTATTTCCAAAGATATGGGCAAAAAAAGGGTTGATACCAAATCCGGGCCCGTTTTGCTCTAGGAGGCCCAGGAGCCGAGAAAAACGCGAAAAACGAAAAAATCGAGTTTAGAAAATTCCCGGACCCCTAGAAAAATCGGAAATCGTCTCACGAATTCAATGGCGCCAGCCAAATTGTCCTAGCTATACTATTTCCAAAGATATGGGCAAAAAAAGGGTTGATACCAAATCTGGGCCCATTTTGCTCTAGGAGGCCCAGGAGCCGAGAAAAACGCGAAAAACGAAAAAATCGACTTTAGAAAATTCCCGGACCCCTAGAAAAATCGGAAATCGTCTCACGAATCCAATGGCGCCAGCCAAATTGTCCTAGCTATGATATTTCTAAAGATATGGCCGAAAAACGGTATGAGCCCAAATCCCGACCCGTTTTGCTCTGGGAAGCCCAGAAGCCGAGAAAAACGCGAAAAACGGAAAAATCGACTTTAGAAAATTCCCGGACCCCTAGAAAAATCGAAAATCTTCCCATGAATCCAATGGCGCGAGCCCAATTGTTCTAGCTATGATATTTTCAACGACATGGGCGAAAAACGGTTTGAGCCCAAATCCTGGCCCGCTTTGCTCTGGGAGGCCCAGGAGGCGAGAAAAACGCGAAAAACGAAAAAATCGAGTCTAGAAAATTCCCGGAGCCCCAGAAAAATCGGAAATCGTCTCACGAATCCAATGGCACCAGCCAAGTTGTCCTAGCTATAATATTTCCAAAGATATGGCCAAAAAAAGGGTTGATACCAAATCCGGGCCCGTTTTGCTCTGGGAGGCCCAGGAGCCGAGAAAAACGCGAAAAACGAAAAAATCGAGTTTAAAAAATTCCCGGACCCCTAGAAAAATCGGAAATCGTCCCATGAATCCAATGGCGCGAGCGCAATTGTTCTAGCTATGCTATTTCCAAAGATATGGGCAAAAAAGGGGTTGATACCAAATCCGGGCCCGTTTTGCTCTAGGAGGCCCAGGAGCCGAGAAAAACGCGAAAAACGAAAAAATCGAGTTTAGAAAATTCTCGGACCCCTAGAAAAATCGGAAATGGTCTCACGAATCCAATGGCGCCAGCCAAATTGTCCTAGCTATGATACTTCCAAAGATATGGCCGAAAAACGGTATGAGCCCAAATCCCGACCCGTTTTGCTCTGGGAGGCCCAGAAGCCGAGAAAAACGCGAAAAACGGAAAAATCGACTTTAGAAAATTCCCGGACCCCTAGAAAAATCGGAAATCGTCGCACGAATCCAATGGCGCCAGCCAAATTGTCCTAGCTATGATATTTCCAAAGATATGGGCGAAAAACGGTATGAGCCCAAATCCCGGCCCGTTTTGCTCTGGGAGGCCCAGGAGCCGAGAAAAACGCGAAAAGCGGAAAAATCGACTTTAGAAAATTCCCGGACCCCTAGAAAAATCGGAAATCGTCTCACGAATCCAATGGGGCCAACCAAATTGTCCTAGCTATGCTATTTCCAAAGATATAGGCGAAACACGGTAAGAGCCCAAATCCGGGCCCGTTTTGCTCTAGGAGGCCCAGGAACCGAGAAAAACGCGAAAAACGAAAAAATCGAGTTTAGAAAATTCCCGGACCCCTAGAAAAATCGGAAATCGTCTCACGAATCCAATGGCGCCAGCCAAATTGTCCTAGCTATACTATTTCCAAAGATATGGGCAAAAAAAGGGTTGATACCAAATCCGGGCCCGTTTTGCTCTAGGAGGCCCAGGAGCCGAGAAAAACGCGAAAAACGAAAAAATCAAGTTTAGAAAATTCCCGGACCCCTAGAAAAATCGGAAATCGTCTCACGAATCCAATGGCGCCAGCCAAATTGTCCTAGCTATGATATTTCCAAAGATATGGGCGAAAACGGTATGAGCCCAAATCCCGGCCGGTTTTGCTCTAGGAGGCCCAGGAGCCGAGAAAAACGCGAAAAACGTAAAAATCGAGTTTAGAAAATTCCCGAACCCCTAGAAAAATCGGAAATCGTCCCATGAATCCAATGGCGCGAGCCCAATTGTTCTAGCTATGCTATTTCCAAAGATATGGGCAAAAAAGGGGTTGATACCAAATCCGGGCCCGTTTTGCTCTGGGAGGCCCAGGAGCCGAGAAAAACGCGAAAAACGAAAAATCGAGTTTAGAAAATTCCCGGACCCCTTGAAAAATCGGAAGTCGTCTCTCGAATCCAATGACGCCAGCCAAATTGTCCTAGCTATGATATTTCCAAAGATATGGGCGAAAAACGGTTTGAGCCCAAATCCCGGCCCGCTTTGCTCTGGGAGGCCCAGGAGGCGAGAAAAACGCGAAAAACGAAAAAATCGAGTCTAGAAAATTCCCGGAGCCCCAGAAAAATCGGAAATCGTCTCACGAATCCAATGGCGCCAGCCAAGTTGTCCTAGCTATAATATTTCCAAAGATACGGCCAAAAAAAGGGTTGATACCAAATCCGGGCCCGTTTTGCTCTGTGAGGCCCAGGAGCCGAGAAAAACGAAAAAATCGAGTTTAGAAAATTCCCGGACGCCTAGAAAAATCGGAAATCGTCTCACGAATCCAATGGCGTCAGCCAAATTGTCCTAGCTATGATATTTCCAAAGATATGGGCGAAAAACGGTATGAGCCCAAATCCCGACCCGTTTTGCTCTGGGAGGCCCAGAAGCCGAGAAAAACGCGAAAAACGGAAAAATCGACTTTAGAAAATTCCCGGACCCCTAGAAAAATCGGAAATCGTCTCACGAATCCAATGGGGCCAACCAAATTGTCCTAGCTATGCTATTTCCAAAGATATAGGCGAAACACGGTAAGAGCCCAAATCCGGGCCCGTTTTGCTCTAGGAGGCCCAGGAACCGAGAAAAACGCGAAAAACGAAAAAATCGAGTTTAGAAAATTCCCGGACCCCTAGAAAAATCGGAAATCGTCTCACGAATCCAATGGCGCCAGCCAAATTGTCCTAGCTATACTATTTCCAAAGATATGGGCAAAAAAAGGGTTGATACCAAATCCGGGCCCGTTTTGCTCTAGGAGGCCCAGGAGCCGAGAAAAACGCGAAAAACGAAAAAATCGAGTTTAGAAAATTCCCGGACCCCTAGAAAAATCGGAAATCGTCTCACGAATCCAATGGCGCCAGCCAAATTGTCCTAGCTATGATATTTCCAAAGATATGGGCGAAAACGGTATGAGCCCAAATCCCGGCCGGTTTTGCTCTAGGAGGCCCAGGAGCCGAGAAAAACGCGAAAAACGTAAAAATCGAGTTTAGAAAATTCCCGGACCCCTAGAAAAATCGGAAATCGTCCCATGAATCCAATGGCGCGAGCCCAATTGTTCTAGCTATGCTATTTCCAAAGATATGGGCAAAAAAGGGGTTGATACCAAATCCGGGCCCGTTTTGCTCTAGGAGGCCCAGGAGCCGAGAAGAACGCGAAAAACGAAAAAATCGAGTTTAGAAAATTCCCGGACCCCTAGAAAAATCGGAAATCGTCTCACGAATCCAATGGCGCCAGCCAAATTGTCCTAGCTATACTATTTCCAAAGATATGGGCAAAAAAAGGGTTGATACCAAATCCGGGCCCGTTTTGCTCTAGGAGGCCCAGGAGCCGAGAAAAACGCGAAAAACGAAAAAATCGAGTTTAGAAAATTCCCGGACCCCTAGAAAAATCGGAAATCGTCTCACGAATCCAATGGCGCCAGCCAAATTGTCCTAGCTATGATATTTCCAAAGATATGGGCGAAAACGGTATGAGCCCAAATCCCGGCCGGTTTTGCTCTAGGAGGCCCAGGAGCCGAGAAAAACGCGAAAAACGTAAAAATCGAGTTTAGAAAATTCCCGGACCCCTAGAAAAATCGGAAATCGTCCCATGAATCCAATGGCGCGAGCCCAATTGTTCTAGCTATGCTATTTCCAAAGATATGGGCAAAAAAGGGGTTGATACCAAATCCGGGCCCGTTTTGCTCTAGGAGGCCCAGGAGCCGAGAAAAACGCGAAAAACGAAAAAATCGAGTTTAGAAAATTCCCGGACCCCTAGAAAAATCGGAAATCGTCTCACGAATTCAATGGCGCCAGCCAAATTGTCCTAGCTATACTATTTCCAAAGATATGGGCAAAAAAAGGGTTGATACCAAATCTGGGCCGAATTTGCTCTAGGAGGCCCAGGAGCCGAGAAAAACGCGAAAAACGAAAAAATCGAGTTTAGAAAATTCCCGGACACCTAGAAAAATCGGAAATCGTCTCGCGCATCCAATGGCGCCAGCCAAATTGTCCTAGCTATGATATTTCCAAAGATATGGGCGAAAAACGGTATGAGCCCAAATCCCGGCCTGTTTTGCTCTGGGAGGCCCAGGAGCCGAGAAAAACGAAAAAATCGAGTTTAGAAAATTCCCGGACCCCTAGAAAAATCGGAAATCGTCTCACGAAGCCAATGGCGCCAGCCAAGTTCTCCTAGCTATAATATTTCCAAAGATATGGCCAAAAAAAGGGTTGATACCAAATCCGGGCCCGTTTTGCTCTAGGAGGCCCAGGAGCCGAGAAAAACGCGAAAAACGAAAAAATCGAGTTTAGAAAATTCCCGGACCCCTAGAAAAATCGGAAATCGTCTCACGAATCCAATGGCGCCAGCCAAATTGTCCTAGCTACACTATTTCCAAAGATATGGGCAAAAAAAGGGTTGATACCAAATCCGGGCCCGTTTTGCTCTAGGAGGCCCAGGAGCCGAGAAAAACGCGAAAAACGAAAAAATCGAGTTTAGAAAATTCCCGGACCCCTAGAAAAATCGGAAATCGTCTCACGAAGCCAATGGGGCCAGCCAAATTGTCCTAGCTCTGATATGTCCAAAGATATGGGCGAAAAACGGTATGAGCCCAAATCCCGGCCCCTTTTGCTCTGGGAGGCCCAGGAGCCGAGAAAAACGCGAAAAACGAAAAAATCGACTTTAGAAAATTCCCGGAACCCTAGAAAAATCGGAAATCGTCCCACGAAGCCAATAGCGCCAGCCAAATTGTCCTAGCTATGATATGTCCAAAGATATGGGCGAAAAACGGTATGAGCCCAAATCCGGGCCCGATTTGCTGTAGGAGGCCCAGGAGCCGAGAAAAACGCGAAAAACGAAAAAATCGAGTTTAGAAAATTCCCGGACCCCTAGAAAAATCGGAAATCGTCCCACGAAGTCAATGGCGCCAGCCAAATTGTCCTAGCTATACTATTTCCAAAGATATGGGCAAAAAAAGGGTTGATACCAAATCTGGGCCCAATTTGCTCTAGGAGGCCCAGGAGCCGAGAAAAACGCGAAAAACGAAAAAATCGAGTTTAGAAAATTCCCGGACACCTAGAAAAATCGGAAATCGTCTCACGCATCCAATGGCGCCAGCCAAATTGTCCTAGCTATGATATTTCCAAAGATATGGGCGAAAAACGGTATGAGCCCAAATCCCGGCCTGTTTTGCTCTGGGAGGCCCAGGAGCCGAGAAAAACGAAAAAATCGAGTTTAGAAAATTCCCGGACCCCTAGAAAAATCGGAAATCGTCTCACGAAGCCAATGGCGCCAGCCAAGTTCTCCTAGCTATAATATTTCCAAAGATATGGCCAAAAAAAGGGTTGATACCAAATCCGGGCCCGTTTTGCTCTAGGAGGCCCAGGAGCCGAGAAAAACGCGAAAAACGAAAAAATCGAGTTTAGAAAATTCCCGGACCCCTAGAAAAATCGGAAATCGTCTCACGAATCCAATGGCGCCAGCCAAATTGTCCTAGCTACACTATTTCCAAAGATATGGGCAAAAAAAGGGTTGATACCAAATCCGGGCCCGTTTTGCTCTAGGAGGCCCAGGAGCCGAGAAAAACGCGAAAAACGAAAAAATCGAGTTTAGAAAATTCCCGGACCCCTAGAAAAATCGGAAATCGTCTCACGAAGCCAATGGGGCCAGCCAAATTGTCCTAGCTCTGATATGTCCAAAGATATGGGCGAAAAACGGTATGAGCCCAAATCCCGGCCCCTTTTGCTCTGGGAGGCCCAGGAGCCGAGAAAAACGCGAAAAACGAAAAAATCGACTTTAGAAAATTCCCGGAACCCTAGAAAAATCGGAAATCGTCCCACGAAGCCAATAGCGCCAGCCAAATTGTCCTAGCTATGATATGTCCAAAGATATGGGCGAAAAACGGTATGAGCCCAAATCCGGGCCCGATTTGCTGTAGGAGGCCCAGGAGCCGAGAAAAACGCGAAAAACGAAAAAATCGAGTTTAGAAAATTCCCGGACCCCTAGAAAAATCGGAAATCGTCCCACGAAGTCAATGGCGCCAGCCAAATTGTCCTAGCTATACTATTTCCAAAGATATGGACAAAAAAAGGGTTGATACCAAATCCGGGCCCGTTTTGCTCTAGGAGGCCCAGGAGCCGAGAAAGACGCGAAAAACGAAAAAATCGAGTTTAGAAAATTCCCGGACCCCTAGAAAAATCGGAAATCGTCTCACGAATCCAATGGCGCCAGCCAAATTGTCCTAGCTATGATATTTCCAAAGATATGGGCGAAAAACGGTATGAGCCCAAATCCCGGCCCGTTTTGCTCTAGGAGGCCCAGGAGCCGAGAAAAACGCGAAAAACGTAAAAATCGAGTTTAGAAAATTCCCGGACCCCTAGAAAAATCGGAAATCGTCTCACGAATCCAATGGCGCCAGCCAAATTGTCCTAGCTATGATACTTCCAAAGATATGGCCGAAAAACGGTATGAGCCCAAATCCCGACCCGTTTTGCTCTGGGAGGCCCAGAAGTCGAGAAAAACGCGAAAAACGGAAAAATCGAGTTTAGAAAATTCCCGGACCCCTAGAAAAATCGGAAATCGTCTCACGAATCCAATGGCGCCAGCCAAATTGTCCTAGCTATGATATTTCCAAAGATATGGCCGAAAAACGGTATGAGCCCAAATCCGGGCCCGTTTTGCTGTAGGAGGCCCAGGAGCCGAGAAAATTGCGAAAAACGAAAAAATCGAGTTTGGAAAATTCCCGTACCCCTAGAAAAATCGGAAATCCTCTCACGAATCCAATGGCGCCAGCCAAATTGTCCTAGCTATGATACTTCCAAAGATATGGCCGAAAAACGGTATGAGCCCAAATCCCGACCCGTTTTGCTCTGGGAGGCCCAGAAGCCGAGAAAAACGCGAAAAACGAAAAAATCGACTTTAGAAAAATTCCGGACCCCTAGAAAAATCGGAAATCGTCTCACGAATCTAATGGCGCCAGCCAAATTGTCCTAGCTATGATATTTCCAAAGATATGGGCGAAAAACGGTATGAGCCCAAATCCCGGCCTGTTTTGCTCTGGGAGGCCCAGGAGGCGAGAAAAACGCGAAAAACGAAAAAATCGAGTTTAGAAAATTCCCGGACCCCTAGAAAAATCGGAAATCGTCCCATGAATCCAATGGCGCGAGCCCAATTGTTCTAGCTATGCTATTTCCAAAGATATGGGCAAAAAAGGGGTTGATACCAAATCCGGGCCGGTTTTGCTCTGGGAGGCCCAGGAGGCGAGAAAAACGCGAAAAACGAAAAAATCGAGTCTAGAAAATTCCCGGAGCCCCAGAAAAATCGGAAATCGTCTCACGAATCCAATGGCGCCAGCCAAATTGTCCTAGCTATGATATTTCCAAAGATATGGCCGAAAAAGGGTATGAGCCCAAATCCCGGCCCGTTTTGCTCTGGGAGGCCCAGGAGCCGAGAAAAATGCGAAAAACGAAAAAATCGACTTTAGAAAATTCCCGGACCCCTAGAAAAATCGGATATAGTCTCACGAATCCAATGGCGCGAGCCCAATTGTTCTAGCTATGCTATTTCCAAAGATATGGGCAAAAAAGGGGTTGATACCAAATCCGGGCCTGTTTTGCTCTAGGAGGCCCAGGAGCCGAGAAAAACGCGAAAAACGAAAAAATCGACTTTAGAAAATTCCCGGACCCCTAGAAAAATCGGAAATCGTCTCACGAATCCAATGGGGCCAACCAAATTGTCCTAGCTATGCTATTTCCGAAGATATAGGCGAAAAACGGTATGGGCCCAAATCCGGGCCCGTTTTGCTCTAGGAGGCCCAGGAGCCGAGAAAAATGCGAAAAACGAAAAAATCGACTTTAGAAAATTCCCGGACCCCTAGAAAAATCGGATATAGTCTCACGAATCCAATGGCGCGAGCCCAATTGTTCTAGCTATGCTATTTCCAAAGATATGGGCAAAAAAGGGGTTGATACCAAATCCGGGCCCGTGTTGCTCTAGGAGGCCCAGGAGCCGAGAAAAACGCGAAAAACGAAAAAATCGAGTTTAGAAAATTCCCGGACCCCTAGAAAAATCGGAAATCGTCTCACGAATCCAATGGCGCCAGCCAAATTGTCCTAGCTATGATATTTCCAAAGATATGGCCGAAAAACGGTATGAGCCCAAATCCCGACCCGTTTTGCTCTGGGAAGCCCAGAAGCCGCGAAAAACGAAAAATCGAGTTTAGAAAATTCCCGGACCCCTTGAAAAATCGGAAATCGTCTCTCGAATCCAATGACGCCAGCCAAATTGTCCTAGCTATGATATTTCCAAAGATATGGGCGAAAAACGGTTTGAGCCCAAATCCCGGCCCGCTTTGCTCTGGGAGGCCCAGGAGGCGAGAAAAACGCGAAAAACGAAAAAATCGAGTCTAGAAAATTCCCGGAGCCCCAGAAAAATCGGAAATCGTCTCACGAATCCAATGGCGCCAGCCAAGTTGTCCTAGCTATAATATTTCCAAAGATACGGCCAAAAAAAGGGTTGATACCAAATCCGGGCCCGTTTTGCTCTGGGAGGCCCAGGAGCCGAGAAAAACGCGAAAAACGAAAAAATCGAGTTTAAAAAATTCCCGGACCCCTAGAAAAATCGGAAATCTTCCCATGAATCCAATGGCGCGAGCCCAATTGTTCTAGCTATGATATTTTCAACGATATGGGCGAAAAACAGTATGAGCCCAAATCCCGGCCCGTTTTGCTCTGGGAGGCCCAGGAGCCGAGAAAAACGCGAAAAACGAAAAAATCGAGTTTAGAAAATTCCCGGACCCCTAGAAAAATCGGAAATCGTCTCACGAAGCCAATGGCGCCAGCCAAGTTGTCCTAGCTATAATATTTCCAAAGATATGGCCAAAAAAAGGGTTGATACCAAATCCGGGCCCGTTTTGCTCTACGAGGTCCAGGAGCCGAGAAAAACGCGAAAAACGAAAAAATCGAGTTTAGAAAATTCCCGGACCCCTAGAAAAATCGGAAATCGTCTCACGAATCCAATGGCGCCAGCCAAATTGTCCTAGCTATACTATTTCCAAAGATATGGGCAAAAAAAGGGTTGATACCAAATCCGGGCCCGTTTTGCTCTAGGAGGCCCAGGAGCCGAGAAAGACGCGAAAAACGAAAAAATCGAGTTTAGAAAATTCCCGGACCCCTAGAAAAATCGAAAATCTTCCCATGAATCCAATGGCGCGAGCCCAATTGTTCTAGCTATGATATTTTCAACGATATGGGCGAAAAACAGTATGAGCCCAAATCCCGGCCCGTTTTGCTCTGGGAGGCCCAGGAGCCGAGAAAAACGCGAAAAACGAAAAAATCGAGTTTAGAAAATTCCCGGACCCCTAGAAAAATCGGAAATCGTCTCACGAAGCCAATGGCGCCAGCCAAGTTGTCCTAGCTATAATATTTCCAAAGATATGGCCAAAAAAAGGGTTGATACCAAATCCGGGCCCGTTTTGCTCTACGAGATCCAGGAGCCGAGAAAAACGCGAAAAACGAAAAAATCGAGTTTAGAAAATTCCCGGACCCCTAGAAAAATCGGAAATCGTCTCACGAATCCAATGGCGCCAGCCAAATTGTCCTAGCTATACTATTTCCAAAGATATGGGCAAAAAAAGGGTTGATACCAAATCCGGGCCCGTTTTGCTCTAGGAGGCCCAGGAGCCGAGAAAAACGCGAAAAACGAAAAAATCAAGTTTAGAAAATTCCCGGACCCCTAGAAAAATCGGAAATCGTCTCACGAATCCAATGGCGCCAGCCAAATTGTCCTAGCTATGATATTTCCAAAGATATGGGCGAAAACGGTATGAGCCCAAATCCCGGCCGGTTTTGCTCTAGGAGGCCCAGGAGCCGAGAAAAACGCGAAAAACGTAAAAATCGAGTTTAGAAAATTCCCGGACCCCTAGAAAAATCGGAAATCGTCCCATGAATCCAATGGCGCGAGCCCAATTGTTCTAGCTATGCTATTTCCAAAGATATGGGCAAAAAAGGGGTTGATACCAAATCCGGGCCCGTTTTGCTCTGGGAGGCCCAGGAGCCGAGAAAAACGCGAAAAACGAAAAATCGAGTTTAGAAAATTCCCGGACCCCTTGAAAAATCGGAAATCGTCTCTCGAATCCAATGACGCCAGCCAAATTGTCCTAGCTATGATATTTCCAAAGATATGGGCGAAAAACGGTTTGAGCCCAAATCCCGGCCCGCTTTGCTCTGGGAGGCCCAGGAGGCGAGAAAAACGCGAAAAACGAAAAAATCGAGTCTAGAAAATTCCCGGAGCCCCAGAAAAATCGGAAATCGTCTCACGAATCCAATGGCGCCAGCCAAGTTGTCCTAGCGATAATATTTCCAAAGATACGGCCAAAAAAAGGGTTGATACCAAATCCGGGCCCGTTTTGCTCTGTGAGGCCCAGGAGCCGAGAAAAACGAAAAAATCGAGTTTAGAAAATTCCCGGACGCCTAGAAAAATCGGAAATCGTCTCACGAATCCAATGGCGTCAGCCAAATTGTCCTAGCTATGATATTTCCAAAGATATGGGCGAAAAACGGTATGAGCCCAAATCCCGACCCGTTTTGCTCTGGGAGGCCCAGAAGCCGAGAAAAACGCGAAAAACGGAAAAATCGACTTTAGAAAATTCCCGGACCCCTAGAAAAATCGGAAATCGTCTCACGAATCCAATGGGGCCAACCAAATTGTCCTAGCTATGATATTTCCAAAGATATGGGCGAAAACGGTATGAGCCCAAATCCCGGCCGGTTTTGCTCTAGGAGGCCCAGGAGCCGAGAAAAACGCGAAAAACGTAAAAATCGAGTTTAGAAAATTCCCGGACCCCTAGAAAAATCGGAAATCGTCCCATGAATCCAATGGCGCGAGCCCAATTGTTCTAGCTATGCTATTTCCAAAGATATGGGCAAAAAAGGGGTTGATACCAAATCCGGGCCCGTTTTGCTCTAGGAGGCCCAGGAGCCGAGAAAAACGCGAAAAACGAAAAAATCGAGTTTAGAAAATTCCCGGACCCCTAGAAAAATCGGAAATCGTCTCACGAATTCAATGGCGCCAGCCAAATTGTCCTAGCTATACTATTTCCAAAGATATGGGCAAAAAAAGGGTTGATACCAAATCTGGGCCCAATTTGCTCTAGGAGGCCCAGGAGCCGAGAAAAACGCGAAAAACGAAAAAATGGAGTTTAGAAAATTCCCGGACACCTAGAAAAATCGGAAATCGTCTCACGCATCCAATGGCGCCAGCCAAATTGTCCTAGCTATGATATTTCCAAAGATATGGGCGAAAAACGGTATGAGCCCAAATCCCGGCCTGTTTTGCTCTGGGAGGCCCAGGAGCCGAGAAAAACGAAAAAATCGAGTTTAGAAAATTCCTGGACCCCTAGAAAAATCGGAAATCGTCCCATGAATCCAATGGCGCGAGCCCAATTGTTCTAGCTATGCTATTTCCAAAGATATGGGCAAAAAAGGGGTTGATACCAAATCCGGGCCCGTTTTGCTCTAGGAGGCCCAGGAGCCGAGAAAAACGCGAAAAACGAAAAAATCGAGTTTAGAAAATTCCCGGACCCCTAGAAAAATCGGAAATCGTCTCACGAATTCAATGGCGCCAGCCAAATTGTCCTAGCTATACTATTTCCAAAGATATGGGCAAAAAAAGGGTTGATACCAAATCTGGGCCCAATTTGCTCTAGGAGGCCCAGGAGCCGAGAAAAACGCGAAAAACGAAAAAATGGAGTTTAGAAAATTCCCGGACACCTAGAAAAATCGGAAATCGTCTCACGCATCCAATGGCGCCAGCCAAATTGTCCTAGCTATGATATTTCCAAAGATATGGGCGAAAAACGGTATGAGCCCAAATCCCGGCCTGTTTTGCTCTGGGAGGCCCAGGAGCCGAGAAAAACGAAAAAATCGAGTTTAGAAAATTCCCGGACCCCTAGAAAAATCGGAAATCGTCCCATGAATCCAATGGCGCGAGCCCAATTGTTCTAGCTATGCTATTTCCAAAGATATGGGCAAAAAAGGGGTTGATACCAAATCCGGGCCCGTTTTGCTCTAGGAGGCCCAGGAGCCGAGAAAAACGCGAAAAACGAAAAAATCGAGTTTAGAAAATTCCCGGACCCCTAGAAAAATCGGAAATCGTCTCACGAATTCAATGGCGCCAGCCAAATTGTCCTAGCTATACTATTTCCAAAGATATTTACGCAAAAAAAGGGTTGATACCAAATCTGGGCCCATTTTGCTCTAGGAGGCCCAGGAGCCGAGAAAAACGCGAAAAACGAAAACATCGAGTTTAGAAAATTCCCGGACCCCTAGAAAAATCGGAAATCGTCTCACGAATCCAATGGCGCCAGCCAAATTGTCCTAACTATGATATTTCCAAAGATATGGGCGAAAAACGGTATGAGCCCAAATCCCGGCCTGTTTTGCTCTGGGAGGCCCAGGAGCCGAGAAAAACGAAAAAATCGAGTTTAGAAAATTCCCGGACGCCTAGAAAAATCGGAAATCGTCTCACGAATCCAATGGCGTCAGCCAAATTGTCCTAGCTATGATATTTCCAAAGATATGGGCGAAAAACGGTATGAGCCCAAATCCCGACCCGTTTTGCTCTGGGAGGCCCAGGAGCCGAGAAAAACGCGAAAAACGAAAAAATCGAGTTTAGAAAATTCCCGGACCCCTAGAAAAATCGGAAATCGTCTCACGAATCCAATGGCGCCAGCCAAATTGTCCTAGCTACACTATTTCCAAAGATATGGGCAAAAAAAGGGTTGATACCAAATCCGGGCCCGTTTTGCTCTAGGAGGCCCAGGAGCCGAGAAAAACGCGAAAAACGAAAAAATCGAGTTTAGAAAATTCCCGGACCCCTAGAAAAATCGGAAATCGTCTCACGAAGCCAATGGGGCCAGCCAAATTGTCCTAGCTCTGATATGTCCAAAGATATGGGCGAAAAACGGTATGAGCCCAAATCCCGGCCCCTTTTGCTCTGGGAGGCCCAGGAGCCGAGAAAAACGCGAAAAACGAAAAAATCGACTTTAGAAAATTCCCGGAACCCTAGAAAAATCGGAAATCGTCCCACGAAGCCAATAGCGCCAGCCAAATTGTCCTAGCTATGATATGTCCAAAGATATGGGCGAAAAACGGTATGAGCCCAAATCCGGGCCCGATTTGCTGTAGGAGGCCCAGGAGCCGAGAAAAACGCGAAAAACGAAAAAATCGAGTTTAGAAAAGTCCCGGACCCCTAGAAAAATCGGAAATCGTCCCACGAAGTCAATGGCGCCAGCCAAATTGTCCTAGCTATACTATTTCCAAAGATATGGACAAAAA
This sequence comes from Diachasmimorpha longicaudata, assembly GCF_034640455.1. Lineage (NCBI taxonomy): Eukaryota > Metazoa > Arthropoda > Insecta > Hymenoptera > Braconidae > Diachasmimorpha > Diachasmimorpha longicaudata. The sequence continues at coordinate 3,082,360 of NC_087227.1, read as the reverse complement.
AAGGGTTGATACCAAATCCGGGCCCGTTTTGCTCTAGGAGGCCCAGGAGCCGAGAAAGACGCGAAAAACGAAAAAATCGAGTTTAGAAAATTCCCGGACCCCTAGAAAAATCGGAAATCGTCTCACGAATCCAATGGCGCCAGCCAAATTGTCCTAGCTATGATATTTCCAAAGATATGGGCGAAAAACGGTATGAGCCCAAATCCCGGCCCGTTTTGCTCTAGGAGGCCCAGGAGCCGAGAAAAACGCGAAAAACGTAAAAATCGAGTTTAGAAAATTCCCGGACCCCTAGAAAAATCGGAAATCGTCTCACGAATCCAATGGCGCCAGCCAAATTGTCCTAGCTATGATACTTCCAAAGATATGGCCGAAAAACGGTATGAGCCCAAATCCCGACCCGTTTTGCTCTGGGAGGCCCAGAAGTCGAGAAAAACGCGAAAAACGGAAAAATCGAGTTTAGAAAATTCCCGGACCCCTAGAAAAATCGGAAATCGTCTCACGAATCCAATGGCGCCAGCCAAATTGTCCTAGCTATGATATTTCCAAAGATATGGGCGAAAAACGGTATGAGCCCAAATCCCGGCCCGTTTTGCTCTAGGAGGCCCAGGAGCCGAGAAAAACGCGAAAAACGTAAAAATCGAGTTTAGAAAATTCCCGGACCCCTAGAAAAATCGGAAATCGTCTCACGAATCCAATGGCGCCAGCCAAATTGTCCTAGCTATGATACTTCCAAAGATATGGCCGAAAAACGGTATGAGCCCAAATCCCGACCCGTTTTGCTCTGGGAGGCCCAGAAGTCGAGAAAAACGCGAAAAACGGAAAAATCGAGTTTAGAAAATTCCCGGACCCCTAGAAAAATCGGAAATCGTCTCACGAATCCAATGGCGCCAGCCAAATTGTCCTAGCTATGATATTTCCAAAGATATGGCCGAAAAACGGTATGAGCCCAAATCCGGGCCCGTTTTGCTGTAGGAGGCCCAGGAGCCGAGAAAATTGCGAAAAACGAAAAAATCGAGTTTGGAAAATTCCCGTACCCCTAGAAAAATCGGAAATCCTCTCACGAATCCAATGGCGCCAGCCAAATTGTCCTAGCTATGATACTTCCAAAGATATGGCCGAAAAACGGTATGAGCCCAAATCCCGACCCGTTTTGCTCTGGGAGGCCCAGAAGCCGAGAAAAACGCGAAAAACGAAAAAATCGACTTTAGAAAAATTCCGGACCCCTAGAAAAATCGGAAATCGTCTCACGAATCTAATGGCGCCAGCCAAATTGTCCTAGCTATGATATTTCCAAAGATATGGGCGAAAAACGGTATGAGCCCAAATCCCGGCCTGTTTTGCTCTGGGAGGCCCAGGAGCCGAGAAAAACGCGAAAAACGAAAAAATCGAGTTTAGAAAATTCCCGGACCCCTAGAAAAATCGGAAATCGTCTCACGAATCCAATGGGGCCAACCAAATTGTCCTAGCTATGCTATTTCCAAAGATATAGGCGAAAAACGGTATGGGGCCAAATCCCGGCCCGTTTTGCTCTGGGAGGCACAGGAGCCGAGAAAAATGCGAAAAACGAAAAAATCGACTTTAGAAAATTCCCGGACCCCTAGAAAAATCGGATATAGTCTCACGAATCCAATGGCGCGAGCCCAATTGTTCTAGCTATGCTATTTCCAAAGATATGGGCAAAAAAGGGGTTGATACCAAATCCGGGCCTGTTTTGCTCTAGGAGGCCCAGGAGCCGACAAAACGCGAAAAACGAAAAAATCGAATTTAGAAAATTCCCGGACCCCTAGAAAAATCGGAAATCGTCTCACGAATCCAATGGGGCCAACCAAATTGTCCTAGCTATGCTATTTCCAAAGATATAGGCGAAAAACGGTATGGGGCCAAATCCGGGCCCGTTTTGCTCTAGGAGGCCCAGGAGCCGAGAAAAATGCGAAAAACGAAAAAATCGACTTTAGAAAATTCCCGGACCCCTAGAAAAATCGGATATAGTCTCACGAATCCAATGGCGCGAGCCCAATTGTTCTAGCTATGCTATTTCCAAAGATATGGGCAAAAAAGGGGTTGATACCAAATCCGGGCCCGTTTTGCTCTAGGAGGCCCAGGAGCCGAGAAAAACGCGAAAAACGAAAAATTCGAGTTTAGAAAATTCCCGGACCCCTAGAAAAATCGGAAATCGTCTCACGAATCCAATGGCGCCAGCCAAATTGTCCTAGCTATGATATTTCCAAAGATATGGGCGAAAAACGGTATGAGCCCAAATCCCGGCCTGTTTTGCTCTGGGAGGCCCAGGAGGCGAGAAAAACGCGAAAAACGAAAAAATCGTGTTTAGAAAATTCCCGGACCCCTAGAAAAATCGGAAATCGTCCCATGAATCCAATGGCGCGAGCCCAATTGTTCTAGCTATGCTATTTCCAAAGATATGGGCAAAAAAGGGGTTGATACCAAATCCGGGCCGGTTTTGCTCTGGGAGGCCCAGGAGGCGAGAAAAACGCGAAAAACGAAAAAATCGAGTCTAGAAAATTCCCGGAGCCCCAGAAAAATCGGAAATCGTCTCACGAATCCAATGGCGCCAGCCAAATTGTCCTAGCTATGATATTTCCAAAGATATGGCCGAAAAAGGGTATGAGCCCAAATCCCGGCCCGTTTTGCTCTGGGAGGCCCAGGAGCCGAGAAAAATGCGAAAAACGAAAAAATCGACTTTAGAAAATTCCCGGACCCCTAGAAAAATCGGATATAGTCTCACGAATCCAATGGCGCGAGCCCAATTGTTCTAGCTATGCTATTTCCAAAGATATGGGCAAAAAAGGGGTTGATACCAAATCCGGGCCTGTTTTGCTCTAGGAGGCCCAGGAGCCGAGAAAAACGCGAAAAACGAAAAAATCGACTTTAGAAAATTCCCGGACCCCTAGAAAAATCGGAAATCGTCTCACGAATCCAATGGGGCCAACCAAATTGTCCTAGCTATGCTATTTCCAAAGATATAGGCGAAAAACGGTATGGGCCCAAATCCGGGCCCGTTTTGCTCTAGGAGGCCCAGGAGCCGAGAAAAATGCGAAAAACGAAAAAATCGACTTTAGAAAATTCCCGGACCCCTAGAAAAATCGGATATAGTCTCACGAATCCAATGGCGCGAGCCCAATTGTTCTAGCTATGCTATTTCCAAAGATATGGGCAAAAAAGGGGTTGATACCAAATCCGGGCCCGTGTTGCTCTAGGAGGCCCAGGAGCCGAGAAAAACGCGAAAAACGAAAAAATCGAGTTTAGAAAATTCCCGGACCCCTAGAAAAATCGGAAATCGTCTCACGAATCCAATGGCGCCAGCCAAATTGTCCTAGCTATGATATTTCCAACGATATGGCCGAAAAACGGTATGAGCCCAAATCCCGACCCGTTTTGCTCTGGGAAGCCCAGAAGCCGCGAAAAACGAAAAATCGAGTTTAGAAAATTCCCGGACCCCTTGAAAAATCGGAAATCGTCTCTCGAATCCAATGACGCCAGCCAAATTGTCCTAGCTATGATATTTCCAAAGATATGGGCGAAAAACGGTTTGAGCCCAAATCCCGGCCCGCTTTGCTCTGGGAGGCCCAGGAGGCGAGAAAAACGCGAAAAACGAAAAAATCGAGTCTAGAAAATTCCCGGAGCCCCAGAAAAATCGGAAATCGTCTCACGAATCCAATGGCGCCAGCCAAGTTGTCCTAGCTATAATATTTCCAAAGATACGGCCAAAAAAAGGGTTGATACCAAATCCGGGCCCGTTTTGCTCTGGGAGGCCCAGGAGCCGAGAAAAACGCGAAAAACGAAAAAATCGAGTTTAAAAAATTCCCGGACCCCTAGAAAAATCGGAAATCGTCCCATGAATCCAATGGCGCGAGCCCAATTGTTCTAGCTATGCTATTTCCAAAGATATGGGCAAAAAAGGGCTTGATACCAAATCCGGGCCCGTTTTGCTCTAGGAGGCCCAGGAGCCGAGAAAAACGCGAAAAACGAAAAAATCGAGTTTAGAAAATTCTCGGACCCCTAGAAAAATCGGAAATCGTCTCACGAATCCAATGGCGCCAGCCAAATTGTCCTAGCTATGATACTTCCAAAGATGGCCGAAAAACGGTATGAGCCCAAATCCCGACCCGTTTTGCTCTGGGAGGCCCAGAAGCCGAGATAAACGCGAAAAACTGAAAAATCGACTTTAGAAAATTCCCGGACCCCTAGAAAAATCGGAAATCGTCGCACGAATCCAATGGCGCCAGCCAAATTGTCCTAGCTATGATATTTCCAAAGATATGGGCGAAAAACGGTATGAGCCCAAATCCCGGCCCGTTTTGCTCTGGGAGGCCCAGGAGCCGAGAAAAACGCGAAAAGCGGAAAAATCGACTTTAGAAAATTCCCGGACCCCTAGAAAAATCGGAAATCGTCTCACGAATCCAATGGCACCAGCCAAATTGTCCTAGCTATGATATTTCCGAAGATATGGGCGAAAAACGTTATGAGCCCAAATCCGTTCCCGTTTTGCTTTAGGAGGCCCAGGAGCCGAGAAAAACGCGAAAAACGAAAAAATCGAGTTTAGAAAAGTCCCGGATCCCTAGAAAAATCGGAAATCGTCTCACGAATCCAATGGCGTCAGCCAAATTGTCCTAGCTATGATATTTCCAAAGATATGGGCGAAAAACGGTATGAGCCCAAATCCCGACCCGTTTTGCTCTGGGAGGCCCAGAAGCCGAGAAAAACGCGAAAAACGGAAAAATCGACTTTAGAAAATTCCCGGACCCCTAGAAAAATCGGAAATCGTCTCACGAATCCAATGGGGCCAACCAAATTGTCCTAGCTATGCTATTTCCAAAGATATAGGCGAAACACGGTAAGAGCCCAAATCCGGGCCCGTTTTGCTGTAGGAGGCCCAGGAACCGAGAAAAACGCGAAAAACGAAAAAATCGAGTTTAGAAAATTCCCGGACCCCTAGAAAAATCGGAAATCGTCTCACGAATCCAATGGCGCCAGCCAAATTGTCCTAGCTATACTATTTCCAAAGATATGGGCAAAAAAAGGGTTGATACCAAATCCGGGCCCGTTTTGCTCTAGGAGGCCCAGGAGCCGAGAAAAACGCGAAAAACGAAAAAATCGAGTTTAGAAAATTCCCGGTGTGGTGACAGTGTCGCCAGGACACCCCATCAACTCGATGGGAAATTCCCCAACCGAGTCTAGCCCCGGACCTGACCCTCGGAGGCTAATTACCCTCTCGACCATCATCAGTTTGGGGAACACCCCAAACCCTGGTCATCTACAGGCAATAAACCATTATTTAGAGACTGGGGAACTCCCCAGAACCGGCGCATTCCGAACCCTAAACCAGAGATCCAAAGGCGTTCCCTTTCCTACACTTTTTCCTTTATAAGCCCACACTCTTCCCGATCTCTACACAGTCGTTCCTCTACCTTCCTCGGACACACTACTCCCGATCTACCCTGGACATACCACTCGCGGTATCCTGTAGAACTTGAGAATAAATATTTTGACCAACACACTGGCGTGAACCTTATTCAACCACCTGCTCAACCCCACACCGGACCCCTAGAAAAATCGGAAATCGTCTCACGAATCCAATGGCGCCAGCCAAATTGTCCTAGCTATGATATTTCCAAAGATATGGGCGAAAACGGTATGAGCCCAAATCCCGGCCGGTTTTGCTCTAGGAGGCCCAGGAGCCGAGAAAAACGCGAAAAACGTAAAAATCGAGTTTAGAAAATTCCCGGACCCCTAGAAAAATCGGAAATCGTCCCATGAATCCAATGGCGCGAGCCCAATTGTTCTAGCTATGCTATTTCCAAAGATATGGGCAAAAAAGGGGTTGATACCAAATCCGGGCCCGTTTTGCTCTAAGAGGCCCAGGAGCCGAGAAAAACGCGAAAAACGAAAAAATCGAGTTTAGAAAATTCCCGGACCCCTAGAAAAATCGGAAATCGTCTCACGAATTCAATGGCGCCAGCCAAATTGTCCTAGCTATACTATTTCCAAAGATATGGGCAAAAAAAGGGTTGATACCAAATCTGGGCCCAATTTGCTCTAGGAGGCCCAGGAGCCGAGAAAAACGCGAAAAACGAAAAAATGGAGTTTAGAAAATTCCCGGACACCTAGAAAAATCGGAAATCGTCTCACGCATCCAATGGCGCCAGCCAAATTGTCCTAGCTATGATATTTCCAAAGATATGGGCGAAAAACGGTATGAGCCCAAATCCCGGCCTGTTTTGCTCTGGGAGGCCCAGGAGCCGAGAAAAACGAAAAAATCGAGTTTAGAAAATTCCCGGACCCCTAGAAAAATCGGAAATCGTCCCATGAATCCAATGGCGCGAGCACAATTGTTCTAGCTATGCTATTTCCAAAGATATGGGCAAAAAAGGGGTTGATACCAAATCCGGGCCCGTTTTGCTCTAGGAGGCCCAGGAGCCGAGAAAAACGCGAAAAACGAAAAAATCGAGTTTAGAAAATTCCCGGACCCCTAGAAAAATCGGAAATCGTCTCACGAATTCAATGGCGCCAGCCAAATTGTCCTAGCTATACTATTTCCAAAGATATTTACGCAAAAAAAGGGTTGATACCAAATCTGGGCCCATTTTGCTCTAGGAGGCCCAGGAGCCGAGAAAAACGCGAAAAACGAAAACATCGAGTTTAGAAAATTCCCGGACCCCTAGAAAAATCGGAAATCGTCTCACGAATCCAATGGCGCCAGCCAAATTGTCCTAACTATGATATTTCCAAAGATATGGGCGAAAAACGGTATGAGCCCAAATCCCGGCCTGTTTTGCTCTGGGAGGCCCAGGAGCCGAGAAAAACGAAAAAATCGAGTTTAGAAAATTCCCGGACGCCTAGAAAAATCGGAAATCGTCTCACGAATCCAATGGCGTCAGCCAAATTGTCCTAGCTATGATATTTCCAAAGATATGGGCGAAAAACGGTATGAGCCCAAATCCCGACCCGTTTTGCTCTGGGAGGCCCAGAAGCCGAGAAAAACGCGAAAAACGGAAAAATCGACTTTAGAAAATTCCCGGACCCCTAGAAAAATCGGAAATCGTCTCACGAATCCAATGGGGCCAACCAAATTGTCCTAGCTATGCTATTTCCAAAGATATAGGCGAAACACGGTAAGAGCCCAAATCCGGGCCCGTTTTGCTCTAGGAGGCCCAGGAACCGAGAAAAACGCGAAAAACGAAAAAATCGAGTTTAGAAAATTCCCGGACCCCTAGAAAAATCGGAAATCGTCTCACGAATCCAATGGCGCCAGCTAAATTGTCCTAGCTATACTATTTCCAAAGATATGGGCAAAAAAAGGGTTGATACCAAATCCGGGCCCGTTTTGCTCTAGGAGGCCCAGGAGCCGAGAAAAACGCGAAAAACGAAAAAATCGAGTTTAGAAAATTCCCGGACCCCTAGAAAAATCGGAAATCGTCTCACGAATCCAATGGCGCCAGCCAAATTGTCCTAGCTATGATATTTCCAAAGATATGGCCGAAAAACGGTATGAGCCCAAATCCGGGCCCGTTTTGCTGTAGGAGGCCCAGGAGCCGAGAAAATTGCGAAAAACGAAAAAATCGAGTTTGGAAAATTCCCGTACCCCTAGAAAAATCGGAAATCCTCTCACGAATCCAATGGCGCCAGCCAAATTGTCCTAGCTATGATACTTCCAAAGATATGGCCGAAAAACGGTATGAGCCCAAATCCCGACCCGTTTTGCTCTGGGAGGCCCAGAAGCCGAGAAAAACGCGAAAAACGAAAAAATCGAGTTTAGAAAATTCCCGGACCCCTAGAAAAATCGGAAATCGTCTCACGAATCCAATGGCGCCAGCCAAATTGTCCTAGATATGATATTTCCAAAGATATGGGCGAAAAACGGTATGAGCCCAAATCCCGGCCCGTTTTGCTCTGGGAGGCCCAGGAGCCGAGAAAAACGCGAAAAACGGAACAATCGACTTTAGAAAATTCCCGGACCCCTAGAAAAATCGGAAATCGTCTCACGAATCCAATGGCGCCAGCCAAATTGTCCTAGATATGATATTTTCAACGTTATGGGCGAAAAACGGTTTGAGCCCAAATCCCGGCCCGCTTTGCTCTGGGAGGCCCAGGAGGCGAGAAAAACGCGAAAAACGAAAAAATCGAGTTTAGAAAATTCCCGGACCCCTAGAAAAATCGGAAATCGTCCCATGAATCCAATGGCGCGAGCCCAATTGTTCTAGCTATGCTATTTCGAAAGATATGGGCAAAAAAGGGGTTGATACCAAATCCGGGCCGGTTTTGCTCTGGGAGGCCCAGGAGGCGAGAAAAACGCGAAAAACGAAAAAATCGAGTCTAGAAAATTCCCGGAGCCCCAGAAAAATCGGAAATCGTCTCACGAATCCAATGGCGCCAGCCAAATTGTCCTAGCTATGATATTTCCAAAGATATGGCCGAAAAAGGGTATGAGCCCAAATCCCGGCCCGTTTTGCTCTGGGAGGCCCAGGAGCCGAGAAAAATGCGAAAAACGAAAAAATCGACTTTAGAAAATTCCCGGACCCCTAGAAAAATCGGATATAGTCTCACGAATCCAATGGCGCGAGCCCAATTGTTCTAGCTATGCTATTTCCAAAGATATGGGCAAAAAAGGGGTTGATACCAAATCCGGGCCTGTTTTGCTCTAGGAGGCCCAGGAGCCGAGAAAAACGCGAAAAACGAAAAAATCGACTTTAGAAAATTCCCGGACCCCTAGAAAAATCGGAAATGGTCTCACGAATCCAATGGGGCCAACCAAATTGTCCTAGCTATGCTATTTCCAAAGATATAGGCGAAAAACGGTATGGGCCCAAATCCGGGCCCGTTTTGCTCTAGGAGGCCCAGGAGCCGAGAAAAATGCGAAAAACGAAAAAATCGACTTTAGAAAATTCCCGGACCCCTAGAAAAATCGGATATAGTCTCACGAATCCAATGGCGCGAGCCCAATTGTTCTAGCTATGCTATTTCCAAAGATATGGGCAAAAAAGGGGTTGATACCAAATCCGGGCCCGTGTTGCTCTAGGAGGCCCAGGAGCCGAGAAAAACGCGAAAAACGAAAAAATCGAGTTTAGAAAATTCCCGGACCCCTAGAAAAATCGGAAATCGTCTCACGAATCCAATGGCGCCAGCCAAATTGTCCTAGCTATGATATTTCCAAAGATATGGCCGAAAAACGGTATGAGCCCAAATCCCGACCCGTTTTGCTCTGGGAAGCCCAGAAGCCGCGAAAAACGGAAAAATCGAGTTTAGAAAATTCCCGGACCCCTAGAAAAATCGGAAATCGTCTCACGAATCCAATGGGGCCAACCAAATTGTCCTAGCTATGCTATTTCCAAAGATATAGGCGAAAAACGGTATGGGGCCAAATCCGGGCCCGTTTTGCTCTAGGAGGCCCAGGAGCCGAGAAAAATGCGAAAAACGAAAAAATCGACTTTAGAAAATTCCCGGACGCCTAGAAAAATCGGATATAGTCTCACGAATCCAATGGCGCGAGCCCAATTGTTCTAGCTATGCTATTTCCAAAGATATGGGCAAAAAAGGGGTTGATACCAAATCCGGGCCCGTTTTGCTCTAGGAGGCCCAGGAGCCGAGAAAAACGCGAAAAACGAAAAATTCGAGTTTAGAAAATTCCCGGACCCCTAGAAAAATCGGAAATCGTCTCACGAATCCAATGGCGCCAGCCAAATTGTCCTAGCTATGATATTTCCAAAGATATGGCCGAAAAACGGTATGAGCCCAAATCCCGACCCGTTTTGCTCTGGGAAGCCCAGAAGCCGCGAAAAACGGAAAAATCGAGTTTAGAAAATTCCCGGAGCCCCAGAAAAATCGGAAATCGTCTCACGAATCCAATGGCGCCAGCCAAATTGTCCTAGCTATGATATTTCCAAAGATATGGCCGAAAAACGGTATGAGCCCAAATCCCGACCCGTTTTGCTCTGGGAAGCCCAGAAGCCGCGAAAAACGGAAAAATCGAGTTTAGAAAATTCCCGGACCCTTAGAAAAATCGGAAATCGTCTCACGAATCCAATGGCGCCAGCCAAATTGTCCTAGCTATGATATTTCCAAAGATATGGGCGAAAACGGTATGAGCCCAAATCCCGGCCGGTTTTGCTCTAGGAGGCCCAGGAGCCGAGAAAAACGCGAAAAACGTAAAAATCGAGTTTTGAAAATTCCCGGACCCCTAGAAAAATCGGAAATCGTCCCATGAATCCAATGGCGCGAGCCCAATTGTTCTAGCTATGCTATTTCCAAAGATATGGGCAAAAAAGGGGTTGATACCAAATCCGGGCCCGTTTTGCTCTAGGAGGCCCAGGAGCCGAGAAAAACGCGAAAAACGAAAAAATCGAGTTTAGAAAATTCCCGGACCCCTAGAAAAATCGGAAATCGTCTCACGAATTCAATGGCGCCAGCCAAATTGTCCTAGCTATACTATTTCCAAAGATATGGGCAAAAAAAGGGTTGATACCAAATCTGGGCCCAATTTGCTCTAGGAGGCCCAGGAGCCGAGAAAAACGCGAAAAACGAAAAAATCGAGTTTAGAAAATTCCCGGACACCTAGAAAAATCGGAAATCGTCTCACGCATCCAATGGCGCCAGCCAAATTGTCCTAGCTATGATATTTCCAAAGATATGGGCGAAAAACGGTATGAGCCCAAATCCCGGCCTGTTTTGCTCTGGGAGGCCCAGGAGCCGAGAAAAACGAAAAAATCGAGTTTAGAAAATTCCCGGACCCCTAGAAAAATCGGAAATCGTCTCACGAAGCCAATGGCGCCAGCCAAGTTGTCCTAGCTATAATATTTCCAAAGATATGGCCAAAAAAAGGGTTGATACCAAATCCGGGCCCGTTTTGCTCTAGGAGGCCCAGGAGCCGAGAAAAACGCGAAAAACGAAAAAATCGAGTTTAGAAAATTCCCGGACCCCTAGAAAAATCGGAAATCGTCTCACGAATCCAATGGCGCCAGCCAAATTGTCCTAGCTACACTATTTCCAAAGATATGGGCAAAAAAAGGGTTGATACCAAATCCGGGCCCGTTTTGCTCTAGGAGGCCCAGGAGCCGAGAAAAACGCGAAAAACGAAAAAATCGAGTTTAGAAAATTCCCGGACCCCTAGAAAAATCGGAAATCGTCTCACGAAGCCAATGGGGCCAGCCAAATTGTCCTAGCTCTGATATGTCCAAAGATATGGGCGAAAAACGGTATGAGCCCAAATCCCGGCCCCTTTTGCTCTGGGAGGCCCAGGAGCCGAGAAAAACGCGAAAAACGAAAAAATCGACTTTAGAAAATTCCCGGAACCCTAGAAAAATCGGAAATCGTCCCACGAAGCCAATAGCGCCAGCCAAATTGTCCTAGCTATGATATGTCCAAAGATATGGGCGAAAAACGGTATGAGCCCAAATCCGGGCCCGATTTGCTGTAGGAGGCCCAGGAGCCGAGAAAAACGCGAAAAACGAAAAAATCGAGTTTAGAAAATTCCCGGACCCCTAGAAAAATCGGAAATCGTCCCACGAAGTCAATGGCGCCAGCCAAATTGTCCTAGCTATACTATTTCCAAAGATATGGACAAAAAAAGGGTTGATACCAAATCCGGGCCCGTTTTGCTCTAGGAGGCCCAGGAGCCGAGAAAGACGCGAAAAACGAAAAAATCGAGTTTAGAAAATTGCCGGACCCCTAGAAAAATCGGAAATCGTCTCACGAATCCAATGGCGCCAGCCAAATTGTCCTAGCTATGATATTTCCAAAGATATGGGCGAAAAACGGTATGAGCCCAAATCCCGGCCCGTTTTGTTCTAGGAGGCCCAGGAGCCGAGAAAAACGCGAAAAACGTAAAAATCGAGTTTAGAAAATTCCCGGACCCCTAGAAAAATCGGAAATCGTCTCACGAATCCAATGGCGCCAGCCAAATTGTCCTAGCTATGATACTTCCAAAGATATGGCCGAAAAACGGTATGAGCCCAAATCCCGACCCGTTTTGCTCTGGGAGGCCCAGAAGTCGAGAAAAACGCGAAAAACGGAAAAATCGAGTTTAGAAAATTCCCGGACCCCTAGAAAAATCGGAAATCGTCTCACGAATCCAATGGCGCCAGCCAAATTGTCCTAGCTATGATATTTCCAAAGATATGGCCGAAAAACGGTATGAGCCCAAATCCGGGCCCGTTTTGCTGTAGGAGGCCCAGGAGCCGAGAAAATTGCGAAAAACGAAAAAATCGAGTTTGGAAAATTCCCGTACCCCTAGAAAAATCGGAAATCCTCTCACGAATCCAATGGCGCCAGCCAAATTGTCCTAGCTATGATACTTCCAAAGATATGGCCGAAAAACGGTATGAGCCCAAATCCCGACCCGTTTTGCTCTGGGAGGCCCAGAAGCCGAGAAAAACGCGAAAAACGAAAAAATCGAGTTTAGAAAATTCCCGGACCCCTAGAAAAATCGGAAATCGTCTCACGAATCCAATGGCGCCAGCCAAATTGTCCTAGATATGATATTTCCAAAGATATGGGCGAAAAACGGTATGAGCCCAAATCCCGGCCCGTTTTGCTCTGGGAGGCCCAGGAGCCGAGAAAAACGCGAAAAACGGAACAATCGACTTTAGAAAATTCCCGGACCCCTAGAAAAATCGGAAATCGTCTCACGAATCCAATGGCGCCAGCCAAATTGTCCTAGATATGATATTTTCAACGTTATGGGCGAAAAACGGTTTGAGCCCAAATCCCGGCCCGCTTTGCTCTGGGAGGCCCAGGAGGCGAGAAAAACGCGAAAAACGAAAAAATCGAGTTTAGAAAATTCCCGGACCCCTAGAAAAATCGGAAATCGTCCCATGAATCCAATGGCGCGAGCCCAATTGTTCTAGCTATGCTATTTCGAAAGATATGGGCAAAAAAGGGGTTGATACCAAATCCGGGCCGGTTTTGCTCTGGGAGGCCCAGGAGGCGAGAAAAACGCGAAAAACGAAAAAATCGAGTCTAGAAAATTCCCGGAGCCCCAGAAAAATCGGAAATCGTCTCACGAATCCAATGGCGCCAGCCAAATTGTCCTAGCTATGATATTTCCAAAGATATGGCCGAAAAAGGGTATGAGCCCAAATCCCGGCCCGTTTTGCTCTGGGAGGCCCAGGAGCCGAGAAAAATGCGAAAAACGAAAAAATCGACTTTAGAAAATTCCCGGACCCCTAGAAAAATCGGATATAGTCTCACGAATCCAATGGCGCGAGCCCAATTGTTCTAGCTATGCTATTTCCAAAGATATGGGCAAAAAAGGGGTTGATACCAAATCCGGGCCTGTTTTGCTCTAGGAGGCCCAGGAGCCGAGAAAAACGCGAAAAACGAAAAAATCGACTTTAGAAAATTCCCGGACCCCTAGAAAAATCGGAAATGGTCTCACGAATCCAATGGGGCCAACCAAATTGTCCTAGCTATGCTATTTCCAAAGATATAGGCGAAAAACGGTATGGGCCCAAATCCGGGCCCGTTTTGCTCTAGGAGGCCCAGGAGCCGAGAAAAATGCGAAAAACGAAAAAATCGACTTTAGAAAATTCCCGGACCCCTAGAAAAATCGGATATAGTCTCACGAATCCAATGGCGCGAGCCCAATTGTTCTAGCTATGCTATTTCCAAAGATATGGGCAAAAAAGGGGTTGATACCAAATCCGGGCCCGTGTTGCTCTAGGAGGCCCAGGAGCCGAGAAAAACGCGAAAAACGAAAAAATCGAGTTTAGAAAATTCCCGGACCCCTAGAAAAATCGGAAATCGTCTCACGAATCCAATGGCGCCAGCCAAATTGTCCTAGCTATGATATTTCCAAAGATATGGCCGAAAAACGGTATGAGCCCAAATCCCGACCCGTTTTGCTCTGGGAAGCCCAGAAGCCGCGAAAAACGGAAAAATCGAGTTTAGAAAATTCCCGGACCCCTAGAAAAATCGGAAATCGTCTCACGAATCCAATGGGGCCAACCAAATTGTCCTAGCTATGCTATTTCCAAAGATATAGGCGAAAAACGGTATGGGGCCAAATCCGGGCCCGTTTTGCTCTAGGAGGCCCAGGAGCCGAGAAAAATGCGAAAAACGAAAAAATCGACTTTAGAAAATTCCCGGACGCCTAGAAAAATCGGATATAGTCTCACGAATCCAATGGCGCGAGCCCAATTGTTCTAGCTATGCTATTTCCAAAGATATGGGCAAAAAAGGGGTTGATACCAAATCCGGGCCCGTTTTGCTCTAGGAGGCCCAGGAGCCGAGAAAAACGCGAAAAACGAAAAATTCGAGTTTAGAAAATTCCCGGACCCCTAGAAAAATCGGAAATCGTCTCACGAATCCAATGGCGCCAGCCAAATTGTCCTAGCTATGATATTTCCAAAGATATGGCCGAAAAACGGTATGAGCCCAAATCCCGACCCGTTTTGCTCTGGGAAGCCCAGAAGCCGCGAAAAACGGAAAAATCGAGTTTAGAAAATTCCCGGAGCCCCAGAAAAATCGGAAATCGTCTCACGAATCCAATGGCGCCAGCCAAATTGTCCTAGCTATGATATTTCCAAAGATATGGCCGAAAAACGGTATGAGCCCAAATCCCGACCCGTTTTGCTCTGGGAAGCCCAGAAGCCGCGAAAAACGGAAAAATCGAGTTTAGAAAATTCCCGGACCCTTAGAAAAATCGGAAATCGTCTCACGAATCCAATGGCGCCAGCCAAATTGTCCTAGCTATGATACTTCCAAAGATATGGCCGAAAAACGGTATGAGCCCAAATCCCGACCCGTTTTGCTCTGGGAGGCCCAGAAGCCGAGAAAAACGCGAAAAACGGAAAAATCGAGTTTAGAAAATTCCCGGACCCCTAGAAAAATCGGAAATCGTCTCACGAATCCAATGGCGCCAGCCAAATTGTCCTAGATATGATATTTCCAAAGATATGGGCGAAAAACGGTATGAGCCCAAATCCCGGCCCGTTTTGCTCTGGGAGGCCCAGGAGCCGAGAAAAACGCGAAAAACGGAACAATCGACTTTAGAAAATTCCCGGACCCCTAGAAAAATCGGAAATCGTCTCACGAATCCAATGGCGCCAGCCAAATTGTCCTAGATATGATATTTTCAACGTTATGGGCGAAAAACGGTTTGAGCCCAAATCCCGGCCCGCTTTGCTCTGGGAGGCCCAGGAGGCGAGAAAAACGCGAAAAACGAAAAAATCGAGTTTAGAAAATTCCCGGACCCCTAGAAAAATCGGAAATCGTCCCATGAATCCAATGGCGCGAGCCCAATTGTTCTAGCTATGCTATTTCCAAAGATATGGGCAAAAAAGGGGTTGATACCAAATCCGGGCCGGTTTTGCTCTGGGAGGCCCAGGAGGCGAGAAAAACGCGAAAAACGAAAAAATCGAGTCTAGAAAATTCCCGGAGCCCCAGAAAAATCGGAAATCGTCTCACGAATCCAATGGCGCCAGCCAAATTGTCCTAGCTATGATATTTCCAAAGATATGGCCGAAAAAGGGTATGAGCCCAAATCCCGGCCCGTTTTGCTCTGGGAGGCCCAGGAGCCGAGAAAAATGCGAAAAACGAAAAAATCGACTTTAGAAAATTCCCGGACCCCTAGAAAAATCGGATATAGTCTCACGAATCCAATGGCGCGAGCCCAATTGTTCTAGCTATGCTATTTCCAAAGATATGGGCAAAAAAGGGGTTGATACCAAATCCGGGCCTGTTTTGCTCTAGGAGGCCCAGGAGCCGAGAAAAACGCGAAAAACGAAAAAATCGAGTTTAGAAAATTCCCGGACCCCTAGAAAAATCGGATATAGTCTCACGAATCCAATGGCGCGAGCCCAATTGTTCTAGCTATGCTATTTCCAAAGATATGGGCAAAAAAGGGGTTGATACCAAATCCGGGCCCGTTTTGCTCTAGGAGGCCCAGGAGCCGAGAAAAACGCGAAAAACGAAAAAATCGAGTTCAGAAAATTCCCGGACCCCTAGAAAAATCGGAAATCGTCTCACGAATCCAATGGCGCCAGCCAAATTTTGTCCTAGCTATGATATTTTCAACGATATGGGCGAAAAACGGTTTGAGCCCAAATCCCGACCCGTTTTGCTCTGGGAGGCCCAGAAGCCGAGAAAAACGCGAAAAACGGAAAAATCGAATTTAGAAAATTCCCGGACCCCTAGAAAAATCGGAAATCGTCTCACGAATCCAATGGCGCCAGCCAAATTGTCCTAGATATGATATTTTCAACGTTATGGGCGAAAAACGGTTTGAGCCCAAATCCCGGCCCGCTTTGCTCTGGGAGGCCCAGGAGGCGAGAAAAACGCGAAAAACGAAAAAATCGAGATTAGAAAATTCCCGGACCCCTAGAAAAATCGGAAATCGTCTCACGAATCCAATGGCGCCAGCCAAATTGTCCTAGATATGATATTTTCAACGTTATGGGCGAAAAACGGTTTGAGCCCAAATCCCGGCCCGCTTTGCTCTGGGAGGCCCAGGAGGCGAGAAAAACGCGAAAAACGAAAAAATCGAGTTTAGAAAATTCCCGGACCCCTAGAAAAATCGGAAATCGTCCCATGAATCCAATGGCGCGAGCCCAATTGTTCTAGCTATGCTATTTCCAAAGATATGGGCAAAAAAGGGGTTGATACCAAATCCGGGCCGGTTTTGCTCTGGGAGGCCCAGGAGGCGAGAAAAACGCGAAAAACGAAAAAATCGAGTCTAGAAAATTCCCGGAGCCCCAGAAAAATCGGAAATCGTCTCACGAATCCAATGGCGCCAGCCAAATTGTCCTAGCTATGATATTTCCAAAGATATGGCCGAAAAAGGGTATGAGCCCAAATCCCGGCCCGTTTTGCTCTGGGAGGCCCAGGAGCCGAGAAAAATGCGAAAAACGAAAAAATCGACTTTAGAAAATTCCCGGACCCCTAGAAAAATCGGATATAGTCTCACGAATCCAATGGCGCGAGCCCAATTGTTCTAGCTATGCTATTTCCAAAGATATGGGCAAAAAAGGGGTTGATACCAAATCCGGGCCTGTTTAGCTCTAGGAGGCCCAGGAGCCGAGAAAAACGCGAAAAACGAAAAAATCGACTTTAGAAAATTCCCGGACCCCTAGAAAAATCGGAAATCGTCTCACGAATCCAATGGGGCCAACCAAATTGTCCTAGCTATGCTATTTCCAAAGATATAGGCGAAAAACGGTATGGGCCCAAATCCGGGCCCGTTTTGCTCTAGGAGGCCCAGGAGCCGAGAAAAATGCGAAAAACGAAAAAATCGACTTTAGAAAATTCCCGGACCCCTAGAAAAATCGGATATAGTCTCACGAATCCAATGGCGCGAGCCCAATTGTTCTAGCTATGCTATTTCCAAAGATATGGGCAAAAAAGGGGTTGATACCAAATCCGTGCCCGTTTTGCTCTAGGAGGCCCAGGAGCCGAGAAAAACGCGAAAAATGAAAAATTCGAGTTTAGAAAATTCCCGGACCCCTAGAAAAATCGGAATTCGTCTCACGAATCCAATGGCGCCAGCCAAATTGTCCTAGCTATGATATTTCCAAAGATATGGGCGAAAAACGGTATGAGCCCAAATCCGGGCCCGATTTGCTGTAGGAGGCCCAGGAGCCGAGAAAAACGCGAAAAACGAAAAAATCGAGTTTAGAAAATTCCCGGACCCCTAGAAAAATCGGAAATCGTCTCACGAATCCAATGGCGCCAACCAAATTGTCCTAGCTATACTATTTCCAAAGATATGGGCGAAAAACGGTATGAGCCCAAATCCCGGCCCCTTTTGCTCTGGGAGGCCCAGGAGCCGAGAAAAACGCGAAAAACGAAAAAATCGACTTTAGAAAATTCCCGGAACCCTAGAAAAATCGGAAATCGTCCCACGAAGCCAATGGCGCCAGCCAAATTGTCCTAGCTATGATATGTCCAAAGATATGGGCGAAAAACGGTATGAGCCCAAATCCGGGCCCGATTTGCTGTAGGAGGCCCAGGAGCCGAGAAAAACGCGAAAAACGAAAAAATCGAGTTTAGAAAATTCCCGGACCCCTAGAAAAATCGGAAATCGTCCCACGAAGCCAATGGCGCCAGCCAAATTGTCCTAGCTATGATATGTCCAAAGATATGGGCGAAAAACGGTATGAGCCCAAATCCCGACCCGTTTTGCTCTGGGAGGCCCAGAAGTCGAGAAAAACGCGAAAAACGGAAAAATCGAATTTAGAAAATTCCCGGACCCCTAGAAAAATCGGAAATCGTCTCACGAATCCAATGGCGCCAGCCAAATTGTCCTAGATATGATATTTTCAACGTTATGGGCGAAAAACGGTTTGAGCCCAAATCCCGGCCCGCTCTGCTCTGGGAGGCCCAGGAGGCGAGAAAAACGCGAAAAACGAAAAAATCGAGTTTAAAAAATTCCCGGACCCCTAGAAAAATCGGAAATCGTCCCATGAATCCAATGGCGCGAGCCCAATTGTTCTAGCTATGCTATTTCCAAAGATATGGGCAAAAAAGGGGTTGATACCAAATCCGGGCCGGTTTTGCTCTGGGAGGCCCAGGAGGCGAGAAAAACGCGAAAAACGAAAAAATCGAGTCTAGAAAATTCCCGGAGCCCCAGAAAAATCGGAAATCGTCTCACGAATCCAATGGCGCCAGCCAAATTGTCCTAGCTATGATATTTCCAAAGATATGGCCGAAAAAGGGTATGAGCCCAAATCCCGGCCCGTTTTGCTCTGGGAGGCCCAGGAGCCGAGAAAAATGCGAAAAACGAAAAAATCGACTTTAGAAAATTCCCGGACCCCTAGAAAAATCGGATATAGTCTCACGAATCCAATGGCGCGAGCCCAATTGTTCTAGCTATGCTATTTCCGAAGATATGGGGAAAAAAGGGGTTGATACCAAATCCGGGCCTGTTTTGCTCTAGGAGGCCCAGGAGCCGAGAAAAACGCGAAAAACGAAAAAATCGACTTTAGAAAATTCCCAGACCCCTAGAAAAATCGGAAATCGTCTCACGAATCCAATGGGGCCAACCAAATTGTCCTAGCTATGCTATTTCCAAAGATATAGGCGAAAAACGGTATGGGCCCAAATCCGGGCCCGTTTTGCTCTAGGAGGCCCAGGAGCCGAGAAAAATGCGAAAAACGAAAAAATCGACTTTAGAAAATTCCCGGACCCCTAGAAAAATCGGATATAGTCTCACGAATCCAATGGCGCGAGCCCAATTGTTCTAGCTATGCTATTTCCAAAGATATGGGCAAAAAAGGGGTTGATACCAAATCCGGGTCCGCTTTGCTCTAGGAGGCCCAGGAGCCGAGAAAAACGCGAAAAACGAAAAAATCGAGTTTAGAAAATTCCCGGACCCCTAGAAAAATCGGAAATCGTCTCACGAATCCAATGGCGCCAGCCAAATTGTCCTAGCTATGATATTTCCAAAGATATGGCCGAAAAACGGTATGAGCCCAAATCCCGACCCGTTTTGCTCTGGGAAGCCCAGAAGCCGCGAAAAACGGAAAAATCGAGTTTAGAAAATTCCCGGACCCCTAGAAAAATCGGAAATCGTCTCACGAATCCAATGGCGCCAGCCAAATTGTCCTAGCTATGATACTTCCAAAGATATGGCCGAAAAACGGTATGAGCCCAAATCCCGGCCCGTTTTGCTCTGGGAGGCCCAGGAGCCGAGAAAAATGCGAAAAACGAAAAAATCGACTTTAGAAAATTCCCGGAACCCTAGAAAAATCGGAAATCGTCCCACGAAGCCAATGGCGCCAGCCAAATTGTCCTAGCTATGATATGTCCAAAGATATGGGCGAAAAACGGTATGAGCCCAAATCCCGGCCCCTTTTGCTCTGGGAGGCCCAGGAGCCGAGAAAAACGCGAAAAACGAAAAAATCGACTTTAGAAAATTCCCGGAACCCTAGAAAAATCGGAAATCGTCCCACGAAGCCAATGGCGCCAGCCAAATTGTCCTAGCTATGATATGTCCAAAGATATGGGCGAAAAACGATATGAGCCCAAATCCGGGCCCGATTTGCTGTAGGAGGCCCAGGAGCCGAGAAAAACGCGAAAAACGAAAAAATCGAGTTTAGAAAATTCCCGGACCCCTAGAAAAATCGGAAATCGTCCCACGAAGCCAATGGCGCCAGCCAAGTTGTCCTAGCTATGATATGTCCAAAGATATGGGCGAAAAACGGTATGAGCCCAAATCCCGACCCGTTTTGCTCTGGGAGGCCCAGAAGTCGAGAAAAACGCGAAAAACGGAAAAATCGAATTTAGAAAATTCCCGGACCCCTAGAAAAATCGGAAATCGTCTCACGAATCCAATGGCGCCAGCCAAATTGTCCTAGATATGATATTTTCAACGTTATGGGCGAAAAACGGTTTGAGCCCAAATCCCGGCCCGCTTTGCTCTGGGAGGCCCAGGAGGCGAGAAAAACGCGAAAAACGAAAAAATCGAGTTTAGAAAATTCCCGGACCCCTAGAAAAATCGGAAATCGTCCCATGAATCCAATGGCGCGAGCCCAATTGTTCTAGCTATGCTATTTCCAAAGATATGGGCAAACAAGGGGTTGATACCAAATCCGGGCCGGTTTTGCTCTGGGAGGCCCAGGAGGCGAGAAAAACGCGAAAAACGAAAAAATCGACTTTAGAAAATTCCCGGACCCCTAGAAAAATCGGAAATCGTCTCACGAATCCAATGGGGCCAACCAAATTGTCCTAGCTATGCTATTTCCAAAGATATAGGCGAAAAACGGTATGGGCCCAAATCCGGGCCCGTTTTGCTCTAGGAGGCCCAGGAGCCGAGAAAAATGCGAAAAACGAAAAAATCGACTTTAGAAAATTCCCGGACCCCTAGAAAAATCGGATATAGTCTCACGAATCCAATGGCGCGAGCCCAATTGTTCTAGCTATGCTATTTCCAAAGATATGGGCAAAAAAGGGGTTGATACCAAATCCGGGCCCGTTTTGCTCTAGGAGGCCCAGGAGCCGAGAAAAACGCGAAAAACGAAAAAATCGAGTTTAGAAAATTCCCGGACCCCTAGAAAAATCGGAAATCGTCTCACGAATCCAATGGCGCCAGCCAAATTGTCCTAGCTATGATATTTCCAAAGATATGGCCGAAAAACGGTATGAGCCCAAATCCCGACCCGTTTTGCTCTGGGAAGCCCAGAAGCCGCGAAAAACGGAAAAATCGAGTTTAGAAAATTCCCGGACCCCTAGAAAAATCGGAAATCGTCTCACGAATCCAATGGCGCCAGCCAAATTGTCCTAGCTATGATACTTCCAAAGATATGGCCGAAAAACGGTATGAGCCCAAATCCCGGCCCGTTTTGCTCTGGGAGGCCCAGGAGCCGAGAAAAATGCGAAAAACGAAAAAATCGACTTTAGAAAATTCCCGGAACCCTAGAAAAATCGGAAATCGTCCCACGAAGCCAATGGCGCCAGCCAAATTGTCCTAGCTATGATATGTCCAAAGATATGGGCGAAAAACGGTATGAGCCCAAATCCGGGCCCGATTTGCTGTAGGAGGCCCAGGAGCCGAGAAAAACGCGAAAAACGAAAAAATCGAGTTTAGAAAATTCCCGGACCCCTAGAAAAATCGGAAATCGTCTCACGAATCCAATGGCGCCAACCAAATTGTCCTAGCTATACTATTTCCAAAGATATGGGCGAAAAACGGTATGAGCCCAAATCCCGGCCCCTTTTGCTCTGGGAGGCCCAGGAGCCGAGAAAAACGCGAAAAACGAAAAAATCGACTTTAGAAAATTCCCGGAACCCTAGAAAAATCGGAAATCGTCCCACGAAGCCAATGGCGCCAGCCAAATTGTCCTAGCTATGATATGTCCAAAGATATGGGCGAAAAACGGTATGAGCCCAAATCCGGGCCCGATTTGCTGTAGGAGGCCCAGGAGCCGAGAAAAACGCGAAAAACGAAAAAATCGAGATTAGAAAATTCCCGGACCCCTAGAAAAATCGGAAATCGTCCCACGAAGCCAATGGCGCCAGCCAAATTGTCCTAGCTATGATATGTCCAAAGATATGGGCGAAAAACGGTATGAGCCCAAATCCCGACCCGTTTTGCTCTGGGAGGCCCAGAAGTCGAGAAAAACGCGAAAAACGGAAAAATCGAATTTAGAAAATTCCCGGACCCCTAGAAAAATCGGAAATCGTCTCACGAATCCAATGGCGCCAGCCAAATTGTCCTAGATATGATATTTTCAACGTTATGGGCGAAAAACGGTTTGAGCCCAAATCCCGGCCCGCTTTGCTCTGGGAGGCCCAGGAGGCGAGAAAAACGCGAAAAACGAAAAAATCGAGTTTAGAAAATTCCCGGACCCCTAGAAAAATCGGAAATCGTCCCATGAATCCAATGGCGCGAGCCCAATTGTTCTAGCTATGCTATTTCCAAAGATATGGGCAAAAAAGGGGTTGATACCAAATCCGGGCCGGTTTTGCTCTGGGAGGCCCAGGAGGCGAGAAAAACGCGAAAAACGAAAAAATCGAGTCTAGAAAATTCCCGGAGCCCCAGAAAAATCGGAAATCGTCTCACGAATCCAATGGCGCCAGCCAAATTGTCCTAGCTATGATATTTCCAAAGATATGGCCGAAAAAGGGTATGAGCCCAAATCCCGGCCCGTTTTGCTCTGGGAGGCCCAGGAGCCGAGAAAAATGCGAAAAACGAAAAAATCGACTTTAGAAAATTCCCGGACCCCTAGAAAAATCGGATATAGTCTCACGA
Source organism: Diachasmimorpha longicaudata (assembly GCF_034640455.1). Taxonomy (NCBI): domain Eukaryota; kingdom Metazoa; phylum Arthropoda; class Insecta; order Hymenoptera; family Braconidae; genus Diachasmimorpha; species Diachasmimorpha longicaudata. The sequence goes on along the minus strand of NC_087227.1, from coordinate 3,059,664 downwards.
ATCCAATGGCGCGAGCCCAATTGTTCTAGCTATGCTATTTCCAAAGATATGGGCAAAAAAGGGGTTGATACCAAATCCGGGCCTGTTTTGCTCTAGGAGGCCCAGGAGCCGAGAAAAACGCGAAAAACGAAAAAATCGACTTTAGAAAATTCCCGGACCCCTAGAAAAATCGGAAATCGTCTCACGAATCCAATGGGGCCAACCAAATTGTCCTAGCTATGCTATTTCCAAAGATATAGGCGAAAAACGGTATGGGCCCAAATCCGGGCCCGTTTTGCTCTAGGAGGCCCAGGAGCCGAGAAAAATGCGAAAAACGAAAAAATCGACTTTAGAAAATTCCCGGACCCCTAGAAAAATCGGATATAGTCTCACGAATCCAATGGCGCGAGCCCAATTGTTCTAGCTATGCTATTTCCAAAGATATGGGCAAAAAAGGGGTTGATACCAAATCCGGGCCCGTTTTGCTCTAGGAGGCCCAGGAGCCGAGAAAAACGCGAAAAACGAAAAAATCGAGTTTAGAAAATTCCCGGACCCCTAGAAAAATCGGAAATCGTCTCACGAATCCAATGGCGCCAGCCAAATTTTGTCCTAGCTATGATATTTTCAACGATATGGGCGAAAAACGGTTTGAGCCCAAATCCCGGCCCGTTTTGCTCTAGGAGGCCCAGGAGCCGAGAAAAACGCGAAAAACGAAAAAATCGAGTTTAGAAAATTCCCGGACCCCTAGACAAATCGGAAATCGTCCCATGAATCCAATGGCGCGAGCCCAATTGTTCTAGCTATGCTATTTCCAAAGATATGGGCAAAAAAGGGGTTGATACCAAATCCCGGCCCGTTTTGCTCTGGGAGGCCCAGGAGCCGAGAAAAACGCGAAAAACGGAAAAATCGAGTTTAGAAAATTCCCGGACCCCAGGAAAAATCGGAAATCGTCTCTCGAATCCACTGACGCCAGCCAAATTGTCCTAGCTATGATATTTCCAAAGATATGGGCGAAAAACGGTATGAGCCCAAATCCGGGCCCGTTTTGCTGTAGGAGGCCCAGAAGCCGAGAAAAACGCGAAAAACGGAAAAATCGAGTTTAGAAAATTCCCGGACCCCTAGAAAAATCGGATATAGTCTCACGAATCCAATGGCGCGAGCCCAATTGTTCTAGCTATGCTATTTCCAAAGATATGGGCAAAAAAGGGGTTGATACCAAATCCGGGCCCGTTTTGCTCTAGGAGGCCCAGGAGCCGAGAAAAACGCGAAAAACGAAAAAATCGAGTTTAGAAAATTCCCGGACCCCTAGACAAATCGGAAATCGTCCCATGAATCCAATGGCGCGAGCCCAATTGTTCTAGCTATGCTATTTCCAAAGATATGGGCAAAAAAGGGGTTGATACCAAATCCCGGCCCGTTTTGCTCTGGGAGGCCCAGGAGCCGAGAAAAACGCGAAAAACGGAAAAATCGAGTTTAGAAAATTCCCGGACCCCAGGAAAAATCGGAAATCGTCTCTCGAATCCACTGACGCCAGCCAAATTGTCCTAGCTATGATATTTCCAAAGATATGGGCGAAAAACGGTATGAGCCCAAATCCGGGCCCGTTTTGCTGTAGGAGGCCCAGAAGCCGAGAAAAACGCGAAAAACGGAAAAATCGAGTTTAGAAAATTCCCGGACCCCTAGAAAAATCGGATATAGTCTCACGAATCCAATGGCGCGAGCCCAATTGTTCTAGCTATGCTATTTCCAAAGATATGGGCAAAAAAGGGGTTGATACCAAATCCGGGCCCGTTTTGCTCTAGGAGGCCCAGGAGCCGAGAAAAACGCGAAAAACGAAAAAATCGAGTTTAGAAAATTCCCGGACCCCTAGAAAAATCGGAAATCGTCTCACGAATCCAATGGCGCCAACCAAATTGTCCTAGCTATACTATTTCCAAAGATATGGGCGAAAAACGGTATGAGCCCAAATCCCGGCCCCTTTTGCTCTGGGAGGCCCAGGAGCCGAGAAAAACGCGAAAAACGAAAAAATCGACTTTAGAAAATTCCCGGAACCCTAGAAAAATCGGAAATCGTCCCACGAAGCCAATGGCGCCAGCCAAATTGTCCTAGCTATGATATGTCCAAAGATATGGGCGAAAAACGGTATGAGCCCAAATCCGGGCCCGATTTGCTGTAGGAGGCCCAGGAGCCGAGAAAAACGCGAAAAACGAAAAAATCGAGTTTAGAAAATTCCCGGACCCCTAGAAAAATCGGAAATCGTCCCACGAAGCCAATGGCGCCAGCCAAGTTGTCCTAGCTATGATATGTCCAAAGATATGGGCGAAAAACGGTATGAGCCCAAATCCCTACCCGTTTTGCTCTGGGAGGCCCAGAAGTCGAGAAAAACGCGAAAAACGGAAAAATCGAATTTAGAAAATTCCCGGACCCCTAGAAAAATCGGAAATCGTCTCACGAATCCAATGGCGCCAGCCAAATTGTCCTAGATATGACATTTTCAACGTTATGGGCGAAAAACGGTTTGAGCCCAAATCCCGGCCCGCTTTGCTCTGGGAGGCCCAGGAGGCGAGAAAAACGCGAAAAACGAAAAAATCGAGTTTAGAAAATTCCCGGACCCCTAGAAAAATCGGAAATCGTCCCATGAATCCAATGGCGCGAGCCCAATTGTTCTAGCTATGCTATTTCCAAAGATATGGGCAAACAAGGGGTTGATACCAAATCCGGGCCGGTTTTGCTCTAGGAGGCCCAGGAGCCGAGAAAAACGCGAAAAACGAAAAAATCGACTTTAGAAAATTCCCGGACCCCTAGAAAAATCGGAAATCGTCTCACGAATCCAATGGGGCCAACCAAATTGTCCTAGCTATGCTATTTCCAAAGATATAGGCGAAAAACGGTATGGGCCCAAATCCGGGCCCGTTTTGCTCTAGGAGGCCCAAGAGCCGAGAAAAATGCGAAAAACGAAAAAATCGACTTTAGAAAATTCCCGGACCCCTAGAAAAATCGGATATAGTCTCACGAATCCAATGGCGCGAGCCCAATTGTTCTAGCTATGCTATTTCCAAAGATATGGGCAAAAAAGGGGTTGATACCAAATCCGGGCCTGTTTTGCTCTAGGAGGCCCAGGAGCCGAGAAAAACGCGAAAAACGAAAAAATCGACTTTAGAAAATTCCCGGACCCCTAGAAAAATCGGAAATCGTCCCATGAATCCAATGGCGCGAGCCCAATTGTTCTAGCTATGCTATTTCCTAAGATATGGGCAAAAAAGGGGTTGATACCAAATCCGGGCCGGTTTTGCTCTGGGAGGCCCAGGAGGCGAGAAAAACGCGAAAAACGAAAAAATCGAGTCTAGAAAATTCCCGGAGCCCCAGAAAAATCGGAAATCGTCTCACGAATCCAATGGCGCCAGCCAAATTGTCCTAGCTATGATATTTCCAAAGATATGGCCGAAAAAGGGTATGAGCCCAAATCCCGGCCCGTTTTGCTCTGGGAGGCCCAGGAGCCGAGAAAAATGCGAAAAACGAAAAAATCGACTTTAGAAAATTCCCGGACCCCTAGAAAAATCGGATATAGTCTCACGAATCCAATGGCGCGAGCCCAATTGTTCTAGCTATGCTATTTCCAAAGATATGGGCAAAAAAGGGGTTGATACCAAATCCGGGCCTGTTTTGCTCTAGGAGGCCCAGGAGCCGAGAAAAACGCGAAAAACGAAAAAATCGACTTTAGAAAATTCCCGGACCCCTAGAAAAATCGGAAATCGTCTCACGAATCCAATGGGGCCAACCAAATTGTCCTAGCTATGCTATTTCCAAAGATATAGGCGAAAAACGGTATGGGCCCAAATCCGGGCCCGTTTTGCTCTAGGAGGCCCAGGAGCCGAGAAAAATGCGAAAAACGAAAAAATCGACTTTAGAAAATTCCCGGACCCCTAGAAAAATCGGATATAGTCTCACGAATCCAATGGCGCGAGCCCAATTGTTCTAGCTATGCTATTTCCAAAGATATGGACAAAAAAGGGGTTGATACCAAATCCGGGCCCGTTTTGCTCTAGGAGGCCCAGGAGCCGAGAAAAACGCGAAAAACGAAAAAATCGAGTTTAGAAAATTCCCGGACCCCTAGAAAAATCGGAAATCGTCTCACGAATCCAATGGCGCCAGCCAAATTGTCCTAGCTATGATATTTCCAAAGATATGGCCGAAAAACGGTATGAGCCCAAATCCCGACCCGTTTTGCTCTGGGAAGCCCAGAAGCCGCGAAAAACGGAAAAATCGAGTTTAGAAAATTCCCGGACCCCTAGAAAAATCGGAAATCGTCTCACGAATCCAATGGCGCCAGCCAAATTCTCCTAGCTATGATACTTCCAAAGATATGGCCGAAAAACGGTATGAGCCCAAATCCCGGCCCGTTTTGCTCTGGGAGGCCCAGGAGCCGAGAAAAATGCGAAAAACGAAAAAATCGACTTTAGAAAATTCCCGGAACCCTAGAAAAATCGGAAATCGTCCCACGAAGCCAATGGCGCCAGCCAAATTGTCCTAGCTATGATATGTCCAAAGATATGGGCGAAAAACGGTATGAGCCCAAATCCGGGCCCGATTTGCTGTAGGAGGCCCAGGAGCCGAGAAAAACGCGAAAAACGAAAAAATCGAGTTTAGAAAATTCCCGGACCCCTAGAAAAATCGGAAATCGTCTCACGAATCCAATGGCGCCAGCCAAATTGTCCTAGATATGATATTTTCAACGTTATGGGCGAAAAACGGTTTGAGCCCAAATCCCGGCCCGCTTTGCTCTGGGAGGCCCAGGAGGCGAGAAAAACGCGAAAAACGAAAAAATCGAGTTTAGAAAATTCCCGGACCCCTGGAAAAATCGGAAATCGTCCCATGAATCCAATGGCGCGAGCCCAATTGTTCTAGCTATGCTATTTCCAAAGATATGGGCAAAAAAGGGGTTGATACCAAATCCGGGCCGGTTTTGCTCTGGGAGGCCCAGGAGGCGAGAAAAACGCGAAAAACGAAAAAATCGAGTCTAGAAAATTCCCGGAGCCCCAGAAAAATCGGAAATCGTCTCCCGAATCCAATGGCGCCAGCCAAATTGTCCTAGCTATGATATTTCCAAAGATATGGCCGAAAAAGCGTATGAGCCCAAATCCCGGCCCGTTTTGCTCTGGGAGGCCCAGGAGCCGAGAAAAATGCGAAAAACGAAAAAATCGACTTTAGAAAATTCCCGGACCCCTAGAAAAAGCGGATATAGTCTCACGAATCCAATGGCGCGAGCCCAATTGTTCTAGCTATGCTATTTCCAAAGATATGGGCAAAAAAGGGGTTGATACCAAATCCGGGCCTGTTTTGCTCTAGGAGGCCCAGGAGCCGAGAAAAACGCGAAAAACGAAAAAATCGACTTTAGAAAATTCCCGGACCCCTAGAAAAATCGGAAATCGTCTCACGAATCCAATGGGGCCAACCAAATTGTCCTAGCTATGCTATTTCCAAAGATATAGGCGAAAAACGGTATGGGCCCAAATCCGGGCCCGTTTTGCTCTAGGAGGCCCAGGAGCCGAGAAAAATGCGAAAAACGAAAAAATCGACTTTAGAAAATTCCCGGACCCCTAGAAAAATCGGATATAGTCTCACGAATCCAATGGCGCGAGCCCAATTGTTCTAGCTATGCTATTTCCAAAGATATGGGCAAAAAAGGGGTTGATACCAAATCCGGGCCCGTTTTGCTCTAGGAGGCCCAGGAGCCGAGAAAAACGCGAAAAACGAAAAAATCGAGTTTAGAAAATTCCCGGACCCCTAGAAAAATCGGAAATCGTCTCACGAATCCAATGGCGCCAGCCAAATTGTCCTAGCTATGATATTTCCAAAGATATGGCCGAAAAACGGTATGAGCCCAAATCCCGACCCGTTTTCCTCTGGGAAGCCCAGAAGCCGCGAAAAACGGAAAAATCGAGTTTAGAAAATTCCCGGACCCCTAGAAAAATCGGAAATCGTCTCACGAATCCAATGGCGCCAGCCAAATTGTCCTAGCTATGATACTTCCAAAGATATGGCCGAAAAACGGTATGAGCCCAAATCCCGGCCCGTTTTGCTCTGGGAGGCCCAGGAGCCGAGAAAAATGCGAAAAACGAAAAAATCGACTTTAGAAAATTCCCGGAACCCTAGAAAAATCGGAAATCGTCCCACGAAGCCAATGGCGCCAGCCAAATTGTCCTAGCTATGATATGTCCAAAGATATGGGCGAAAAACGGTATGAGTCCAAATCCGGGCCCGATTTGCTGTAGGAGGCCCAGGAGCCGAGAAAAACGCGAAAAACGAAAAAATCGAGTTTAGAAAATTCCCGGACCCCTAGAAAAATCGGAAATCGTCTCACGAATCCAATGGCGCCAACCAAATTGTCCTAGCTATACTATTTCCAAAGATATGGGCGAAAAACGGTATGAGCCCAAATCCCGACCCGTTTTGCTCTGGGAGGCCCAGAAGTCGAGAAAAACGCGAAAAACGGAAAAATCGAATTTAGAAAATTCCCGGACCCTTAGAAAAATCGGAAATCGTCTCACGAATCCAATGGCGCCAGCCAAATTGTCCTAGATATGATATTTTCAACGTTATGGGCGAAAAACGGTTTGAGCCCAAATCCCGGCCCGCTTTGCTCTGGGAGGCCCAGGAGGCGAGAAAAACGCGAAAAACGAAAAAATCGAGTTTAGAAAATTCCCGGACCCCTAGAAAAATCGGAAATCGTCCCATGAATCCAATGGCGCGAGCCCAATTGTTCTAGCTATGCTATTTCCAAAGATATGGGCAAAAAAGGGGTTGATACCAAATCCGGGCCGGTTTTGCTCTGGGAGGCCCAGGAGGCGAGAAAAACGCGAAAAACGAAAAAATCGAGTCTAGAAAATTCCCGGAGCCCCAGAAAAATCGGAAATCGTCTCACGAATCCAATGGCGCCAGCCAAATTGTCCTAGCTATGATATTTCCAAAGATATGGCCGAAAAAGGGTATGAGCCCAAATCCCGGCCCGTTTTGCTCTGGGAGGCCCAGGAGCCGAGAAAAATGCGAAAAAAGAAAAAATCGACTTTAGAAAATTCCCGGACCCCTAGAAAAATCGGATATAGTCTCACGAATCCAATGGCGCGAGCCCAATTGTTCTAGCTATGCTATTTCCAAAGATATGGGCAAAAAAGGGGTTGATACCAAATCCGGGCCTGTTTTGCTCTAGGAGGCCCAGGAGCCGAGAAAAACGCGAAAAACGAAAAAATCGACTTTAGAAAATTCCCGGACCCCTAGAAAAATCGGAAATCGTCTCACGAATCCAATGACGCCAGCCAAATTGTCCTAGCTATGATATTCCAAAGATATGGGCGAAAAACCGTATGAGCCCAAATCCGGGCCCGTTTTGCTGTAGGAGGCCCAGGAGCCGAGAAAATTGCGAAAAACGAAAAAATCGAGTTTAGAAAATTCCCGGACCCCTAGAAAAATCGGAAATCGTCTCACGAATCCAATGGCGCCAACCAAATTGTCCTAGCTATACTATTTCCAAAGATATGGGCGAAAAACGGTATGAGCCCAAATCCGGGCCCGATTTGCTGTAGGAGGCCCAGGAGCCGAGAAAAACGCGAAAAACGAAAAAATCGAGTTTAGAAAATTCCCGGACCCCTAGAAAAATCGAAAATCTTCCCATGAATCCAATGGCGCGAGCACAATTGTTCTAGCTATGATATTTTCAACGTTATGGGCGAAAAACGGTTTGAGCCCAAATCCCGGCCCGCTTTGCTCTGGGAGGCCCAGGAGGCGAGAAAAACGCGAAAATCGAAAAAATCGAGTCTAGAAAAATCCCGGAGCCCCAGAAAAATCGGAAATCGTCCCACGAAGCCAATGGCGCCAGCCAAGTTGTCCTAGCTATAATATTTCCAAAGATATGGCCAAAAAAAGGGTTGATACCAAATCCGGGCCCGTTTTGCTCTAGAAGGCCCAGGAGCCGAGAAAAACGCGAAAAACGAAAAAATCGACTTTAGAAAATTCCCGGAACCCTAGAAAAATCGGAAATCGTCTCACGAATCCAATGGCGCCAGCCAAATTGTCCTAGCTATGATATGTCCAAAGATATGGGCGAAAAACGGTATGAGCCCAAATCCGGGCCCGTTTTGCTGTAGGAGGCCCAGGAGCCGAGAAAAACGCGAAAAACGAAAAAATCGAGTTTAGAAAATTCCCGGACCCCTAGAAAAATCGGAAATCGTCTCACGAATCCAATGGCGCCGGCCAAATTGTCCTAGCTATGATATTTCCAAAGATATGGCCGAAAAACGGTATGAGCCCAAATCCCGGCCCCTTTAGCTCTGGGACGCCCAGGAGCCGAGAAAAACGCGAAAAACGAAAAAATCGAGTTTAGAAAATTCCCGGACCCCTAGAAAAATCGGAAATCGTCTCACGAATCCAATGGCGCCAGCCAAATTGTCCTAGCTATGATACTTCCAAAGATATGGCCGAAAAACGGTATGAGCACAAATCCCGACCCGTTTTGCTCTGGGAGGCCCAGAAGCCGAGAAAAACGCGAAAAACGGAAAAATCGAGTTTAGAAAATTCCCGGACCCCTAGAAAAATCGGAAATCGTCTCACGAATCCAATGGCGCCAGCCAAATTGTCCTAGATATGATATTTTCAACGTTATGGGCGAAAAACGGTTTGAGCCCAAATCCCGGCCCGCTTTGCTCTGGGAGGCCCAGGAGGCGAGAAAAACGCGAAAAACGAAAAAATCGAGTTTAGAAAATTCCCGGACCCCTAGAAAAATCGGAAATCGTCCCATGAATCCAATGGCGCGAGCCCAATTGTTCTAGCTATGCTATTTCCAAAGATATGGGCAAAAAAGGGGTTGATACCAAATCCGGGCCTGTTTTGCTCTAGGAGGCCCAGGAGCCGAGAAAAACGCGAAAAACGAAAAAATCGAATTTTGAAAATTCCCGGACCCCTAGAAAAATCGGAAATCGTCTCACGAATCCAATGGCGCCAGCCAAATTGTCCTAGCTATGATACTTCCAAAGATATGGCCGAAAAACGGTATGAGCCCAAATCCCGGCCCGTTTTGCTCTGGGAGGCCCAGGAGGCGAGAAAAACGCGAAAAACGAAAAAATCGAGTTTAGAAAATTCCCGGACCCCTAGAAAAATCGGAAATCGTCCCATGAATCCAATGGCGCGAGCCCAATTGTTCTAGCTATGCTATTTCCAAAGATATGGGCAAAAAAGGGGTTGATACCAAATCCGGGCCTGTTTTGCTCTAGGAGGCCCAGGAGCCGAGAAAAACGCGAAAAACGAAAAAATCGAATTTTGAAAATTCCCGGACCCCTAGAAAAATCGGAAATCGTCTCACGAATCCAATGGCGCCAGCCAAATTGTCCTAGCTATGATATTTGCAAAGTTATGGCCGAAAAAGGGTATGAGCCCAAATCCCGGCCCGTTTTGCTCTGGGAGGCCCACGAGCCGAGAAAAATGCGAAAAACGAAAAAATCGACTTTAGAAAATTCCCGGACCCCTAGAAAAATCGGATATAGTCTCACGAATCCAATGGCGCGAGCCCAATTGTTCTAGCTATGCTATTTCCAAAGATATGGGCAAAAAAGGGGTTGATACCAAATCCGGGCCTGTTTTGCTCTAGGAGGCCCAGGAGCCGAGAAAAACGCGAAAAACGAAAAAATCGAGTTTAGAAAATTCCCGGACCCCTAGAAAAATCGGAAATCGTCTCACGAATCCAATGGCGCCAGCCAAATTGTCCTAGCGATGATATTTCCAAAGATATGGCCGAAAAACGGTATGAGCCCAAATCCCGACCCGTTTTGCTCTGGGAAGCCCAGAAGCCGCGAAAAACGAAAAAATCGAGTTTAGAAAATTCCCGGACCCCTAGAAAAATCGGAAATCGTCTCACGAATCCAATGGGGCCAACCAAATTGTCCTAGCTATGCTATTTCCAAAGATATAGGCGAAAAACGGTATGGGCCCAAATCCGGGCCCGTTTTGCTCTAGGAGGCCCAGGAGCCGAGAAAAATGCGAAAAACGAAAAAATCGACTTTAGAAAATTCCCGGACCCCTAGAAAAATCGGATATAGTCTCACGAATCCAATGGCGCGAGCCCAATTGTTCTAGCTATGCTATTTCCAAAGATATGGGCAAAAAAGGGGTTGATACCAAATCCGGGCCCGTTTTGCTCTAGGAGGCCCAGGAGCCGAGAAAAACGCGAAAAACGAAAAAATCGAGTTTAGAAAATTCCCGGACCCCTAGAAAAATCGGAAATCGTCTCACGAATCCAATGGCGCCAGCCAAATTGTCCTAGCTATGATATTTCCAAAGATATGGCCGAAAAACGGTATGAGCCCAAATCCCGACCCGTTTTCCTCTGGGAAGCCCAGAAGCCGCGAAAAACGGAAAAATCGAGTTTAGAAAATTCCCGGACCCCTAGAAAAATCGGAAATCGTCTCACGAATCCAATGGCGCCAGCCAAATTGTCCTAGCTATGATACTTCCAAAGATATGGCCGAAAAACGGTATGAGCCCAAATCCCGGCCCGTTTTGCTCTGGGAGGCCCAGGAGCCGAGAAAAATGCGAAAAACGAAAAAATCGACTTTAGAAAATTCCCGGAACCCTAGAAAAATCGGAAATCGTCCCACGAAGCCAATGGCGCCAGCCAAATTGTCCTAGCTATGATATGTCCAAAGATATGGGCGAAAAACGGTATGAGTCCAAATCCGGGCCCGATTTGCTGTAGGAGGCCCAGGAGCCGAGAAAAACGCGAAAAACGAAAAAATCGAGTTTAGAAAATTCCCGGACCCCTAGAAAAATCGGAAATCGTCTCACGAATCCAATGGCGCCAACCAAATTGTCCTAGCTATACTATTTCCAAAGATATGGGCGAAAAACGGTATGAGCCCAAATCCCGACCCGTTTTGCTCTGGGAGGCCCAGAAGTCGAGAAAAACGCGAAAAACGGAAAAATCGAATTTAGAAAATTCCCGGACCCTTAGAAAAATCGGAAATCGTCTCACGAATCCAATGGCGCCAGCCAAATTGTCCTAGATATGATATTTTCAACGTTATGGGCGAAAAACGGTTTGAGCCCAAATCCCGGCCCGCTTTGCTCTGGGAGGCCCAGGAGGCGAGAAAAACGCGAAAAACGAAAAAATCGAGTTTAGAAAATTCCCGGACCCCTAGAAAAATCGGAAATCGTCCCATGAATCCAATGGCGCGAGCCCAATTGTTCTAGCTATGCTATTTCCAAAGATATGGGCAAAAAAGGGGTTGATACCAAATCCGGGCCGGTTTTGCTCTGGGAGGCCCAGGAGGCGAGAAAAACGCGAAAAACGAAAAAATCGAGTCTAGAAAATTCCCGGAGCCCCAGAAAAATCGGAAATCGTCTCACGAATCCAATGGCGCCAGCCAAATTGTCCTAGCTATGATATTTCCAAAGATATGGCCGAAAAAGGGTATGAGCCCAAATCCCGGCCCGTTTTGCTCTGGGAGGCCCAGGAGCCGAGAAAAATGCGAAAAAAGAAAAAATCGACTTTAGAAAATTCCCGGACCCCTAGAAAAATCGGATATAGTCTCACGAATCCAATGGCGCGAGCCCAATTGTTCTAGCTATGCTATTTCCAAAGATATGGGCAAAAAAGGGGTTGATACCAAATCCGGGCCTGTTTTGCTCTAGGAGGCCCAGGAGCCGAGAAAAACGCGAAAAACGAAAAAATCGACTTTAGAAAATTCCCGGACCCCTAGAAAAATCGGAAATCGTCTCACGAATCCAATGACGCCAGCCAAATTGTCCTAGCTATGATATTCCAAAGATATGGGCGAAAAACCGTATGAGCCCAAATCCGGGCCCGTTTTGCTGTAGGAGGCCCAGGAGCCGAGAAAATTGCGAAAAACGAAAAAATCGAGTTTAGAAAATTCCCGGACCCCTAGAAAAATCGGAAATCGTCTCACGAATCCAATGGCGCCAACCAAATTGTCCTAGCTATACTATTTCCAAAGATATGGGCGAAAAACGGTATGAGCCCAAATCCCGACCCGTTTTGCTCTGGGAGGCCCAGAAGTCGAGAAAAACGCGAAAAACGGAAAAATCGAATTTAGAAAATTCCCGGACCCTTAGAAAAATCGGAAATCGTCTCACGAATCCAATGGCGCCAGCCAAATTGTCCTAGATATGATATTTTCAACGTTATGGGCGAAAAACGGTTTGAGCCCAAATCCCGGCCCGCTTTGCTCTGGGAGGCCCAGGAGGCGAGAAAAACGCGAAAAACGAAAAAATCGAGTTTAGAAAATTCCCGGACCCCTAGAAAAATCGGAAATCGTCCCATGAATCCAATGGCGCGAGCCCAATTGTTCTAGCTATGCTATTTCCAAAGATATGGGCAAAAAAGGGGTTGATACCAAATCCGGGCCGGTTTTGCTCTGGGAGGCCCAGGAGGCGAGAAAAACGCGAAAAACGAAAAAATCGAGTCTAGAAAATTCCCGGAGCCCCAGAAAAATCGGAAATCGTCTCACGAATCCAATGGCGCCAGCCAAATTGTCCTAGCTATGATATTTCCAAAGATATGGCCGAAAAAGGGTATGAGCCCAAATCCCGGCCCGTTTTGCTCTGGGAGGCCCAGGAGCCGAGAAAAATGCGAAAAAAGAAAAAATCGACTTTAGAAAATTCCCGGACCCCTAGAAAAATCGGATATAGTCTCACGAATCCAATGGCGCGAGCCCAATTGTTCTAGCTATGCTATTTCCAAAGATATGGGCAAAAAAGGGGTTGATACCAAATCCGGGCCTGTTTTGCTCTAGGAGGCCCAGGAGCCGAGAAAAACGCGAAAAACGAAAAAATCGACTTTAGAAAATTCCCGGACCCCTAGAAAAATCGGAAATCGTCTCACGAATCCAATGACGCCAGCCAAATTGTCCTAGCTATGATATTCCAAAGATATGGGCGAAAAACCGTATGAGCCCAAATCCGGGCCCGTTTTGCTGTAGGAGGCCCAGGAGCCGAGAAAATTGCGAAAAACGAAAAAATCGAGTTTAGAAAATTCCCGGACCCCTAGAAAAATCGGAAATCGTCTCTCGAATCCAATGACGCCAGCCAAATTGTCCTAGCTATGATATTCCAAAGATATGGGCGAAAAACCGTATGAGCCCAAATCCGGGCCCGTTTTGCTGTAGGAGGCCCAGGAGCCGAGAAAATTGCGAAAAACGAAAAAATCGAGTGTAGAAAATTCCCGGACCCCTAGAAAAATCGGAAATCATCTCTCGAATCCAATGACGCCAGCCAAATTTTGTCCTAGCTATGATATTTTCAACGATATTGGCGAAAAACGGTTTGAGCCCAAATCCCGGCCCGTTTTGCTCTAGGAGGCCCAGGAGCCGAGAAAAACGCGAAAAACGAAAAAATCGAGTTTAGAAAATTCCCGGACCCCTAGAAAAATCGGAAATCGTCTCACGAATCCAATGGCGCCAGCCAAATTGTCCTAGCTATGATATGTCCAAAGATATGGGCGAAAAACGGTATGAGCCCAAATCCGGGCCCGATTTGCTGTAGGAGGCCCAGGAGCCGAGAAAAACGCGAAAAACGAAAAAATCGAGTTTAGAAAATTCCCGGACCCCTAGAAAAATCGAAAATCTTCCCATGAATCCAATGGCGCGAGCACAATTGTTCTAGCTATGATATTTTCAACGTTATGGGCGAAAAACGGTTTGAGCCCAAATCCCGGCCCGCTTTGCTCTGGGAGGCCCAGGAGGCGAGAAAAACGCGAAAATCGAAAAAATCGAGTCTAGAAAAATCCCGGAGCCCCAGAAAAATCGGAAATCGTCCCACGAAGCCAATGGCGCCAGCCAAGTTGTCCTAGCTATAATATTTCCAAAGATATGGCCAAAAAAAGGGTTGATACCAAATCCGGGCCCGTTTTGCTCTAGAAGGCCCAGGAGCCGAGAAAAACGCGAAAAACGAAAAAATCGACTTTAGAAAATTCCCGGAACCCTAGAAAAATCGGAAATCGTCTCACGAATCCAATGGCGCCAGCCAAATTGTCCTAGCTATGATATGTCCAAAGATATGGGCGAAAAACGGTATGAGCCCAAATCCGGGCCCGTTTTGCTGTAGGAGGCCCAGGAGCCGAGAAAAACGCGAAAAACGAAAAAATCGAGTTTAGAAAATTCCCGGACCCCTAGAAAAATCGGAAATCGTCTCACGAATCCAATGGCGCCGGCCAAATTGTCCTAGCTATGATATTTCCAAAGATATGGCCGAAAAACGGTATGAGCCCAAATCCCGGCCCCTTTAGCTCTGGGACGCCCAGGAGCCGAGAAAAACGCGAAAAACGAAAAAATCGAGTTTAGAAAATTCCCGGACCCCTAGAAAAATCGGAAATCGTCTCACGAATCCAATGGCGCCAGCCAAATTGTCCTAGCTATGATACTTCCAAAGATATGGCCGAAAAACGGTATGAGCACAAATCCCGACCCGTTTTGCTCTGGGAGGCCCAGAAGCCGAGAAAAACGCGAAAAACGGAAAAATCGAGTTTAGAAAATTCCCGGACCCCTAGAAAAATCGGAAATCGTCTCACGAATCCAATGGCGCCAGCCAAATTGTCCTAGATATGATATTTTCAACGTTATGGGCGAAAAACGGTTTGAGCCCAAATCCCGGCCCGCTTTGCTCTGGGAGGCCCAGGAGGCGAGAAAAACGCGAAAAACGAAAAAATCGAGTTTAGAAAATTCCCGGACCCCTAGAAAAATCGGAAATCGTCCCATGAATCCAATGGCGCGAGCCCAATTGTTCTAGCTATGCTATTTCCAAAGATATGGGCAAAAAAGGGGTTGATACCAAATCCGGGCCTGTTTTGCTCTAGGAGGCCCAGGAGCCGAGAAAAACGCGAAAAACGAAAAAATCGAATTTTGAAAATTCCCGGACCCCTAGAAAAATCGGAAATCGTCTCACGAATCCAATGGCGCCAGCCAAATTGTCCTAGCTATGATACTTCCAAAGATATGGCCGAAAAACGGTATGAGCCCAAATCCCGGCCCGTTTTGCTCTGGGAGGCCCAGGAGGCGAGAAAAACGCGAAAAACGAAAAAATCGAGTTTAGAAAATTCCCGGACCCCTAGAAAAATCGGAAATCGTCCCATGAATCCAATGGCGCGAGCCCAATTGTTCTAGCTATGATATTTCCAAAGATATGGGCGAAAAACCGTATGAGCCCAAATCCCGCCCCGTTTTGCTCCGGGAGGCCCAGGACCCGAGAAAAACGCGAAAAACGAAAAAATCGAGTTTAGAAAATTCCCGGACCCCTAGAAAAATCGGAAATCGTCTCACGAATCCAATGGCGCCAGCCAAATTTTGTCCTAGCTATGATATTTTCAACGATATGGGCGAAAAACGGTTTGAGCCCAAATCCCGGCCCGTTTTGCTCTGGGAAGCCCAGAAGCCGCGAAAAACGAAAAAATCGAGTTTAGAAAATTCCCGGACCCCTAGAAAAATCGGAAATCGTCTCACGAATCCAATGGCGCCAGCCAAATTGTCCTAGCTATGATACTTCCAAAGACATGGGCGAAAAACGGTATGAGCCCAAATCCCGGCCCGTTTTGCTCTGGGAGGCCCAGGAGGCGAGAAAAACGCGAAAAACGGAAAAATCGAGTTTATAAAATTCCCGGACCCCTAGAAAAATCGGAAATCGTCTCTCGAATCCAATGACGCCAGCCAAATTGTCCTAGCTATGATATTTCCAAAGATATGGGCGAAAAACCGTATGAGCCCAAATCCCGCCCCGTTTTGCTCCGGGAGGCCCAGGACCCGAGAAAAACGCGAAAAACGAAAAAATCGAGTTTAGAAAATTCCCGGACCCCTAGAAAAATCGGAAATCGTCTCACGAATCCAATGGCGCCAGCCAAATTTTGTCCTAGCTATGATATTTTCAACGATATGGGCGAAAAACGGTTTGAGCCCAAATCCCGGCCCGTTTTGCTCTAGGAGGCCCAGGAGCCGAGAAAAACGCGAAAAACGAAAAAATCGAGTTTAGAAAATTCCCGGTCCCCTAGACAAATCGGAAATAGTCCCATGAATCCAATGGCGCGAGCCCAATTGTTCTAGCTATGCTATTTCCAAAGATATGGGCAAAAAAGGGGTTGATACCAAATCCCGGCCTGTTTTGCTCTGGGAGGCCCAGGAGCCGAGAAAAACGCGAAAAACGAAAAAATCGAGTTTAGAAAATTCCCGGACCCCTAGAAAAATCGGAAATCGTCTCACGAATCCAATGGCGCCAGCCAAATTGTCCTAGCTATGATATTTCCAAAGATATGGCCGAAAAACGGTATGAGCCCAAATCCGGGCCCGTTTTGCTGTAGGAGGCCCAGGAGCCGAGAAAATTGCGAAAAACGAAAAAATCGAGTTTAGAAAATTCCCGGACCCCTAGAAAAATCGGAAATCGTCTCTCGAATCCAATGACGCCAGCCAAATTGTCCTAGCTATGATATTTCCAAAGATATGGGCGAAAAACCGTATGAGCCCAAATCCCGCCCCGTTTTGCTCCGGGAGGCCCAGGACCCGAGAAAAACGCGAAAAACGAAAAAATCGAGTTTAGAAAATTCCCGGACCCCTAGAAAAATCGGAAATCGTCTCACGAATCCAATGGCGCCAGCCAAATTTTGTCCTAGCTATGATATTTTCAACGATATGGGCGAAAAACGGTTTGAGCCCAAATCCCGGCCCGTTTTGCTCTAGGAGGCACAGGAGCCGAGAAAAACGCGAAAAACGAAAAAATCGAGTTTGGAAAATTCCCGTCCCCCTAGAAAAATCGGAAATCCTCTCACGAATCCAATGGCGCCAGCCAAATTGTCCTAGCTATGATACTTCCAAAGATATGGCCGAAAAACGGTATGAGCCCAAATCCCGACCCGTTTTGCTCTGGGAGGCCCAGAAGCCGAGAAAAACGCGAAAAACGAAAAAATCGACTTTAGAAAAATCCCGGACCCCTAGCAAAATCGGAAATCGTCTCACGAATCCAATGGCGCCAGCCAAATTGTCCTAGCTATGATATTTCCAAAGATATGGCCGAAAAACGGTATGAGCCCAAATCCCGACCCGTTTTGCTCTGGGAGGCCCAGAAGCCGAGAAAAACGCGAAAAACGGAAAAATCGAGTTTAGAAAATTCCCGGAACCCTAGGAAAATCGGAAATCGTCTCACGAATCCAATGGCGCCAGCCAAATTGTCCTAGCTATGATATTTCCAAAGATATGGGCGAAAAACGGTATGAGCCCAAATCCCGGCCTGTTTTGCTCTGGGAGGCCCAGGAGCCGAGAAAAACGCGAAAAACGAAAAAATCGAGTTTAGAAAATTCCCGGACCCCTAGAAAAATCGGAAATCGTCTCACGAATCCAATGGCGCCAGCCAAATTGTCCTAGCTATGATATTTCCAAAGATATGGCCGAAAAACGGTATGAGCCCAAATCCGGGCCCGTTTTGCTGTAGGAGGCCCAGGAGCCGAGAAAATTGCGAAAAACGAAAAAATCGAGTTTAGAAAATTCCCGGACCCCTAGAAAAATCGGAAATCGTCTCTCGAATCCAATGACGCCAGCCAAATTGTCCTAGCTATGATATTTCCAAAGATATGGGCGAAAAACCGTATGAGCCCAAATCCCGCCCCGTTTTGCTCCGGGAGGCCCAGGACCCGAGAAAAACGCGAAAAACGAAAAAATCGAGTTTAGAAAATTCCCGGACCCCTAGAAAAATCGGAAATCGTCTCACGAATCCAATGGCGCCAGCCAAATTTTGTCCTAGCTATGATATTTTCAACGATATGGGCGAAAAACGGTTTGAGCCCAAATCCCGGCCCGTTTTGCTCTAGGAGGCACAGAAGCCGAGAAAAACGCGAAAAACGAAAAAATCGAGTTTGGAAAATTCCCGTCCCCCTAGAAAAATCGGAAATCCTCTCACGAATCCAATGGCGCCAGCCAAATTGTCCTAGCTATGATACTTCCAAAGATATGGCCGAAAAACGGTATGAGCCCAAATCCCGACCCGTTTTGCTCTGGGAGGCCCAGAAGCCGAGAAAAACGCGAAAAACGAAAAAATCGACTTTAGAAAAATCCCGGACCCCTAGCAAAATCGGAAATCGTCTCACGAATCCAATGGCGCCAGCCAAATTGTCCTAGCTATGATATTTCCAAAGATATGGCCGAAAAACGGTATGAGCCCAAATCCCGACCCGTTTTGCTCTGGGAGGCCCAGAAGCCGAGAAAAACGCGAAAAACGGAAAAATCGAGTTTAGAAAATTCCCGGAACCCTAGGAAAATCGGAAATCGTCTCACGAATCCAATGGCGCCAGCCAAATTGTCCTAGCTATGATATTTCCAAAGATATGGGCGAAAAACGGTATGAGCCCAAATCCCGGCCTGTTTTGCTCTGGGAGGCCCAGGAGCCGAGAAAAACGCGAAAAACGAAAAAATCGAGTTTAGAAAATTCCCGGACCCCTAGAAAAATCGGAAATCGTCTCACGAATCCAATGGCGCCAGCCAAATTGTCCGAGCTATGATATTTCCAAAGATATGGCCGAAAAACGGTATGAGCCCAAATCCGGGCCCGTTTTGCTGTAGGAGGCCCAGGAGCCGAGAAAATTGCGAAAAACGAAAAAATCGTGTTTAGAAAATTCCCGGACCCCTAGAAAAATCGGAAATCGTCTCTCGAATCCAATGACGCCAGCCAAATTGTCCTAGCTATGATATTTCCAAAGATATGGGCGAAAAACCGTATGAGCCCAAATCCCGCCCCGTTTTGCTCCGGGAGGCCCAGGACCCGAGAAAAACGCGAAAAACGAAAAAATCGAGTTTAGAAAATTCCCGGACCCCTAGAAAAATCGGAAATCGTCTCACGAATCCAATGGCGTTAGCCAAATTTTGTCCTAGCTATGATATTTTCAACGATATGGGCGAAAAACGGTTTGAGCCCAAATCCCGGCCCGTTTTGCTCTAGGAGGCCCAGGAGCCGAGAAAAACGCGAAAAACGAAAAAATCGAGTTTAGAAAATTCCGGGACCCCTAGACAAATCGGAAATCGTCCCATGAATCCAATGGCGCGAGCCCAATTGTTCTAGCTATGCTATTTCCAAAGATATGGGCAAAAAAGGGGTTGATACCAAATCCCGGCCCGTTTTGCTCTGGGAGGCCCAGGAGCCGAGAAAAACGCGAAAAACGAAAAAATCGAGTTTGGAAAATTCCCGTACCCCTAGAAAAATCGGGAATCCTCTCACGAATCCAATGGCGCCAGCCAAATTGTCCTAGCTATGATACTTCCAAAGATATGGCCGAAAAACGGTATGAGCCCAAATCCCGACCCGTTTTGCTCTGGGAGGCCCAGAAGCCGAGAAAAACGCGAAAAACGAAAAAATCGACTTTAGAAAAATCCCGGACCCCTAGAAAAATCGGAAATCGTCTCACGAATCCAATGGCGCCAGCCAAATTGTCCTAGCTATGATATTTCCAAAGATATGGCCGAAAAACGGTATGAGCCCAAATCCGGGCCCGTTTTGCTCTAGGAGGCACAGGAGCCGAGAAAAACGCGAAAAACGAAAAAATCGAGTTTGGAAAATTCCCGTCCCCCTAGAAAAATCGGAAATCCTCTCACGAATCCAATGGCGCCAGCCAAATTGTCCTAGCTATGATACTTCCAAAGATATGGCCGAAAAACGGTATGAGCCCAAATCCCGACCCGTTTTGCTCTGGGAGGCCCAGAAGCCGAGAAAAACGCGAAAAACGAAAAAATCGACTTTAGAAAAATCCCGGACCCCTAGCAAAATCGGAAATCGTCTCACGAATCCAATGGCGCCAGCCAAATTGTCCTAGCTATGATATTTCCAAAGATATGGCCGAAAAACGGTATGAGCCCAAATCCCGACCCGTTTTGCTCTGGGAGGCCCAGAAGCCGAGAAAAACGCGAAAAACGGAAAAATCGAGTTTAGAAAATTCCCGGAACCCTAGGAAAATCGGAAATCGTCTCACGAATCCAATGGCGCCAGCCAAATTGTCCTAGCTATGATATTTCCAAAGATATGGGCGAAAAACGGTATGAGCCCAAATCCCGGCCTGTTTTGCTCTGGGAGGCCCAGGAGCCGAGAAAAACGCGAAAAACGAAAAAATCGAGTTTAGAAAATTCCCGGACCCCTAGAAAAATCGGAAATCGTCTCACGAATCCAATGGCGCCAGCCAAATTGTCCTAGCTATGATATTTCCAAAGATATGGCCGAAAAACGGTATGAGCCCAAATCCGGGCCCGTTTTGCTGTAGGAGGCCCAGGAGCCGAGAAAATTGCGAAAAACGAAAAAATCGTGTTTAGAAAATTCCCGGACCCCTAGAAAAATCGGAAATCGTCTCTCGAATCCAATGACGCCAGCCAAATTGTCCTAGCTATGATATTTCCAAAGATATGGGCGAAAAACCGTATGAGCCCAAATCCCGCCCCGTTTTGCTCCGCGAGGCCGAGGACCCGAGAAAAACGCGAAAAACGAAAAAATCGAGTTTAGAAAATTCCCGGACCCCTAGAAAAATCGGAAATCGTCGCACGAAGCCAATGGCGCCAGCCAAGTTGTCCTAGCTATAATATTTCCAAAGATATGGCAGAAAAAATGGTTGATACCAAGTCCGGGCCCGTTTTGCTCTAGGAGGCCCAGGAGCCGAGAAAAACGCGAAAAACGGAAAAATCGACTTTAGAAAATTCCCGGACCCCTAGAAAAATCGGATATAGTGTCACGAATCCAATGGCGCGAGCCCAATTGTTCTAGCTATGCTATTTCCAAAGATATGGGCAAAAAAGGGGTTGATACCAAATCCGGACCTGTTCAGCTCTAGGAGGCCCAGGAGCCGAGAAAAACGCGAAAAACGAAAAAATCGAGTTTAGAAAATTCCCGGACCCCTAGAAAAATCGGAAATCGTCTCACGAATCCAATGGCGCCAGCCAAATTGTCCTATCTATGATACTTCCAAAGATATGGCCGAAAAACGGTATGAGCCCAAATCCCGACCCGTTTTGCTCTGGGAGGCCCAGAAGCCGAGAAAAACGCGAAAAACGGAAAAATCGAGTTTAGAAAATTCGCGGAACCCTAGAAAAATCGGAAATCGTCTCACGAATCCAATGGCGCCAGCCAAATTGTCCTAGATATGATATTTTCAACGTTATGGGCGAAAAACGGTATGAGCCCAAATCCCGGCCCGTTTTGCTCTGGGAGGCCCAGGAGGCGAGAAAAACGCGAAAAACGAAAAAATCGAGTTTAGAAAATTCCCGGACCCCTAGAAAAATCGGAAATCGTCTCACGAATCCAATGGCGCCAGCCCAATTGTTCTAGCTATGCTATTTCCAAAGATATGGGCAAAAAAGGGGTTGATACCAAATCCGGGCCTGTTTTGCTCTAGGAGGCCCAGGAGCCGAGAAAAACGCGAAAAACGAAAAAATCGAATTTAGAAAATTCCCGGACCCCTAGAAAAATCGGGAATCGTCTCACGAATCCAATGGCGCCAGCCAAATTGTCCTAGGTATGATATTTCCAAAGATATGGGCGAAAAACGGTATGAGCCCAAATCCCGGCCCGTTTTGCTCTGGGAGGCCCAGGAGCCGAGAAAAACGCGAAAAACGGAAAAATCGAGTTTAGAAAATTCCCGGACCCCTAGAAAAATCGGAAATCGTCTCACGAATCCAATGGCGCCAGCCAAATTGTCCTAGCTACACTATTTCCAAAGATATGGGCAAAAAAAGGGTTGATACCAAATCCGGGCCCGTTTTGCTCTAGGAGGCCCAGGAGCCAAGAAAAACGCGGAAAACGAAAAAATCGAGTTTAGAAAGTTCCCGGACCCCTAGAAAAATCGGAAATCGTCTCACGAATCCAATGGCGCCAGCCAAATTGTCCTAGCTATGATATTTTCAACGTTATGGGCGAAAAACGGTTTGAGCCCAAATCCCGGCCCGCTTTGCTCTGGGAGGCCCAGGAGGCGAGAAAAACGCGAAAAACGAAAAAATCGAGTTTAGAAAATTCCCGGACCCCTAGAAAAATCGGAAATCGTCCCATGAATCCAATGGCGCGAGCCCAATTGTTCTAGCTATGCTATTTCCAAAGATATGGGCAAAAAAGGGGTTGATACCAAATCCGGGCCTGTTTTGCTCTAGGAGGCCCAGGAGACGAGAAAAACGCGAAAAACGAAAAAATCGAATTTAGAAAATTCCCGGACCCCTAGAAAAATCGGGAATCGTCTCACGAATCCAATGGCGCCAGCCAAATTGTCCTAGGTATGATATTTCCAAAGATATGGGCAAAAAAGGGGTTGATACCAAATCCCGGCCCGTTTTGCTCTGGGAGGCCCAGGAGCCGAGAAAAACGCG
This sequence comes from Diachasmimorpha longicaudata, assembly GCF_034640455.1. Taxonomy (NCBI): domain Eukaryota; kingdom Metazoa; phylum Arthropoda; class Insecta; order Hymenoptera; family Braconidae; genus Diachasmimorpha; species Diachasmimorpha longicaudata. Next base: position 3,037,324 of record NC_087227.1, on the reverse strand, counting down.
AAAAACGAAAAAATCGAGTTCAGAAAATTCCCGGACCCCTAGAAAAATCGGAAATCGTCGCACGAAGCCAATGGCGCCAGCCAAGTTGTCCTAGCTATAATATTTCCAAAGATATGGCAGAAAAAATGGTTGATACCAAGTCCGGGCCCGTTTTGCTCTAGGAGGCCCAGGAGCCGAGAAAAACGCGAAAAACGAAAAAATCGAGTTTGGAAAATTCCCGTACCCCTAGAAAAATCGGGAATCCTCTCACGAATCCAATGGCGCCAGCCAAATTGTCCTAGCTATGATACTTCCAAAGATATGGCCGAAAAACGGTATGAGCCCAAATCCCGACCCGTTTTGCTCTGGGAGGCCCAGAAGCCGAGAAAAACGCGAAAAACGAAAAAATCGACTTTAGAAAAATCCCGGACCCCTAGAAAAATCGGAAATCGTCTCACGAATCCAATGGCGCCAGCCAAATTGTCCTAGATATGATATTTTCAACGTTATGGGCGAAAAACGGTATGAGCCCAAATCCGGGCCCGTTTTGCTCTAGGAGGCCCAGGAACCGAGAAAAACGCGAAAAACGGAAAAATCGAGTTTAGAAAATTCCCGGACCCCTAGTAAAATCGGAAATCGTCTCACGAATCCAATGGCGCCAGCCAAATTGTCCTAGATATGATATTTCCAAAGATATGGGCGAAAAACGGTATGAGCCCAAATCCCGGCCCGTTTTGCTCTGGGAGGCCCAGGAGCCGAGAAAAACGCGAAAAACGGAAAAATCGACTTTAGAAAATTCCCGGACCCCTAGAAAAATCGGATATAGTGTCACGAATCCAATGGCGCGAGCCCAATTGTTCTAGCTATGCTATTTCCAAAGATATGGGCAAAAAAGGGGTTGATACCAAATCCGGGCCTGTTCAGCTCTAGGAGGCCCAGGAGCCGAGAAAAACGCGAAAAACGAAAAAATCGAGTTTAGAAAATTCCCGGACCCCTAGAAAAATCGGAAATCGTCTCACGAATCCAATGGCGCCAGCCAAATTGTCCTAGCTACACTATTTCCAAAGATATGGGCAAAAAAAGGGGTGATACCAAATCCGGGCCCGTTTTGCTCTAGGAGGCCCAGGAGCCGAGAAAAACGCGAAAAACGAAAAAATCGAGTTTAGAAAATTCCCGGACCCCTAGAAAAATCGGAAATCGTCTCACGAATCCAATGGCGCCAGCCAAATTGTCCTAGCTATGATACTTCCAAAGATATGGCCGAAAAACGGTATGAGCCCAAATCCCGACCCGTTTTGCTCTGGGAGGCCCAGAAGCGGAGAAAAACGCGAAAAACGGAAAAATCGAGTTTAGAAAATTCCCGGACCCCTAGAAAAATCGGAAATCGTCTCACGAATCCAATGGCGCCAGCCAAATTGTCCTAGATATGATATTTTCAACGTTATGGGCGAAAAACGGTTTGAGCCCAAATCCCGGCCCGCTTTGCTCTGGGAGGCCCAGGAGGCGAGAAAAACGCGAAAAACGAAAAAATCGAGTTTAGAAAATTCCCGGACCCCTAGAAAAATCGGAAATCGTCTCACGAATACAATGGCGCCAGCCAAATTGTCCTAGCTATGATATTTCCAAAGATATGGCCGAAAAAGGGTATGAGCCCAAATCCCGGCCCGTTTTGCTGTAGGAGGCCCAGGAGCCGAGAACATTGCGAAAAACGAAAAAATCGAGTTTAGAAAATTCCCGGACCCCTAGAAAAATCGGAAATCGTCTCTCGAATCCAATGACGCCAGCCAAATTGTCCTAGCTATGATATTTCCAAAGATATGGGCGAAAAACCGTATGAGCCCAAATCCCGCCCCGTTTTGCTCCGGGAGGCCCAGGACCCGAGAAAAACGCGAAAAACGAAAAAATCGAGTTTAGAAAATTCCCGGACCCCTAGAAAAATCGGAAATCGTCTCACGAATCCAATGGCGTTAGCCAAATTTTGTCCTAGCTATGATATTTTCAACGATATGGGCGAAAAACGGTTTGAGCCCAAATCCCGGCCCGTTTTGCTCTAGGAGGCCCAGGAGCCGAGAAAAACGCGAAAAACGAAAAAATCGAGTTTAGAAAATTCCCGGACCCCTAGACAAATCGGAAATCGTCCCATGAATCCAATGGCGCGAGCCCAATTGTTCTAGCTATGCTATTTCCAAAGATATGGGCAAAAAAGGGGTTGATACCAAATCCCGGCCCGTTTTGCTCTGGGAGGCCCAGGAGCCGAGAAAAACGCGAAAAACGAAAAAATCGAGTTCAGAAAATTCCCGGACCCCTAGAAAAATCGGAAATCGTCGCACGAAGCCAATGGCGCCAGCCAAGTTGTCCTAGCTATAATATTTCCAAAGATATGGCAGAAAAAATGGTTGATACCAAGTCCGGGCCCGTTTTGCTCTAGGAGGCCCAGGAGCCGAGAAAAACGCGAAAAACGAAAAAATCGAGTTTGGAAAATTCCCGTACCCCTAGAAAAATCGGGAATCCTCTCACGAATCCAATGGCGCCAGCCAAATTGTCCTAGCTATGATACTTCCAAAGATATGGCCGAAAAACGGTATGAGCCCAAATCCCGACCCGTTTTGCTCTGGGAGGCCCAGAAGCCGAGAAAAACGCGAAAAACGAAAAAATCGACTTTAGAAAAATCCCGGACCCCTAGAAAAATCGGAAATCGTCTCACGAATCCAATGGCGCCAGCCAAATTGTCCTAGATATGATATTTTCAACGTTATGGGCGAAAAACGGTATGAGCCCAAATCCGGGCCCGTTTTGCTCTAGGAGGCCCAGGAACCGAGAAAAACGCGAAAAACGGAAAAATCGAGTTTAGAAAATTCCCGGACCCCTAGTAAAATCGGAAATCGTCTCACGAATCCAATGGCGCCAGCCAAATTGTCCTAGATATGATATTTCCAAAGATATGGGCGAAAAACGGTATGAGCCCAAATCCCGGCCCGTTTTGCTCTGGGAGGCCCAGGAGCCGAGAAAAACGCGAAGAACGGAAAAATCGACTTTAGAAAATTCCCGGACCCCTAGAAAAATCGGATATAGTGTCACGAATCCAATGGCGCGAGCCCAATTGTTCTAGCTATGCTATTTCCAAAGATATGGGCAAAAAAGGGGTTGATACCAAATCCGGGCCTGTTCAGCTCTAGGAGGCCCAGGAGCCGAGAAAAACGCGAAAAACGAAAAAATCGAGTTTAGAAAATTCCCGGACCCCTAGAAAAATCGGAAATCGTCTCACGAATCCAATGGCGCCAGCCAAATTGTCCTAGCTACACTATTTCCAAAGATATGGGCAAAAAAGGGGTTGATACCAAATCCCGGCCCGTTTTGCTCTGGGAGGCCCAGGAGCCGAGAAAAACGCGAAAAACGAAAAAATCGAGTTCAGAAAATTCCCGGACCCCTAGAAAAATCGGAAATCGTCTCTCGAATCCAATGACGCCAGCCAAATTGTCCTAGCTATGATATTTCCAAAGATATGGGCGAAAAACCGTATGAGCCCAAATCCCGCCCCGTTTTGCTCCGGGAGGCCCAGGACCCGAGAAAAACGCGAAAAACGAAAAAATCGAGTTTAGAAAATTCCCGGACCCCTAGAAAAATCGGAAATCGTCTCACGAATCCAATGGCGTTAGCCAAATTTTGTCCTAGCTATGATATTTTCAACGATATGGGCGAAAAACGGTTTGAGCCCAAATCCCGGCCCGTTTTGCTCTAGGAGGCCCAGGAGCCGAGAAAAACGCGAAAAACGAAAAAATCGAGTTTAGAAAATTCCCGGACCCCTAGACAAATCGGAAATCGTCCCATGAATCCAATGGCGCGAGCCCAATTGTTCTAGCTATGCTATTTCCAAAGATATGGGCAAAAAAGGGGTTGATACCAAATCCCGGCCCGTTTTGCTCTGGGAGGCCCAGGAGCCGAGAAAAACGCGAAAAACGAAAAAATCGAGTTCAGAAAATTCCCGGACCCCTAGAAAAATCGGAAATCGTCGCACGAAGCCAATGGCGCCAGCCAAGTTGTCCTAGCTATAATATTTCCAAAGATATGGCAGAAAAAATGGTTGATACCAAGTCCGGGCCCGTTTTGCTCTAGGAGGCCCAGGAGCCGAGAAAAACGCGAAAAACGAAAAAATCGAGTTTGGAAAATTCCCGTACCCCTAGAAAAATCGGGAATCCTCTCACGAATCCAATGGCGCCAGCCAAATTGTCCTAGCTATGATACTTCCAAAGATATGGCCGAAAAACGGTATGAGCCCAAATCCCGACCCGTTTTGCTCTGGGAGGCCCAGAAGCCGAGAAAAACGCGAAAAACGAAAAAATCGACTTTAGAAAAATCCCGGACCCCTAGAAAAATCGGAAATCGTCTCACGAATCCAATGGCGCCAGCCAAATTGTCCTAGATATGATATTTTCAACGTTATGGGCGAAAAACGGTATGAGCCCAAATCCGGGCCCGTTTTGCTCTAGGAGGCCCAGGAACCGAGAAAAACGCGAAAAACGGAAAAATCGAGTTTAGAAAATTCCCGGACCCCTAGTAAAATCGGAAATCGTCTCACGAATCCAATGGCGCCAGCCAAATTGTCCTAGATATGATATTTCCAAAGATATGGGCGAAAAACGGTATGAGCCCAAATCCCGGCCCGTTTTGCTCTGGGAGGCCCAGGAGCAGAGAAAAACGCGAAAAACGGAAAAATCGACTTTAGAAAATTCCCGGACCCCTAGAAAAATCGGATATAGTGTCACGAATCCAATGGCGCGAGCCCAATTGTTCTAGCTATGCTATTTCCAAAGATATGGGCAAAAAAGGGGTTGATACCAAATCCGGGCCTGTTCAGCTCTAGGAGGCCCAGGAGCCGAGAAAAACGCGAAAAACGAAAAAATCGAGTTTAGAAAATTCCCGGACCCCTAGAAAAATCGGAAATCGTCTCACGAATCCAATGGCGCCAGCCAAATTGTCCTAGCTACACTATTTCCAAAGATATGGGCAAAAAAAGGGGTGATACCAAATCCGGGCCCGTTTTGCTCTAGGAGGCCCAGGAGCCGAGAAAAACGCGAAAAACGAAAAAATCGAGTTTAGAAAATTCCCGGACCCCTAGAAAAATCGGAAATCGTCTCACGAATCCAATGGCGCCAGCCAAATTGTCCTAGCTATGATACTTCCAAAGATATGGCCGAAAAACGGTATGAGCCCAAATCCCGACCCGTTTTGCTCTGGGAGGCCCAGAAGCCGAGAAAAACGCGAAAAACGGAAAAATCGAGTTTAGAAAATTCCCGGAACCCTAGAAAAATCGGAAATCGTCTCACGAATCCAATGGCCCCAGCCAAATTGTCCTAGATATGATATTTTCAACGTTATGGGCGAAAAACGGTATGAGCCCAAATCCCGGCCCGTTTTGCTCTGGGAGGCCCAGGAGGCGAGAAAAACGCGAAAAACGAAAAAATCGAGTTTAGAAAATTCCCGGACCCCTAGAAAAATCGGAAATCGTCTCACGAAGCCAATGGCGCCAGCCAAGTTGTCCTAGCTATAATATTTCCAAAGATATGGCCAAAAAAAGGGTTGATACCAAATCCGGGCCCGTTTTGCTCTAGGAGGCCCAGGAGCCGAGAAAAACGCGAAAAACGAAAAAATCGAGTTTAGAAAATTCCCGGACCCCTAGAAAAATCGGAAATCGTCTCACGAATCCAATGGCGCCAGCCAAATTGTCCTAGATATGATATTTTCAACGTTATGGGCGAAAAACGGTATGAGCCCAAATCCCGGCCCGTTTAGCTCTAGGAGGCCCAGGAGCCGAGAAAAACGCGAAAAACGAAAAAATCGAGTTTAGAAAATTCCCGGACCCCTAGAAAAATCGGAAATCGTCTCACGAATCCAATGGCGCCAGCCAAATTGTCCTATTTATGATACTTCCAAAGATATGGCCGAAAAACGGTATGAGCCCAAATCCCGACCCGTTTTGCTCTGGGAGGCCCAGAAGCCGAGAAAAACGCGAAAAACGGAAAAATCGAGTTTAGAAAATTCCCGGAACCCTAGAAAAATCGGAAATCGTCTCACGAATCCAATGGCGCCAGCCAAATTGTCCTAGATATGATATTTTCAACGTTATGGGCGAAAAACGGTATGAGCCCAAATCCCGGCCCGTTTTGCTCTGGGAGGCCCAGGAGGCGAGAAAAACGCGAAAAACGAAAAAATCGAGTTTAGAAAATTCCCGGACCCCTAGAAAAATCGGAAATCGTCTCACGAAGCCAATGGCGCCAGCCAAGTTGTCCTAGCTATAATATTTCCAAAGATATGGCCAAAAAAAGGGTTGATACCAAATCCGGGCCCGTTTTGCTCTAGGAGGCCCAGGAGCCGAGAAAAACGCGAAAAACGAAAAAATCGAGTTTAGAAAATTCCCGGACCCCTAGAAAAATCGGAAATCGTCTCACGAATCCAATGGCGCCAGCCAAATTGTCCTAGCTACACTATTTCCAAAGATATGGGCAAAAAAAGGGTTGATACCAAATCCGGGCCCGTTTTGCTCTAGGAGGCCCAGGAGCCGAGAAAAACGCGGAAAACGAAAAAATCGAGTTTAGAAAGTTCCCGGACCCCTAGAAAAATCGGAAATCGTCTCACGAATCCAATGGCGCCAGCCAAATTGTCCTAGCTATGATACTTCCAAAGATATGGCCGAAAAACGGTATGAGCCCAAATCCCGGCCCGTTTCGCTCTGGGAGGCCCAGGAGGCGAGAAAAACGCGAAAAACGAAAAAATCGAGTTTAGAAAATTCCCGGAACCCTAGAAAAATCGGAAATCGTCTCACGAATCCAATGGCGCCAGCCAAATTGTCCTAGATATGATATTTTCAACGTTATGGGCGAAAAACGGTATGAGCCCAAATCCCGGCCCGTTTTGCTCTGGGAGGCCCAGGAGGCGAGAAAAACGCGAAAAACGAAAAAATCGAGTTTAGAAAATTCCCGGACCCCTAGAAAAATCGGAAATCGTCTCACGAAGCCAATGGCGCCAGCCAAGTTGTCCTAGCTATAATATTTCCAAAGATATGGCCAAAAAAAGGGTTGATACCAAATCCGGGCCCGTTTTGCTCTAGGAGGCCCAGGAGCCGAGAAAAACGCGGAAAACGAAAAAATCGAGTTTAGAAAGTTCCCGGACCCCTAGAAAAATCGGAAATCGTCTCACGAATCCAATGGCGCCAGCCAAATTGTCCTAGGTATGATATTTCCAAAGATATGGCCGAAAAACGGTATGAGCCCAAATCCCGACCCGTTTTGCTCTGGGAGGCCCAGAAGCCGAGAAAAACGCGAAAAACGGAAAAATCGAGTTTAGAAAATTCCCGGAACCCTAGAAAAATCGGAAATCGTCTCACGAATCCAATGGCGCCAGCCAAATTGTCCTAGATATGATATTTTCAACGTTATGGGCGAAAAACGGTATGAGCCCAAATCCCGGCCCGTTTAGCTCTAGGAGGCCCAGGAGCCGAGAAAAACGCGAAAAACGAAAAAATCGAGTTTAGAAAATTCCCGGACCCCTAGAAAAATCGGAAATCGTCTCACGAATCCAATGGCGCCAGCCAAATTGTCCTATTTATGATACTTCCAAAGATATGGCCGAAAAACGGTATGAGCCCAAATCCCGACCCGTTTTGCTCTGGGAGGCCCAGAAGCCGAGAAAAACGCGAAAAACGGAAAAATCGAGTTTAGAAAATTCCCGGAACCCTAGAAAAATCGGAAATCGTCTCACGAATCCAATGGCGCCAGCCAAATTGTCCTAGATATGATATTTTCAACGTTATGGGCGAAAAACGGTATGAGCCCAAATCCCGGCCCGTTTTGCTCTGGGAGGCCCAGGAGGCGAGAAAAACGCGAAAAACGAAAAAATCGAGTTTAGAAAATTCCCGGACCCCTAGAAAAATCGGAAATCGTCTCACGAATACAATGGCGCCAGCCAAATTGTCCTAGCTATGATATTTCCAAAGATATGGCCGAAAAAGGGTATGAGCCCAAATCCCGGCCCGTTTTGCTCTGGGAGGCCCAGGAGCCGAGAAAAATGCGAAAAACCAAAAAATCGACTTTAGAAAATTCCCGGACCCCTAGAAAAATCGGAAATCGTCTCACGAATCCAATGGCGCCAGCCAAATTGTCCTAGATATGATATTTCCAAAGATATGGGCGAAAAACGGTATGAGCCCAAATCCCGACCCGTTTTGCTCTGGGAAGCCCAGAAGCCGCGAAAAACGGAAAAATCTAGTTTAGAAAATTCCCGGACCCCTAGAAAAATCGGAAATCGTCTCACGAATCCAATGGCGCCAGCCAAATTGTCCTAGCTATGATACTTCCAAAGATATGGCCGAAAAACGGTATGAGCCCAAATCCCGGCCCGTTTTGCTCTGGGAGGCCCAGGAGGCGAGAAAAACGCGAAAAACGAAAAAATCGAGTTTAGAAAATTCCCGGACCCCTAGAAAAATCGGAAATCGTCTCACGAAGCCAATGGCGCCAGCCAAGTTGTCCTAGCTATAATATTTCCAAAGATATGGCCAAAAAAAGGGTTGATACCAAATCCGGGCCCGTTTTGCTCTAGGAGGCCCAGGAGCCGAGAAAAACGCGAAAAACGAAAAAATCGAGTTTAGAAAATTCCCGGACCCCTAGAAAAATCGGAAATCGTCTCACGAATCCAATGGCGCCAGCCAAATTGTCCTAGCTACACTATTTCCAAAGATATGGGCAAAAAAAGGGTTGATACCAAATCCGGGCCCGTTTTGCTCTAGGAGGCCCAGGAGCCGAGAAAAACGCGAAAAACGAAAAAATCGAGTTTAGAAAATTCCCGGACCCCTAGAAAAATCGGAAATCGTCTCACGAATCCAATGGCGCCAGCCAAATTGTCCAAGCTACACTATTTCCAAAGATATGGGCAAAAAAAGGGTTGATACCAAATCCGGGCCCGTTTTGCTCTAGGAGGCCCAGGAGCCGAGAAAAACGCGGAAAACGAAAAAATCGAGTTTAGAAAGTTCCCGGACCCCTAGAAAAATCGGAAATCGTCTCACGAATCCAATGGCGCCAGCCAAATTGTCCTAGCTATGATACTTCCAAAGATATGGCCGAAAAACGGTATGAGCCCAAATCCCGACCCGTTTTGCTCTGGGAGGCCCAGAAGCCGAGAAAAACGCGAAAAACGGAAAAATCGAGTTTAGAAAATTCCCGGACCCCTAGAAAAATCGGAAATCGTCTCACGAATCCAATGGCGCCAGCCAAATTGTCCTAGATATGATATTTTCAACGTTATGGGCGAAAAACGGTTTGAGCCCAAATCCCGGCCCGCTTTGCTCTGGGAGGCCCAGGAGGCGAGAAAAACGCGAAAAACGAAAAAATCGAGTTTAGAAAATTCCCGGACCCCTAGAAAAATCGGAAATCGTCCCATGAATCCAATGGCGCGAGCCCAATTGTTCTAGCTATGCTATTTCCAAAGATATGGGCAAAAAAGGGGTTGATACCAAATCCGGGCCTGTTTTGCTCTAGGAGGCCCAGGAGCCGAGAAAAACGCGAAAAACGAAAAAATCGAATTTAGAAAATTCCCGGACCCCTAGAAAAATCGGGAATCGTCTCACGAATCCAATGGCGCCAGCCAAATTGTCCTAGGTATGATATTTCCAAAGATATGGGCGAAAAACGGTATGAGCCCAAATCCCGGCCCGTTTTGCTCTGGGAGGCCCAGGAGCCGAGAAAAACGCGAAAAACGGAAAAATCGAGTTTAGAAAATTCCCGGACCCCTAGAAAAATCGGAAATCGTCTCACGAATCCAATGGCGCCAGCCAAATTGTCCTAGCTACACTATTTCCAAAGATATGGGCAAAAAAAGGGGTGATACCAAATCCGGGCCCGTTTTGCTCTAGGAGGCCCAGGAGCCGAGAAAAACGCGAAAAACGAAAAAATCGAGTTTAGAAAATTCCCGGACCCCTAGAAAAATCGGAAATCGTCTCACGAATCCAATGGCGCCAGCCAAATTGTCCTAGCTATGATACTTCCAAAGATATGGCCGAAAAACGGTATGAGCCCAAATCCCGACCCGTTTTGCTCTGGGAGGTCCAGAAGCCGAGAAAAACGCGAAAAACGGAAAAATCGAGTTTAGAAAATTCCCGGACCCCTAGAAAAATCGGAAATCGTCTCACGAATCCAATGGCGCCAGCCAAATTGTCCTAGATATGATATTTTCAACGTTATGGGCGAAAAACGGTTTGAGCCCAAATCCCGGCCCGCTTTGCTCTGGGAGGCCCAGGAGGCGAGAAAAACGCGAAAAACGAAAAAATCGAGTTTAGAAAATTCCCGGACCCCTAGAAAAATCGGAAATCGTCTCACGAATACAATGGCGCCAGCCAAATTGTCCTAGCTATGATATTTCCAAAGATATGGTCGAAAAAGGGTATGAGCCCAAATCCCGGCCCGTTTTGCTCTGGGAGGCCCAGGAGCCGAGAAAAATGCGAAAAACCAAAAAATCGACTTTAGAAAATTCCCGGACCCCTAGAAAAATCGGAAATCGTCTCACGAATCCAATGGCGCCAGCCAAATTGTCCTAGATATGATATTTCCAAAGATATGGGCGAAAAACGGTATGAGCCCAAATCCCGACCCGTTTTGCTCTGGGAAGCCCAGAAGCCGCGAAAAACGGAAAAATCGAGTTTAGAAAATTCCCGGACCCCTAGAAAAATCGGAAATCGTCTCACGAATCCAATGGCGCCAGCCAAATTGTCCTAGCTATGATACTTCCAAAGATATGGCCGAAAAACGGTATGAGCCCAAATCCCGGCCCGTTTTGCTCTGGGAGGCCCAGGAGGCGAGAAAAACGCGAAAAACGAAAAAATCGAGTTTAGAAAATTCCCGGACCCCTAGAAAAATCGGAAATCGTCTCACGAAGCCAATGGCGCCAGCCAAGTTGTCCTAGCTATAATATTTCCAAAGATATGGCCAAAAAAAGGGTTGATACCAAATCCGGGCCCGTTGTGCTCTAGGAGGCCCAGGAGCCGAGAAAAACGCGAAAAACGAAAAAATCGAGTTTAGAAAATTCCCGGACCCCTAGAAAAATCGGAAATCGTCTCACGAATCCAATGGCGCCAGCCAAATTGTCCTAGCTACACTATTTCCAAAGATATGGGCAAAAAAAGGGTTGATACCAAATCCGGGCCCGTTTTGCTCTAGGAGGCCCAGGAGCCGAGAAAAACGCGAAAAACGAAAAAATCGAGTTTAGAAAATTCCCGGACCCCTAGAAAAATCGGAAATCGTCTCACGAATCCAATGGCGCCAGCCAAATTGTCCTAGCTATGATACTTCCAAAGATATGGCCGAAAAACGGTATGAGCCCAAATCCCGACCCGTTTTGCTCTGGGAGGCCCAGAAGCCGAGAAAAACGCGAAAAACGGAAAAATCGAGTTTAGAAAATTCCCGGACCCCTAGAAAAATCGGAAATCGTCTCACGAATCCAATGGCGCCAGCCAAATTGTCCTAGATATGATATTTTCAACGTTATGGGCGAAAAACGGTTTGAGCCCAAATCCCGGCCCGCTTTGCTCTGGGAGGCCCAGGAGGCGAGAAAAACGCGAAAAACGAAAAAATCGAGTTTAGAAAATTCCCGGACCCCTAGAAAAATCGGAAATCGTCCCATGAAGCCAATGGCGCGAGCCCAATTGGTCTAGCTATGCTATTTCCAAAGATATGGGCAAAAAAGGGGTTGATACCAAATCCGGGCCTGTTTTGCTCTAGGAGGCCCAGGAGCCGAGAAAAACGCGAAAAACGAAAAAATCGAATTTAGAAAATTCCCGGACCCCTAGAAAAATCGGAAATCGTCTCACGAATCCAATGGCGCCAGCCAAATTGTCCTAGCTATGATATTTCCAAAGATATGGCCGAAAAAGGGTATGAGCCCAAATCCCGGCCCGTTTTGCTCTGGGAGGCCCACGAGCCGAGAAAAATGCGAAAAACGAAAAAATCGAGTTTAGAAAATTCCCGGACCCCTAGAAAAATCGGAAATCGTCTCACGAATCCAATGGCGCCAGCCAAATTGTCCTAGCTATGATATTTCCAAAGATATGGCCGAATAACGGTATGAGCCCAAATCCCGACCCGTTTTGCTCTGGGAAGCCCAGAAGCCGCGAAAAACGGAAAAATCGAGTTTAGAAAATTCCCGGACCCCTAGAAAAATCGGAAATCGTCTCACGAATCCAATGGCGCCAGCCAAATTGTCCTAGCTATGATACTTCCAAAGATATGGCCGAAAAACGGTATGAGCCCAAATCCCGAGCCGTTTTGCTCTGGGAGGCCCAGAAGCCGAGAAAAACGCGAAAAACGGAAAAATCGAGTTTAGAAAATTCCCGGACCCCTAGAAAAATCGGAAATCGTCTCACGAATCCAATGGCGCCAGCCAAATTGTCCTAGATATGATATTTTCAACGTTATGGGCGAAAAACGGTTTGAGCCCAAATCCCGGCCCGCTTTGCTCTGGGAGGCCCAGGAGGCGAGAAAAACGCGAAAAACGAAAAAATCGAGTTTAGAAAATTCCCGGACCCCTAGAAAAATCGGAAATCGTCCCATGAATCCAATGGCGCGAGCCCAATTGGTCTAGCTATGCTATTTCCAAAGATATGGGCAAAAAAGGGGTTGATACCAAATCCGGGCCTGTTTTGCTCTAGGAGGCCCAGGAGCCGAGAAAAAAGCGAAAAAGGAAAAAATCGAGTTTAGAAAATTCCCGGACCCCTAGAAAAATCGGAAATCGTCTCACGAATCCAATGGCGCCAGCCAAATTGTCCTAGCTATGATACTTCCAAAGATATGGCCGAAAAACGGTATGAGCCCAAATCCCGACCCGTTTTGCTCTGGGAGGCCCAGAAGCCGAGAAAAACGCGAAAAACGGAAAAATCGAGTTTAGAAAATTCCCGGACCCCTAGAAAAATCGGAAATCGTCTCACGAATCCAATGGCGCCAGCCAAATTGTCCTAGATATGATATTTTCAACGTTATGGGCGAAAAACGGTTTGAGCCCAAATCCCGGCCCGCTTTGCTCTGGGAGGCCCAGGAGGCGAGAAAAACGCGAAAAACGAAAAAATCGAGTTTAGAAAATTCCCGGACCCCTAGAAAAATCGGAAATCGTCCCATGAATCCAATGGCGCGAGCCCAATTGTTCTAGCTATGCTATTTCCAAAGATATGGGCAAAAAAGGGGTTGATACCAAATCCCGACCCGTTTTGCTCTGGGAGGCCCAGAAGCCGAGAAAAACGCGAAAAACGGAAAAATCGAGTTTAGAAAATTCCCGGAACCCTAGAAAAATCGGAAATCGTCTCACGAATCCAATGGCGCCAGCCAAATTGTCCTAGCTATGATACTTCCAAAGATATGGCCGAAAAACGGTATGAGCCCAAATCCCGACCCGTTTTGCTCTGGGAGGCCCAGAAGCCGAGAAAAACGCGAAAAACGGAAAAATCGAGTTTAGAAAATTCCCGGACCCCTAGAAAAATCGGAAATCGTCTCACGAATCCAATGGCGCCAGCCAAATTGTCCTAGATATGATATTTTCAACGTTATGGGCGAAAAACGGTTTGAGCCCAAATCCCGGCCCGCTTTGCTCTGGGAGGCCCAGGAGGCGAGAAAAACGCGAAAAACGAAAAAATCGAGTTTAGAAAATTCCCGGACCCCTAGAAAAATCGGAAATCGTCCCATGAATCCAATGGCGCGAGCCCAATTGTTCTAGCTATGCTATTTCCAAAGATATGGGCAAAAAAGGGGTTGATACCAAATCCCGACCCGTTTTGCTCTGGGAGGCCCAGAAGCCGAGAAAAACGCGAAAAACGGAAAAATCGAGTTTAGAAAATTCCCGGAACCCTAGAAAAATCGGAAATCGTCTCACGAATCCAATGGCGCCAGCCAAATTGTCCTAGCTATGATATTTCCAAAGATATGGCCGAAAAAGGGTATGAGCCCAAATCCCGGCCCGTTTTGCTCTGGGAGGCCCAGGAGCCGAGAAAAATGCGAAAAACCAAAAAATCGACTTTAGAAAATTCCCGGACCCCTAGAAAAATCGGAAATCGTCTCACGAATCCAATGGCGCCAGCCAAATTGTCCTAGATATGATATTTCCAAAGATATGGGCGAAAAACGGTATGAGCGCAAATCCCGACCCGTTTTGCTCTGGGAAGCCCAGAAGCCGCGAAAAACGGAAAAATCGAGTTTAGAAAATTCCCGGACCCCTAGAAAAATCGGAAATCGTCTCGCGAATCCAATGGCGCCAGCCAAATTGTCCTAGCTATGATACTTCCAAAGATATGGCCGAAAAACGGTATGAGCCCAAATCCCGGCCCGTTTTGCTCTGGGAGGCCCAGGAGGCGAGAAAAACGCGAAAAACGAAAAAATCGAGTTTAGAAAATTCCCGGACCCCTAGAAAAATCGGAAATCGTCTCACGAATCCAATGGCGCCAGCCAAATTGTCCTAGCTATGATACTTCCAAAGATATGGCCGAAAAACGGTATGAGCCCAAATCCCGGCCCGTTTTGCTCTGGGAGGCCCAGGAGGCGAGAAAAACGCGAAAAACGAAAAAATCGAGTTTAGAAAATTCCCGGACCCCTAGAAAAATCGGAAATCGTCTCACGAATCCAATGGCGCCAGCCAAATTGTCCTAGCTACACTATTTCCAAAGATATGGGCAAAAAAAGGGTTGATACCAAATCCGGGCCCGTTTTGCTCTAGGAGGCCCAGGAGCCGAGAAAAACGCGGAAAACGAAAAAATCGAGTTTAGAAAGTTCCCGGACCCCTAGAAAAATCGGAAATCGTCTCACGAATCCAATGGCGCCAGCCAAATTGTCCTAGATATGATATTTTCAACGTTATGGGCGAAAAACGGTTTGAGCCCAAATCCCGGCCCGCATTGCTCTGGGAGGCCCAGGAGGCGAGAAAAACGCGAAAAACGAAAAAATCGAGTTTAGAAAATTCCCGGACCCCTAGAAAAATCGGAAATCGTCACATGAATCCAATGGCGCGAGCCCAATTGTTCTAGCTATGCTATTTCCAAAGATATGGGAAAAAAAGTGGTTGATACCAAATCCGGGCCTGTTTTGCTCTAGGAGGCCCAGGAGCCGAGAAAAACGCGAAAAACGAAAAAATCGAATTTAGAAAATTCCCGGACCCCTAGAAAAATCGGGAATCGTCTCACGAATCCAATGGCGCCAGCCAAATTGTCCTAGGTATGATATTTCCAAAGATATGGGCGAAAAACGGTATGAGCCCAAATCCCGGCCCGTTTTGCTCTGGGAGGCCCAGGAGCCGAGAAAAACGCGAAAAACGGAAAAATCGAGTTTAGAAAATTCCCGGACCCCTAGAAAAATCGGAAATCGTCTCACGAATCCAATGGCGCCAGCCAAATTGTCCTAGCTACACTATTTCCAAAGATATGGGCAAAAAAAGGGGTGATACCAAATCCGGGCCCGTTTTGCTCTAGGAGGCCCAGGAGCCGAGAAAAACGCGAAAAACGAAAAAATCGAGTTTAGAAAATTCCCGGACCCCTAGAAAAATCGGAAATCGTCTCACGAATCCAATGGCGCCAGCCAAATTGTCCTAGCTATGATACTTCCAAAGATATGGCCGAAAAACGGTATGAGCCCAAATCCCGACCCGTTTTGCTCTGGGAGGCCCAGAAGCCGAGAAAAACGCGAAAAACGGAAAAATCGAGTTTAAAAAATTCCCGGACCCCTAGAAAAATCGGAAATCGTCTCACGAATCCAATGGCGCCAGCCAAATTGTCCTAGATATGATATTTTCAACGTTATGGGCGAAAAACGGTTTGAGCCCAAATCCCGGCCCGCTTTGCTCTGGGAGGCCCAGGAGGCGAGAAAAACGCGAAAAACGAAAAAATCGAGTTTAGAAAATTCCCGGACCCCTAGAAAAATCGGAAATCGTCTCACGAATACAATGGCGCCAGCCAAATTGTCCTAGCTATGATATTTCCAAAGATATGGCCGAAAAAGGGTATGAGCCCAAATCCCGGGCCGTTTTGCTGTAGGAGGCCCAGGAGCCGAGAAAATTGCGAAAAACGAAAAAATCGAGTTTAGAAAATTCCCGGACCCCTAGAAAAATCGGAAATCGTCTCACGAATCCAATGGCGCCAGCCAAATTGTCCTAGATATGATATTTCCAAAGATATGGGCGAAAAACGGTATGAGCCCAAATCCCGGCCCGTTTTGCTCTGGGAGGCCCAGGAGCCGAGAAAAACGCGAAAAACGGAAAAATCGACTTTAGAAAATTCCCGGACCCCTAGAAAAATCGGATATAGTGTCACGAATCCAATGGCGCGAGCCCAATTGTTCTAGCTATGCTATTTCCAAAGATATGGGCAAAAAAGGGGTTGATACCAAATCCGGGCCTGTTCAGCTCTAGGAGGCCCAGGAGCCGAGAAAAACGCGAAAAACGAAAAAATCGAGTTTAGAAAATTCCCGGACCCCTAGAAAAATCGGAAATCGTCTCACGAATCCAATGGCGCCAGCCAAATTGTCCTAGCTACACTATTTCCAAAGATATGGGCAAAAAAAGGGGTGATACCAAATCCGGGCCCGTTTTGCTCTAGGAGGCCCAGGAGCCGAGAAAAACGCGAAAAACGAAAAAATCGAGTTTAGAAAATTCCCGGACCCCTAGAAAAATCGGAAATCGTCTCACGAATCCAATGGCGCCAGCCAAATTGTCCTAGCTATGATACTTCCAAAGATATGGCCGAAAAACGGTATGAGCCCAAATCCCGACCCGTTTTGCTCTGGGAGGCCCAGAAGCCGAGAAAAACGCGAAAAACGGAAAAATCGAGTTTAGAAAATTCCCGGACCCCTAGAAAAATCGGAAATCGTCTCACGAATCCAATGGCGCCAGCCAAATTGTCCTAGATATGATATTTTCAACGTTATGGGCGAAAAACGGTTTGAGCCCAAATCCCGGCCCGCTTTGCTCTGGGAGGCCCAGGAGGCGAGAAAAACGCGAAGAACGAAAAAATCGAGTTTAGAAAATTCCCGGACCCCTAGAAAAATCGGATATAGTCTCACGAATCCAATGGCGCGAGCCCAATTGTTCTAGCTATGCTATTTCCAAAGATATGGGCAAAAAAGGGGTTGATACCAAATCCGGGCCTGTTTTGCTCTAGGAGGCCCAGGAGCCGAGAAAAACGCGAAAAACGAAACAATCGAATTTAGAAAATTCCCGGACCCCTAGAAAAATCGGGAATCGTCTCACGAATCCAATGGCGCCAGCCAAATTGTCCTAGCTATGATATTTCCAAAGATATGGCCGAAAAAGGGTATGAGCCCAAATCCCGGCCCGTTTTGCTCTGGGAGGCCCAGGAGCCGAGAAAAATGCGAAAAACCAAAAAATCGACTTTAGAAAATTCCCGGACCCCTAGAAAAATCGGAAATCGTCTCACGAATCCAATGGCGCCAGCCAAATTGTCCTAGATATGATATTTCCAAAGATATGGGCGAAAAACGGTATGAGCCCAAATCCCGGCCCGTTTTGCTCTGGGAGGCCCAGGAGGCGAGAAAAACGCGAAAAACGAAAAAATCGAGTTTAGAAAATTCCCGGACCCCTAGAAAAATCGGAAATCGTCTCACGAATCCAATGGCGCCAGCCAAATTGTCCTAGCTATGATACTTCCAAAGATATGGCCGAAAAACGGTATGAGCCCAAATCCCGGCCCGTTTTGCTCTGGGAGGCCCAGGAGGCGAGAAAAACGCGAAAAACGAAAAAATCGAGTTTAGAAAATTCCCGGACCCCTAGAAAAATCGGAAATCGTCTCACGAATCCAATGGCGCCAGCCAAATTGTCCTAGCTACACTATTTCCAAAGATATGGGCAAAAAAAGGGTTGATACCAAATCCGGGCCCGTTTTGCTCTAGGAGGCCCAGGAGCCGAGAAAAACGCGGAGAACGAAAAAATCGAGTTTAGAAAGTTCCCGGACCCCTAGAAAAATCGGAAATCGTCTCACGAATCCAATGGCGCCAGCCAAATTGTCCTAGATATGATATTTTCAACGTTATGGGCGAAAAACGGTTTGAGCCCAAATCCCGGCCCGCATTGCTCTGGGAGGCCCAGGAGGCGAGAAAAACGCGAAAAACGAAAAAATCGAGTTTAGAAAATTCCCGGACCCCTAGAAAAATCGGAAATCGTCACATGAATCCAATGGCGCGAGCCCAATTGTTCTAGCTATGCTATTTCCAAAGATATGGGAAAAAAAGTGGTTGATACCAAATCCGGGCCTGTTTTGCTCTAGGAGGCCCAGGAGCCGAGAAAAACGCGAAAAACGAAAAAATCGAATTTAGAAAATTCCCGGACCCCTAGAAAAATCGGGAATCGTCTCACGAATCCAATGGCGCCAGCCAAATTGTCCTAGGTATGATATTTCCAAAGATATGGGCGAAAAACGGTATGAGCCCAAATCCCGGCCCGTTTTGCTCTGGGAGGCCCAGGAGCCGAGAAAAACGCGAAAAACGGAAAAATCGAGTTTAGAAAATTCTCGGACCCCTAGAAAAATCGGAAATCGTCTCACGAATCCAATGGCGCCAGCCAAATTGTCCTAGCTACACTATTTCCAAAGATATGGGCAAAAAAAGGGGTGATACCAAATCCGGGCCCGTTTTGCTCTAGGAGGCCCAGGAGCCGAGAAAAACGCGAAAAACGAAAAAATCGAGTTTAGAAAATTCCCGGACCCCTAGAAAAATCGGAAATCGTCTCACGAATCCAATGGCGCCAGCCAAATTGTCCTAGCTATGATACTTCCAAAGATATGGCCGAAAAACGGTATGAGCCCAAATCCCGACCCGTTTTGCTCTGGGAGGCCCAGAAGCCGAGAAAAACGCGAAAAACGGAAAAATCGAGTTTAGAAAATTCCCGGACCCCTAGAAAAATCGGAAATCGTCTCACGAATCCAATGGCGCCAGCCAAATTGTCCTAGATATGATATTTTCAACGTTATGGGCGAAAAACGGTTTGAGCCCAAATCCCGGCCCGCTTTGCTCTGGGAGGCCCAGGAGGCGAGAAAAACGCGAAAAACGAAAAAATCGAGTTTAGAAAATTCCCGGACCCCTAGAAAAATCGGAAATCGTCTCACGAATACAATGGCGCCAGCCAAATTGTCCTAGCTATGATATTTCCAAAGATATGGCCGAAAAAGGGTATGAGCCCAAATCCCGGGCCGTTTTGCTGTAGGAGGCCCAGGAGCCGAGAAAATTGCGAAAAACGAAAAAATCGAGTTTAGAAAATTCCCGGACCCCTAGAAAAATCGGAAATCGTCTCACGAATCCAATGGCGCCAGCCAAATTGTCCTAGATATGATATTTCCAAAGATATGGGCGAAAAACGGTATGAGCCCAAATCCCGGCCCGTTTTGCTCTGGGAGGCCCAGGAGCCGAGAAAAACGCGAAAAACGGAAAAATCGACTTTAGAAAATTCCCGGACCCCTAGAAAAATCGGATATAGTGTCACGAATCCAATGGCGCGAGCCCAATTGTTCTAGCTATGCTATTTCCAAAGATATGGGCAAAAAAGGGGTTGATACCAAATCCGGGCCTGTTCAGCTCTAGGAGGCCCAGGAGCCGAGAAAAACGCGAAAAACGAAAAAATCGAGTTGAGAAAATTCCCGGACCCCTAGAAAAATCGGAAATCGTCTCACGAATCCAATGGCGCCAGCCAAATTGTCCTAGCTACACTATTTCCAAAGATATGGGCAAAAAAAGGGGTGATACCAAATCCGGGCCCGTTTTGCTCTAGGAGGCCCAGGAGCCGAGAAAAACGCGAAAAACGAAAAAATCGAGTTTAGAAAATTCCCGGACCCCTAGAAAAATCGGAAATCGTCTCACGAATCCAATGGCGCCAGCCAAATTGTCCTAGCTATGATACTTCCAAAGATATGGCCGAAAAACGGTATGAGCCCAAATCCCGACCCGTTTTGCTCTGGGAGGCCCAGAAGCCGAGAAAAACGCGAAAAACGGAAAAATCGAGTTTAGAAAATTCCCGGACCCCTAGAAAAATCGGAAATCGTCTCACGAATCCAATGGCGCCAGCCAAATTGTCCTAGATATGATATTTTCAACGTTATGGGCGAAAAACGGTTTGAGCCCATATCCCGGCCCGCTTTGCTCTGGGAGGCCCAGGAGGCGAGAAAAACGCGAAGAACGAAAAAATCGAGTTTAGAAAATTCCCGGACCCCTAGAAAAATCGGATATAGTCTCACGAATCCAATGGCGCGAGCCCAATTGTTCTAGCTATGCTATTTCCAAAGATATGGGCAAAAAAGGGGTTGATACCAAATCCGGGCCTGTTTTGCTCTAGGAGGCCCAGGAGCCGAGAAAAACGCGAAAAACGAAACAATCGAATTTAGAAAATTCCCGGACCCCTAGAAAAATCGGGAATCGTCTCACGAATCCAATGGCGCCAGCCAAATTGTCCTAGCTATGATATTTCCAAAGATATGGCCGAAAAAGGGTATGAGCCCAAATCCCGGCCCGTTTTGCTCTGGGAGGCCCAGGAGCCGAGAAAAATGCGAAAAACCAAAAAATCGACTTTAGAAAATTCCCGGACCCCTAGAAAAATCGGAAATCGTCTCACGAATCCAATGGCGCCAGCCAAATTGTCCTAGATATGATATTTCCAAAGATATGGGCGAAAAACGGTATGAGCGCAAATCCCGACCCGTTTTGCTCTGGGAAGCCCAGAAGCCGCGAAAAACGGAAAAATCGAGTTTAGAAAATTCCCGGACCCCTAGAAAAATCGGAAATCGTCTCGCGAATCCAATGGCGCCAGCCAAATTGTCCTAGCTATGATACTTCCAAAGATATGGCCGAAAAACGGTATGAGCCCAAATCCCGGCCCGTTTTGCTCTGGGAGGCCCAGGAGGCGAGAAAAACGCGAAAAACGAAAAAATCGAGTTTAGAAAATTCCCGGACCCCTAGAAAAATCGGAAATCGTCTCACGAATCCAATGGCGCCAGCCAAATTGTCCTAGCTAGGATACTTCCAAAGATATGGCCGAAAAACGGTATGAGCCCAAATCCCGGCCCGTTTTGCTCTGGGAGGCCCAGGAGGCGAGAAAAACGCGAAAAACGAAAAAATCGAGTTTAGAAAATTCCCGGACCCCTAGAAAAATCGGAAATCGTCTCACGAATCCAATGGCGCCAGCCAAATTGTCCTAGCTACACTATTTCCAAAGATATGGGCAAAAAAAGGGTTGATACCAAATCCGGGCCCGTTTTGCTCTAGGAGGCCCAGGAGCCGAGAAAAACGCGGAAAACGAAAAAATCGAGTTTAGAAAGTTCCCGGACCCCTAGAAAAATCGGAAATCGTCTCACGAATCCAATGGCGCCAGCCAAATTGTCCTAGATATGATATTTTCAACGTTATGGGCGAAAAACGGTTTGAGCCCAAATCCCGGCCCGCATTGCTCTGGGAGGCCCAGGAGGCGAGAAAAACGCGAAAAACGAAAAAATCGAGTTTAGAAAATTCCCGGACCCCTAGAAAAATCGGAAATCGTCACATGAATCCAATGGCGCGAGCCCAATTGTTCTAGCTATGCTATTTCCAAAGATATGGGAAAAAAAGTGGTTGATACCAAATCCGGGCCTGTTTTGCTCTAGGAGGCCCAGGAGCCGAGAAAAACGCGAAAAACGAAAAAATCGAATTTAGAAAATTCCCGGACCCCTAGAAAAATCGGGAATCGTCTCACGAATCCAATGGCGCCAGCCAAATTGTCCTAGGTATGATATTTCCAAAGATATGGGCGAAAAACGGTATGAGCCCAAATCCCGGCCCGTTTTGCTCTGGGAGGCCCAGGAGCCGAGAAAAACGCGAAAAACGGAAAAATCGAGTTTAGAAAATTCTCGGACCCCTAGAAAAATCGGAAATCGTCTCACGAATCCAATGGCGCCAGCCAAATTGTCCTAGCTACACTATTTCCAAAGATATGGGCAAAAAAAGGGGTGATACCAAATCCGGGCCCGTTTTGCTCTAGGAGGCCCAGGAGCCGAGAAAAACGCGAAAAACGAAAAAATCGAGTTTAGAAAATTCCCGGACCCCTAGAAAAATCGGGAATCGTCTCACGAATCCAATGGCGCCGGCCAAATTGTCCTAGATATGATATTTTCAACGTTATGGGCGAAAAACGGTATGAGCCCAAATCCCGGCCCGTTTTGCTCTGGGAGGCCCAGGAGCCGAGAAAAACGCGAAAAACGGAAAAATCGACTTTAGAAAATTCCCGGACCCCTAGAAAAATCGGAAATCGTCTCACGAATACAATGGCGCCAGCCAAATTGTCCTAGCTATGATATTTCCAAAGATATGGCCGAAAAAGGGTATGAGCCCAAATCCCGGGCCGTTTTGCTGTAGGAGGCCCAGGAGCCGAGAAAATTGCGAAAAACGAAAAAATCGAGTTTAGAAAATTCCCGGACCCCTAGAAAAATCGGAAATCGTCTCACGAATCCAATGGCGCGAGCCCAATTGTTCTAGCTATGCTATTTCCAAAGATATGGGCAAAAAAGGGGTTGATACCAAATCCGGGCCTGTTCAGCTCTAGGAGGCCCAGGAGCCGAGAAAAACGCGAAAAACGAAAAAATCGAGTTTAGAAAATTCCCGGACCCCTAGAAAAATCGGAAATCGTCTCACGAATCCAATGGCGCCAGCCAAATTGTCTTAGCTACACTATTTCCAAAGATATGGGCAAAAAAAGGGGTGATACCAAATCCGGGCCCGTTTTGCTCTAGGAGGCCCAGGAGCCGAGAAAAACGCGAAAAACGAAAAAATCGAGTTTAGAAAATTCCCGGACCCCTAGAAAAATCGGAAATCGTCTCACGAATCCAATGGCGCCAGCCAAATTGTCCTAGCTATGATACTTCCAAAGATATGGCCGAAAAACGGTATGAGCCCAAATCCCGACCCGTTTTGCTCTGGGAGGCCCAGAAGCCGAGAAAAACGCGAAAAACGGAAAAATCGAGTTTAGAAAATTCCCGGACCCCTAGAAAAATCGGATATAGTCTCACGAATCCAATGGCGCGAGCCCAATTGTTCTAGCTATGCTATTTCCAAAGATATGGGCAAAAAAGGGGTTGATACCAAATCCGGGCCTGTTTTGCTCTAGGAGGCCCAGGAGCCGAGAAAAACGCGAAAAACGAAACAATCGAATTTAGAAAATTCCCGGACCCCTAGAAAAATCGGGAATCGTCTCACGAATCCAATGGCGCCACCCAAATTGTCCTAGGTATGATATTTCCAAAGATATGGGCGAAAAACGGTATGAGCCCAAATCCCGGCCCGTTTTGCTCTGGGAGGCCCAGGAGCCGAGAAAAACGCGAAAAACGGAAAAATCGACTTTAGAAAATTCCCGGACCCCTAGAAAAATCGGATATAGTCTCACGAATCCAATGGCGCGAGCCCAAGTGTTCTAGCTATGCTATTTCCAAAGATATGGGCAAAAAAGGGGTTGATACCAAATCCGGGCCTGTTTAGCTCTAGGAGGCCCAGGAGCCGAGAAAAACGCGAAAAACGAAAAAATCGAGTTTAGAAAATTCCCGGACCCCTAGAAAAATCGGAAATCGTCTCACGAATCCAATGGCGCCAGCCAAATTGTCCTAGATATGATATTTTCAACGTTATGGGCGAAAAACGGTTTGAGCCCAAATCCCGGCCCGCTTTGCTCTGGGAGGCCCAGGAGGCGAGAAAAACGCGAAAAACGAAAAAATCGAGTTTAGAAAATTCCCGGACCCCTAGAAAAATCGGAAATCGTCTCACGAATACAATGGCGCCAGCCAAATTGTCCTAGCTATGATATTTCCAAAGATATGGCCGAAAAAGGGTATGAGCCCAAATCCCGGCCCGTTTTGCTGTAGGAGGCCCAGGAGCCGAGAAAATTGCGAAAAACGAAAAAATCGAGTTTAGAAAATTCCCGGACCCCTAGAAAAATCGGAAATCGTCTCTCGAATCCAATGACGCCAGCCAAATTGTCCTAGCTATGATATTTCCAAAGATATGGGCGAAAAACCGTATGAGCCCAAATCCCGCCCCGTTTTGCTCCGGGAGGCCCAGGACCCGAGAAAAACGCGAAAAACGAAAAAATCGAGTTTAGAAAATTCCCGGACCCCTAGAAAAATCGGAAATCGTCTCACGAATCCAATGGCGTTAGCCAAATTTTGTCCTAGCTATGATATTTTCAACGATATGGGCGAAAAACGGTTTGAGCCCAAATCCCGGCCCGTTTTGCTCTAGGAGGCCCAGGAGCCGAGAAAAACGCGAAAAACGAAAAAATCGAGTTTAGAAAATTCCCGGACCCCTAGACAAATCGGAAATCGTCCCATGAATCCAATGGCGCGAGCCCAATTGTTCTAGCTATGCTATTTCCAAAGATATGGGCAAAAAAGGGGTTGATACCAAATCCCGGCCCGTTTTGCTCTGGGAGGCCCAGGAGCCGAGAAAAACGCGAAAAACGAAAAAATCGAGTTCAGAAAATTCCCGGACCCCTAGAAAAATCGGAAATCGTCGCACGAAGCCAATGGCGCCAGCCAAGTTGTCCTAGCTATAATATTTCCAAAGATATGGCAGAAAAAATGGTTGATACCAAGTCCGGGCCCGTTTTGCTCTAGGAGGCCCAGGAGCCGAGAAAAACGCGAAAAACGAAAAAATCGAGTTTGGAAAATTCCCGTACCCCTAGAAAAATCGGGAATCCTCTCACGAATCCAATGGCGCCAGCCAAATTGTCCTAGCTATGATACTTCCAAAGATATGGCCGAAAAACGGTATGAGCCCAAATCCCGACCCGTTTTGCTCTGGGAGGCCCAGAAGCCGAGAAAAACTCGAAAAACGAAAAAATCGACTTTAGAAAAATCCCGGACCCCTAGAAAAATCGGAAATCGTCTCACGAATCCAATGGCGCCAGCCAAATTGTCCTAGATATGATATTTTCAACGTTATGGGCGAAAAACGGTATGAGCCCAAATCCGGGCCCGTTTTGCTCTAGGAGGCCCAGGAACCGAGAAAAACGCGAAAAACGGAAAAATCGAGTTTAGAAAATTCCCGGACCTCTAGTAAAATCGGAAATCGTCTCACGAATCCAATGGCGCCAGCCAAATTGTCCTAGATATGATATTTCCAAAGATATGGGCGAAAAACGGTATGAGCCCAAATCCCGGCCCGTTTTGCTCTGGGAGGCCCAGGAGCCGAGAAAAACGCGAAAAACGGAAAAATCGACTTTAGAAAATTCCCGGACCCCTAGAAAAATCGGATATAGTGTCACGAATCCAATGGCGCGAGCCCAATTGTTCTAGCTATGCTATTTCCAAAGATATGGGCAAAAAAGGGGTTGATACCAAATCCGGGCCTGTTCAGCTCTAGGAGGCCCAGGAGCCGAGAAAAACGCGAAAAACGAAAAAATCGAGTTTAGAAAATTCCCGGACCCCTAGAAAAATCGGAAATCGTCTCACGAATCCAATGGCGCCAGCCAAAATGTCCTAGCTACACTATTTCCAAAGATATGGGCAAAAAAAGGGGTGATACCAAATCCGGGCCCGTTTTGCTCTAGGAGGCCCAGGAGCCGAGAAAAACGCGAAAAACGAAAAAATCGAGTTTAGAAAATTCCCGGACCCCTAGAAAAATCGGAAATCGTCTCACGAATCCAATGGCGCCAGCCAAATTGTCCTAGCTATGATACTTCCAAAGATATGGCCGAAAAACGGTATGAGCCCAAATCCCGACCCGTTTTGCTCTGGGAGGCCCAGAAGCCGAGAAAAACGCGAAAAACGGAAAAATCGAGTTTAGAAAATTCCCGGACCCCTAGAAAAATCGGAAATCGTCTCACGAATCCAATGGCGCCAGCCAAATTGTCCTAGATATGATATTTTCAACGTTATGGGCGAAAAACGGTTTGAGCCCAAATCCCGGCCCGCTTTGCTCTGGCAGGCCCAGGAGGCGAGAAAAACGCGAAAAACGAAAAAATCGAGTTTAGAAAATTCCCGGACCCCTAGAAAAATCGGATATAGTCTCACGAATCCAATGGCGCGAGCCCAATTGTTCTAGCTATGCTATTTCCAAAGATATGGGCAAAAAAGGGGTTGATACCAAATCCGGGCCTGTTTTGCTCTAGGAGGCCCAGGAGCCGAGAAAAACGCGAAAAACGAAACAATCGAATTTAGAAAATTCCCGGACCCCTAGAAAAATCGGGAATCGTCTCACGAATCCAATGGCGCCAGCCAAATTGTCCTAGGTATGATATTTCCAAAGATATGGGCGAAAAACGGTATGAGCCCAAATCCCGGCCCGTTTTGCTCTGGGAGGCCCAGGAGCCGAGAAAAACGCGAAAAACGGAAAAATCGACTTTAGAAAATTCCCGGACCCCTAGAAAAATCGGATATAGTCTCTCGAATCCAATGGCGCGAGCCCAAGTGTTCTAGCTATGCTATTTCCAAAGATATGGGCAAAAAAGGGGTTGATACCAAATCCGGGCCTGTTTAGCTCTAGGAGGCCCAGGAGCCGAGAAAAACGCGAAAAACGAAAAAATCGAGTTTAGAAAATTCCCGGACCCCTAGAAAAATCGGAAATCGTCTCACGAATCCAATGGCGCCAGCCAAATTGTCCTATCTATGATACTTCCAAAGATATGGCCGAAAAACGGTATGAGCCCAAATCCCGACCCGTTTTGCTCTGGCCGGCCCAGAAGCCGAGAAAAACGCGAAAAACGGAAAAATCGAGTTTAGAAAATTCCCGGAACCCTAGAAAAATCGGAAATCGTCTCACGAATCCAATGGCGCCAGCCAAATTGTCCTAGATATGATATTTTCAACGTTAGGGGCGAAAAACGGTATGAGCCCAAATCCCGGCCCGTTTTGCTCTGGGAGGCCCAGGAGGCGAGAAAAACGCGAAAAACGAAAAAATCGAGTTTAGAAAATTCCCGGACCCCTAGAAAAATCGGAAATCGTCTCACGAAGCCAATGGCGCCAGCCAAGTTGTCCTAGCTATAATATTTCCAAAGATATGGCCAAAAAAAGGGTTGATACCAAATCCGGGCCCGTTTTGCTCTAGGAGGCCCAGGAGCCGAGAAAAACGCGAAAAACGAAAAAATCGAGTTTAGAAAATTCCCGGACCCCTAGAAAAATCGGAAATCGTCTCACGAATCCAATGGCGCCAGCCAAATTGTCCTAGCTACACTATTTCCAAAGATATGGGCAAAAAAAGGGTTGATACCAAATCCGGGCCGGTTTTGCTCTAGGAGGCCCAGGAGCCGAGAAAAACGCGGAAAACGAAAAAATCGAGTTTAGAAAGTTCCCGGACCCCTAGAAAAATCGGAAATCGTCTCACGAATCCAATGGCGCCAGCCAAATTGTCCTAGCTATGATACTTCCAAAGATATGGCCGAAAAACGGTATGAGCCCAAATCCCGGCCCGTTTTGCTCTGGGAGGCCCAGGAGGCGAGAAAAACGCGAAAAACGAAAAAATCGAGTTTAGGAAATTCCCGGACCCCTAGAAAAATCGGAAATCGTCTCACGAAGCCAATGGCGCCAGCCAAGTTGTCCTAGCTATAATATTTCCAAAGATATGGCCAAAAAAAGGGTTGATACCAAATCCGGGCCCGTTTTGCTCTGGGAGGCCCAGAAGCCGAGAAAAACTCGAAAAACGAAAAAATCGACTTTAGAAAAATCCCGGACCCCTAGAAAAATCGGAAATCGTCTCACGAATCCAATGGCGCCAGCCAAATTGTCCTAGATATGATATTTTCAACGTTATGGGCGAAAAACGGTATGAGCCCAAATCCGGGCCCGTTTTGCTCTAGGAGGCCCAGGAACCGAGAAAAACGCGAAAAACGGAAAAATCGAGTTTAGAAAATTCCCGGACCTCTAGTAAAATCGGAAATCGTCTCACGAATCCAATGGCGCCAGCCAAATTGTCCTAGATATGATATTTCCAAAGATATGGGCGAAAAACGGTATGAGCCCAAATCCCGGCCCGTTTTGCTCTGGGAGGCCCAGGAGCCGAGAAAAACGCGAAAAACGGAAAAATCGACTTTAGAAAATTCCCGGACCCCTAGAAAAATCGGATATAGTGTCACGAATCCAATGGCGCGAGCCCAATTGTTCTAGCTATGCTATTTCCAAAGATATGGGCAAAAAAGGGGTTGATACCAAATCCGGGCCTGTTCAGCTCTAGGAGGCCCAGGAGCCGAGAAAAACGCGAAAAACGAAAAAATCGAGTTTAGAAAATTCCCGGACCCCTAGAAAAATCGGAAATCGTCTCACGAATCCAATGGCGCCAGCCAAAATGTCCTAGCTACACTATTTCCAAAGATATGGGCAAAAAAAGGGGTGATACCAAATCCGGGCCCGTTTTGCTCTAGGAGGCCCAGGAGCCGAGAAAAACGCGAAAAACGAAAAAATCGAGTTTAGAAAATTCCCGGACCCCTAGAAAAATCGGAAATCGTCTCACGAATCCAATGGCGCCAGCCAAATTGTCCTAGCTATGATACTTCCAAAGATATGGCCGAAAAACGGTATGAGCCCAAATCCCGACCCGTTTTGCTCTGGGAGGCCCAGAAGCCGAGAAAAACGCGAAAAACGGAAAAATCGAGTTTAGAAAATTCCCGGACCCCTAGAAAAATCGGAAATCGTCTCACGAATCCAATGGCGCCAGCCAAATTGTCCTAGATATGATATTTTCAACGTTATGGGCGAAAAACGGTTTGAGCCCAAATCCCGGCCCGCTTTGCTCTGGCAGGCCCAGGAGGCGAGAAAAACGCGAAAAACGAAAAAATCGAGTTTAGAAAATTCCCGGACCCCTAGAAAAATCGGATATAGTCTCACGAATCCAATGGCGCGAGCCCAATTGTTCTAGCTATGCTATTTCCAAAGATATGGGCAAAAAAGGGGTTGATACCAAATCCGGGCCTGTTTTGCTCTAGGAGGCCCAGGAGCCGAGAAAAACGCGAAAAACGAAACAATCGAATTTAGAAAATTCCCGGACCCCTAGAAAAATCGGGAATCGTCTCACGAATCCAATGGCGCCAGCCAAATTGTCCTAGGTATGATATTTCCAAAGATATGGGCGAAAAACGGTATGAGCCCAAATCCCGGCCCGTTTTGCTCTGGGAGGCCCAGGAGCCGAGAAAAACGCGAAAAACGGAAAAATCGACTTTAGAAAATTCCCGGACCCCTAGAAAAATCGGATATAGTCTCTCGAATCCAATGGCGCGAGCCCAAGTGTTCTAGCTATGCTATTTCCAAAGATATGGGCAAAAAAGGGGTTGATACCAAATCCGGGCCTGTTTAGCTCTAGGAGGCCCAGGAGCCGAGAAAAACGCGAAAAACGAAAAAATCGAGTTTAGAAAATTCCCGGACCCCTAGAAAAATCGGAAATCGTCTCACGAATCCAATGGCGCCAGCCAAATTGTCCTATCTATGATACTTCCAAAGATATGGCCGAAAAACGGTATGAGCCCAAATCCCGACCCGTTTTGCTCTGGCCGGCCCAGAAGCCGAGAAAAACGCGAAAAACGGAAAAATCGAGTTTAGAAAATTCCCGGAACCCTAGAAAAATCGGAAATCGTCTCACGAATCCAATGGCGCCAGCCAAATTGTCCTAGATATGATATTTTCAACGTTAGGGGCGAAAAACGGTATGAGCCCAAATCCCGGCCCGTTTTGCTCTGGGAGGCCCAGGAGGCGAGAAAAACGCGAAAAACGAAAAAATCGAGTTTAGAAAATTCCCGGACCCCTAGAAAAATCGGAAATCGTCTCACGAAGCCAATGGCGCCAGCCAAGTTGTCCTAGCTATAATATTTCCAAAGATATGGCCAAAAAAAGGGTTGATACCAAATCCGGGCCCGTTTTGCTCTAGGAGGCCCAGGAGCCGAGAAAAACGCGAAAAACGAAAAAATCGAGTTTAGAAAATTCCCGGACCCCTAGAAAAATCGGAAATCGTCTCACGAATCCAATGGCGCCAGCCAAATTGTCCTAGCTACACTATTTCCAAAGATATGGGCAAAAAAAGGGTTGATACCAAATCCGGGCCGGTTTTGCTCTAGGAGGCCCAGGAGCCGAGAAAAACGCGGAAAACGAAAAAATCGAGTTTAGAAAGTTCCCGGACCCCTAGAAAAATCGGAAATCGTCTCACGAATCCAATGGCGCCAGCCAAATTGTCCTAGCTATGATACTTCCAAAGATATGGCCGAAAAACGGTATGAGCCCAAATCCCGGCCCGTTTTGCTCTGGGAGGCCCAGGAGGCGAGAAAAACGCGAAAAACGAAAAAATCGAGTTTAGGAAATTCCCGGACCCCTAGAAAAATCGGAAATCGTCTCACGAAGCCAATGGCGCCAGCCAAGTTGTCCTAGCTATAATATTTCCAAAGATATGGCCAAAAAAAGGGTTGATACCAAATCCGGGCCCGTTTTGCTCTAGGAGGCCCAGGAGCCGAGAAAAACGCGAAAAACGAAAAAATCGAGTTTAGAAAATTCCCGGACCCCTAGAAAAATCGGAAATCGTCTCACGAATCCAATGGCGCCAGCCAAATTGTCCTAGCTACACTATTTCCAAAGATATGGGCAAAAAAAGGGTTGATACCAAATCCGGGCCCGTTTTGCTCTAGGAGGCCCAGGAGCCGAGAAAAACGCGAAAAACGAAAAAATCGAGTTTAGAAAATTCCCGGACCCCTAGAAAAATCGGAAATCGTCTCACGAATCCAATGGCGCCAGCCAAATTGTCCTAGCTATGATACTTCCAAAGATATGGCCGAAAAACGGTATGAGCCCAAATCCCGAGCCGTTTTGCTCTGGGAGGCCCAGAAGCCGAGAAAAACGCGAAAAACGGAAAAATCGAGTTTAGAAAATTCCCGGACCCCTAGAAAAATCGGAAATCGTCTCACGAATCCAATGGGGCCAACCAAATTGTCCTAGCTATGCTATTTCCAAAGATATAGGCGAAAAACGGTATGGGCCCAAATCCGGGCCCGTTTTGCTCTAGGAGGCCCAGGAGCCGAGAAAAATGCGAAAAACGAAAAAATCGACTTTAGAAAATTCCCGGACCCCTAGAAAAATCGGATATAGTCTCACGAATCCAATGGCGCGAGCCCAATTGTTCTAGCTATGCTATTTCCAAAGATATGGGCAAAAAAGGGGTTGATACCAAATCCGGGCCTGTTTTGCTCTAGGAGGCCCAGGAGCCGAGAAAAACGCGAAAAACGAAAAAATCGACTTTAGAAAATTCCCGGACCCCTAGAAAAATCGGGAATCGTCTCACGAATCCAATGGCGCCAGCCAAATTGTCCTAGGTATGATATTTCCAAAGATATGGGCGAAAAACGGTATGAGCCCAAATCCCGGCCCGTTTTGCTCTGGGAGGCCCAGGAGCCGAGAAAAACGCGAAAAACGGAAAAATCGAGTTTAGAAAATTCCCGGACCCCTAGAAAAATCGGAAATCGTCTCACGAATCCACTGGCGCCAGCCAAATTGTCCTAGCTACACTATTTCCAAAGATATGGGCAAAAAAAGGGGTGATACCAAATCCGGGCCCGTTTTGCTCTAGGAGGCCCAGGAGCCGAGAAAAACGCGAAAAACGAAAAAATCGAGTTTAGAAAATTCCCGGACCCCTAGAAAAATCGGAAATCGTCTCACGAATCCAATGGCGCCAGCCAAATTGTCCTAGCTATGATACTTCCAAAGATATGGCCGAAAAACGGTATGAGCCCAAATCCCGACCCGTTTTGCTCTGGGAGGCCCAGAAGCCGAGAAAAACGCGAAAAACGGAAAAATCGAGTTTAGAAAATTCCCGGACCCCTAGAAAAATCGGAAATCGTCTCACGAATCCAATGGCGCCAGCCAAATTGTCCTAGATATGATATTTTCAACGTTATGGGCGAAAAACGGTTTGAGCCCAAATCCCGGCCCGCTTTGCTCTGGGAGGCCCAGGAGGCGAGAAAAACGCGAAAAACGAAAAAATCGAGTTTAGAAAATTCCCGGACCCCTAGAAAAATCGGAAATCGTCTCACGAATACAATGGCGCCAGCCAAATTGTCCTAGCTATGATATTTCCAAAGATATGGCCGAAAAAGGGTATGAGCCCAAATCCCGGCCCGTTTTGCTCTGGGAGGCCCAGGAGCCGAGAAAAATGCGAAAAACCAAAAAATCGACTTTAGAAAATTCCCGGACCCCTAGAAAAATCGGAAATCGTCTCACGAATCCAATGGCGCCAGCCAAATTGTCCTAGATATGATATTTCCAAAGATATGGCCGAAAAACGGTATGAGCCCAAATCCCGGCCCGTTTTGCTCTGGGAGGCCCAGGAGGCTAGAAAAACGCGAAAAACGAAAAAATCGAGTTTAGAAAATTCCCGGACCCCTAGAAAAATCGGAAATCGTCTCACGAAGCCAATGGCGCCAGCCAAGTTGTCCTAGCTATAATATTTCCAAAGATATGGCCAAAAAAAGGGTTGATACCAAATCCGGGCCCGTTTTGCTCTAGGAGGCCCAGGAGCCGAGAAAAACGCGAAAAACGAAAAAATCGAGTTTAGAAAATTCCCGGACCCCTAGACAAATCGGAAATCGTCCCATGAATCCAATGGCGCGAGCCCAATTGTTCTAGCTATGCTATTTCCAAAGATATGGGCAAAAAAGGGGTTGATACCAAATCCCGGCCCGTTTTGCTCTGGGAGGCCCAGGAGCCGAGAAAAACGCGAAAAACGAAAAAATCGAGTTCAGAAAATTCCCGGACCCCTAGAAAAATCGGAAATCGTCGCACGAAGCCAATGGCGCCAGCCAAGTTGTCCTAGCTATAATATTTCCAAAGATATGGCAGAAAAAATGGTTGATACCAAGTCCGGGCCCGTTTTGCTCTAGGAGGCCCAGGAGCCGAGAAAAACGCGAAAAACGAAAAAATCGAGTTTGGAAAATTCCCGTACCCCTAGAAAAATCGGGAATCCTCTCACGAATCCAATGGCGCCAGCCAAATTGTCCTAGCTATGATACTTCCAAAGATATGGCCGAAAAACGGTATGAGCCCAAATCCCGACCCGTTTTGCTCTGGGAGGCCCAGAAGCCGAGAAAAACGCGAAAAACGAAAAAATCGACTTTAGAAAAATCCCGGACCCCTAGAAAAATCGGAAATCGTCTCACGAATCCAATGGCGCCAGCCAAATTGTCCTAGATATGATATTTTCAACGTTATGGGCGAAAAACGGTATGAGCCCAAATCCGGGCCCGTTTTGCTCTAGGAGGCCCAGGAACCGAGAAAAACGCGAAAAACGGAAAAATCGATTTTAGAAAATTCCCAGACCCCTAGTAAAATCGGAAATCGTCTCACGAATCCAATGGCGCCAGCCAAATTGTCCTAGATATGATATTTCCAAAGATATGGGCGAAAAACGGTATGAGCCCAAATCCCGGCCCGTTTTGCTCTGGGAGGCCCAGGAGCCGAGAAAAACGCGAAAAACGGAAAAATCGACTTTAGAAAATTCCCGGACCCCTAGAAAAATCGGAAATCGTCTCACGAATCCAATGGCGCCAGCCAAATTGTCCTAGATATGATATTTTCAACGTTATGGGCGAAAAACGGTTTGAGCCCAAATCCCGGCCCGTTTTGCTCTGGGAGGCCCAGGACCCGAGAAAAACGCGAAAAACGAAAAAATCGAGTTTAGAAAATTCCCGGACCCCTAGAAAAATCGGAAATCGTCTCACGAATCCAATGGCGTTAGCCAAATTTTGTCCTAGCTATGATATTTTCAACGATATGGGCGAAAAACGGTTTGAGCCCAAATCCCGGCCCGTTTTGCTCTAGGAGGCCCAGGAGCCGAGAAAAACGCGAAAAACGAAAAAATCGAGTTTAGAAAATTCCGGGACCCCTAGACAAATCGGAAATCGTCCCATG
This sequence comes from Diachasmimorpha longicaudata, assembly GCF_034640455.1. Lineage (NCBI taxonomy): Eukaryota > Metazoa > Arthropoda > Insecta > Hymenoptera > Braconidae > Diachasmimorpha > Diachasmimorpha longicaudata. Next base: position 3,003,450 of record NC_087227.1, on the reverse strand, counting down.
AATCCAATGGCGCGAGCCCAATTGTTCTAGCTATGCTATTTCCAAAGATATGGGCAAAAAAGGGGTTGATACCAAATCCCGGCCCGTTTTGCTGTAGGAGGCCCAGGAGCCGAGAAAAACGCGAAAAACGGAAAAATCGACTTTAGAAAATTCCCGGACCCCTAGAAAAATCGGATATAGTGTCACGAATCCAATGGCGCGAGCCCAATTGTTCTAGCTATGCTATTTCCAAAGATATGGGCAAAAAAGGGGTTGATACCAAATCCGGGCCTGTTCAGCTCTAGGAGGCCCAGGAGCCGAGAAAAACGCGAAAAACGAAAAAATCGAGTTTAGAAAATTCCCGGACCCCTAGAAAAATCGGAAATCGTCTCACGAATCCAATGGCGCCAGCCAAATTGTCCTATCTATGATACTTCCAAAGATATGGCCGAAAAACGGTATGAGCCCAAATCCCGACCCGTTTTGCTCTGGGAGGCCCAGAAGCCGAGAAAAACGCGAAAAACGGAAAAATCGAGTTTAGAAAATTCCCGGAACCCTAGAAAAATCGGAAATCGTCTCACGAATCCAATGGCGCCAGCCAAATTGTCCTAGATATGATATTTTGAACGTTATGGGCGAAAAACGGTATGAGCCCAAATCCCGGCCCGTTTTGCTCTGGGAGGCCCAGGAGGCGAGAAAAACGCGAAAAACGAAAAAATCGAGTTTAGAAAATTCCCGGACCCCTAGAAAAATCGGAAATCGTCTCACGAAGCCAATGGCGCCAGCCAAGTTGTCCTAGCTATAATATTTCCAAAGATATGGCCAAAAAAAGGGTTGATACCAAATCCGGGCCCGTTTTGCTCTAGGAGGCCCAGGAGCCGAGAAAAACGCGAAAAACGAAAAAATCGAGTTTAGAAAATTCCCGGACCCCTAGAAAAATCGGAAATCGTCTCACGAATCCAATGGCGCCAGCCAAATTGTCCTAGCTACACTATTTCCAAAGATATGGGCAAAAAAAGGGTTGATACCAAATCCGGGCCCGTTTTGCTCTAGGAGGCCCAGGAGCCGAGAAAAACGCGGAAAACGAAAAAATCGAGTTTAGAAAGTTCCCGGACCCCTAGAAAAATCGGAAATCGTCTCACGAATCCAATGGCGCCAGCCAAATTGTCCTAGATATGATATTTTCAACGTTATGGGCGAAAAACGGTTTGAGCCCAAATCCCGGCCCGCATTGCTCTGGGAGGCCCAGGAGGCGAGAAAAACGCGAAAAACGAAAAAATCGAGTTTAGAAAATTCCCGGACCCCTAGAAAAATCGGAAATCGTCCCATGAATCCAATGGCGCGAGCCCAATTGTTCTAGCTACACTATTTCCAAAGATATGGGCAAAAAAAGGGGTGATACCAAATCCGGGCCCGTTTTGCTCTAGGAGGCCCAGGAGCCGAGAAAAACGCGAAAAACGGAAAAATCGACTTTAGAAAATTCCCGGACCCCTAGAAAAATCGGATATAGTGTCACGAATCCAATGGCGCGAGCCCAATTGTTCTAGCTATGCTATTTCCAAAGATATGGGCAAAAAAGGGGTTGATACCAAATCCGGGCCTGTTCAGCTCTAGGAGGCCCAGGAGCCGAGAAAAACGCGAAAAACGAAAAAATCGAGTTTAGAAAATTCCCGGACCCCTAGAAAAATCGGAAATCGTCTCACGAATCCAATGGCGCCAGCCAAATTGTCCTAGCTACACTATTTCCAAAGATATGGGCAAAAAAAGGGGTGATACCAAATCCGGGCCCGTTTTGCTCTAGGAGGCCCAGGAGCCGAGAAAAACGCGAAAAACGAAAAAATCGAGTTTAGAAAATTCCCGGACCCCTAGAAAAATCGGAAATCGTCTCACGAATCCAATGGCGCCAGCCAAATTGTCCTAGCTATGATACTTCCAAAGATATGGCCGAAAAACGGTATGAGCCCAAATCCCGACCCGTTTTGCTCTGGGAGGCCCAGAAGCCGAGAAAAACGCGAAAAACGGAAAAATCGAGTTTAGAAAATTCCCGGACCCCTAGAAAAATCGGAAATCGTCTCACGAATCCAATGGCGCCAGCCAAATTGTCCTAGATATGATATTTTCAACGTTATGGGCGAAAAACGGTTTGAGCCCAAATCCCGGCCCGCTTTGCTCTGGGAGGCCCAGGAGGCGAGAAAAACGCGAAGAACGAAAAAATCGAGTTTAGAAAATTCCCGGACCCCTAGAAAAATCGGATATAGTCTCACGAATCCAATGGCGCGAGCCCAATTGTTCTAGCTATGCTATTTCCAAAGATATGGGCAAAAAAGGGGTTGATACCAAATCCGGGCCTGTTTAGCTCTAGGAGGCCCAGGAGCCGAGAAAAACGCGAAAAACGAAAAAATCGAGTTTAGAAAATTCCCGGACCCCTAGAAAAATCGGAAATCGTCTCACGAATCCAATGGCGCCAGCCAAATTGTCCTAGATATGATATTTTCAACGTTATGGCCGAAAAACGGTTTGAGCCCAAATCCCGGCCCGCTTTGCTCTGGGAGGCCCAGGAGGCGAGAAAAACGCGAAAAACGAAAAAATCGAGTTTAGAAAATTCCCGGACCCCTAGAAAAATCGGAAATCGTCTCACGAATACAATGGCGCCAGCCAAATTGTCCTAGCTATGATATTTCCAAAGATATGGCCGAAAAAGGGTATGAGCCCAAATCCCGGCCCGTTTTGCTGTAGGAGGCCCAGGAGCCGAGAAAATTGCGAAAACCGAAAAAATCGAGTTTAGAAAATTCCCGGACCCCTAGAAAAATCGGAAATCGTCTCTCGAATCCAATGACGCCAGCCAAATTGTCCTAGCTATGATATTTCCAAAGATATGGGCGAAAAACCGTATGAGCCCAAATCCTGCCCCGTTTTGCTCCGGGAGGCCCAGGACCCGAGAAAAACGCGAAAAACGAAAAAATCGAGTTTAGAAAATTCCCGGAACCCTAGAAAAATCGGAAATCGTCTCACGAATCCAATGGCGCCAGCCAAATTGTCCTAGATATGATATTTTCAACGTTATGGGCGAAAAACGGTTTGAGCCCAAATCCCGGCCCGCTTTGCTCTGGGAGGCCCAGGAGGCGAGAAAAACGCGAAAAACGAAAAAATCGAGTTTAGAAAATTCCCGGACCCCTAGAAAAATCGGAAATCGTCCCATGAATCCAATGGCGCGAGCCCAATTGTTCTAGCTATGCTATTTCCAAAGATATGGGCAAAAAAGGGGTTGATACCAAATCCGGGCCTGTTTTGCTCTAGGAGGCCCAGGAGCCGAGAAAAACGCGAAAAACGAAAAAATCGACTTTAGAAAATTCCCGGACCCCTAGAAAAATCGGGAATCGTCTCACGAATCCAATGGCGCCAGCCAAATTGTCCTAGGTATGATATTTCCAAAGATATGGGCGAAAAACGGTATGAGCCCAAATCCCGGCCCGTTTTGCTCTGGGAGGCCCAGGAGCCGAGAAAAACGCGAAAAACGGAAAAATCGAGTTTAGAAAATTCCCGGACCCCTAGAAAAATCGGAAATCGTCTCACGAATCCACTGGCGCCAGCCAAATTGTCCTAGCTACACTATTTCCAAAGATATGGGCAAAAAAAGGGGTGATACCAAATCCGGGCCCGTTTTGCTCTAGGAGGCCCAGGAGCCGAGAAAAACGCGAAAAACGAAAAAATCGAGTTTAGAAAATTCCCGGACCCCTAGAAAAATCGGAAATCGTCTCACGAATCCAATGGCGCCAGCCAAATTGTCCTAGCTATGATACTTCCAAAGATATGGCCGAAAAACGGTATGAGCCCAAATCCCGACCCGTTTTGCTCTGGGAGGCCCAGAAGCCGAGAAAAACGCGAAAAACGGAAAAATCGAGTTTAGAAAATTCCCGGACCCCTAGAAAAATCGGAAATCGTCTCACGAATCCAATGGCGCCAGCCAAATTGTCCTAGATATGATATTTTCAACGTTATGGGCGAAAAACGGTTTGAGCCCAAATCCCGGCCCGCTTTGCTCTGGGAGGCTCAGGAGGCGAGAAAAACGCGAAAAACGAAAAAATCGAGTTTAGAAAATTCCCGGACCCCTAGAAAAATCGGAAATCGTCTCACGAATACAATGGCGCCAGCCAAATTGTCCTAGCTATGATATTTCCAAAGATATGGCCGAAAAAGGGTATGAGCCCAAATCCCGGCCCGTTTTGCTCTGGGAGGCCCAGGAGCCGAGAAAAATGCGAAAAACCAAAAAATCGACTTTAGAAAATTCCCGGACCCCTAGAAAAATCGGAAATCGTCTCACGAATCCAATGGCGCCAGCCAAATTGTCCTAGATATGATATTTCCAAAGATATGGGCGAAAAACTGTATGAGCCCAAATCCCGACCCGTTTTGCTCTGGGAAGCCCAGAAGCCGCGAAAAACGGAAAAATCGAGTTTAGAAAATTCCCGGACCCCTAGAAAAATCGGATATCGTCTCACGAATCCAATGGCGCCAGCCAAATTGTCCTAGCTATGATACTTCCAAAGATATGGCCGAAAAACGGTATGAGCCCAAATCCCGGCCCGTTTTGCTCTGGGAGGCCCAGGAGGCGAGAAAAACGCGAAAAACGAAAAAATCGAGTTTAGAAAATTCCCGGACCCCTAGAAAAATCGGAAATCGTCTCACGAAGCCAATGGCGCCAGCCAAGTTGTCCTAGCTATAATATTTCCAAAGATATGGCCAAAAAAAGGGTTGATACCAAATCCGGGCCCGTTTTGCTCTAGGAGGCCCAGGAGCCGAGAAAAACGCGAAAAACGGAAAAATCGAGTTTAGAAAATTCCCGGACCCCTAGAAAAATCGGAAATCGTCTCACGAATCCACTGGCGCCAGCCAAATTGTCCTAGCTACACTATTTCCAAAGATATGGGCAAAAAAAGGGGTGATACCAAATCCGGGCCCGTTTTGCTCTAGGAGGCCCAGGAGCCGAGAAAAACGCGAAAAACGAAAAAATCGAGTTTAGAAAATTCCCGGACCCCTAGAAAAATCGGAAATCGTCTCACGAATCCAATGGCGCCAGCCAAATTGTCCTAGCTATGATACTTCCAAAGATATGGCCGAAAAACGGTATGAGCCCAAATCCCGACCCGTTTTGCTCTGGGAGGCCCAGAAGCCGAGAAAAACGCGAAAAACGGAAAAATCGAGTTTAGAAAATTCCCGGACCCCTAGAAAAATCGGAAATCGTCTCACGAATCCAATGGCGCCAGCCAAATTGTCCTAGATATGATATTTTCAACGTTATGGGCGAAAAACGGTTTGAGCCCAAATCCCGGCCCGCTTTGCTCTGGGAGGCCCAGGAGGCGAGAAAAACGCGAAAAACGAAAAAATCGAGTTTAGAAAATTCCCGGACCCCTAGAAAAATCGGAAATCGTCTCACGAATACAATGGCGCCAGCCAAATTGTCCTAGCTATGATATTTCCAAAGATATGGCCGAAAAAGGGTATGAGCCCAAATCCCGGCCCGTTTTGCTCTGGGAGGCCCAGGAGCCGAGAAAAATGCGAAAAACCAAAAAATCGACTTTAGAAAATTCCCGGACCCCTAGAAAAATCGGAAATCGTCTCACGAATCCAATGGCGCCAGCCAAATTGTCCTAGATATGATATTTCCAAAGATATGGGCGAAAAACTGTATGAGCCCAAATCCCGACCCGTTTTGCTCTGGGAAGCCCAGAAGCCGCGAAAAACGGAAAAATCGAGTTTAGAAAATTCCCGGACCCCTAGAAAAATCGGATATCGTCTCACGAATCCAATGGCGCCAGCCAAATTGTCCTAGCTATGATACTTCCAAAGATATGGCCGAAAAACGGTATGAGCCCAAATCCCGGCCCGTTTTGCTCTGGGAGGCCCAGGAGGCGAGAAAAACGCGAAAAACGAAAAAATCGAGTTTAGAAAATTCCCGGACCCCTAGAAAAATCGGAAATCGTCTCACGAAGCCAATGGCGCCAGCCAAGTTGTCCTAGCTATAATATTTCCAAAGATATGGCCAAAAAAAGGGTTGATACCAAATCCGGGCCCGTTTTGCTCTAGGAGGCCCAGGAGCCGAGAAAAACGCGAAAAACGGAAAAATCGACTTTAGAAAATTCCCGGACCCCTAGAAAAATCGGAAATCGTCTCACGAATCCAATGGCGCCAGCCAAATTGTCCTAGATATGATATTTTCAACGTTATGGGCGAAAAACGGTTTGAGCCCAAATCCCGGCCCGTTTTGCTCTGGGAGGCCCAGGACCCGAGAAAAACGCGAAAAACGAAAAAATCGAGTTTAGAAAATTCCCGGACCCCTAGAAAAATCGGAAATCGTCTCACGAATCCAATGGCGTTAGCCAAATTTTGTCCTAGCTATGATATTTTCAACGATATGGGCGAAAAACGGTTTGAGCCCAAATCCCGGCCCGTTTTGCTCTAGGAGGCCCAGGAGCCGAGAAAAACGCGAAAAACGAAAAAATCGAGTTTAGAAAATTCCGGGACCCCTAGACAAATCGGAAATCGTCCCATGAATCCAATGGCGCGAGCCCAATTGTTCTAGCTATGCTATTTCCAAAGATATGGGCAAAAAAGGGGTTGATACCAAATCCCGGCCCGTTTTGCTGTAGGAGGCCCAGGAGCCGAGAAAAACGCGAAAAACGGAAAAATCGACTTTAGAAAATTCCCGGACCCCTAGAAAAATCGGATATAGTGTCACGAATCCAATGGCGCGAGCCCAATTGTTCTAGCTATGCTATTTCCAAAGATATGGGCAAAAAAGGGGTTGATACCAAATCCGGGCCTGTTCAGCTCTAGGAGGCCCAGGAGCCGAGAAAAACGCGAAAAACGAAAAAATCGAGTTTAGAAAATTCCCGGACCCCTAGAAAAATCGGAAATCGTCTCACGAATCCAATGGCGCCAGCCAAATTGTCCTATCTATGATACTTCCAAAGATATGGCCGAAAAACGGTATGAGCCCAAATCCCGACCCGTTTTGCTCTGGGAGGCCCAGAAGCCGAGAAAAACGCGAAAAACGGAAAAATCGAGTTTAGAAAATTCCCGGAACCCTAGAAAAATCGGAAATCGTCTCACGAATCCAATGGCGCCAGCCAAATTGTCCTAGATATGATATTTTCAACGTTATGGGCGAAAAACGGTATGAGCCCAAATCCCGGCCCGTTTTGCTCTGGGAGGCCCAGGAGGCGAGAAAAACGCGAAAAACGAAAAAATCGAGTTTAGAAAATTCCCGGACCCCTAGAAAAATCGGAAATCGTCTCACGAAGCCAATGGCGCCAGCCAAGTTGTCCTAGCTATAATATTTCCAAAGATATGGGCAAAAAAGGGGTTGATACCAAATCCGGGCCTGTTTAGCTCTAGGAGGCCCAGGAGCAGAGAAAAACGCGAAAAACGAAAAAATCGAGTTTAGAAAATTCCCGGACCCCTAGAAAAATCGGAAATCGTCTCACGAATCCAATGGCGCCAGCCAAATTGTCCTATCTATGATACTTCCAAAGATATGGCCGAAAAACGGTATGAGCCCAAATCCCGACCCGTTTTGCTCTGGGAGGCCCAGAAGCCGAGAAAAACGCGAAAAACGGAAAAATCGAGTTTAGAAAATTCCCGGAACCCTAGAAAAATCGGAAATCGTCTCACGAATCCAATGGCGCCAGCCAAATTGTCCTAGATATGATATTTTCAACGTTATGGGCGAAAAACGGTATGAGCCCAAATCCCGGCCCGTTTAGCTCTAGGAGGCCCAGGAGCCGAGAAAAACGCGAAAAACGAAAAAATCGAGTTTAGAA